>NC_092815.1:55968852-56321352 GCF_023375885.2 Dermacentor andersoni
AGCGCATAAAAGCGCCCTTGTGTTGTCGGCGCTGCTGCTCCGAAAGAGAATCCGATGAACGTCGCCGTGTTTTCTTCTTCTTCTTTTTTCGTTTATTCTTTTTTCCGCAATGCGCTGGAAGGCTGCAGCACTCGTTCTTTGCAGAGAGCGCTGGCGCTCCGACTGACGGAGTGCGCGTATCGTCTGTCGGAGCGCGCGCACGTGCGCGCGTGCGCCATCGTTCGCGATGGGGGTGCCTGGCTGCCATCGCACCCTTCCTCTTGGGACGACCGCATCTGGGTCGCGCTTCGCCGGCTCGGCCCAGAGTAGCCCGCCGAACTCTCTTCACAAGCTTTCGTGATGAGCTTTAGGGCTTTTATGCCTGCGCGCGTCTGCAGCTCTCGAAAAAAAAAAAAAAAAAAATTGAGTCCGTGCAACCAGCCCGCAAGCGACTTCGCGATAGGCCAATCTCCGCCCGTTCAAAGACCTCTTTGTCTGGGAATTCTGCTGGATGGGCGTGGGTCGACGCATCCTGCCTTGTCTCGCGCGAATGTGCGGTTTCCGAGGGACGCGCGGCTCACTTGCAGCCATTATCCGCCAAAGGCGTGGCGCCGACGTTCTCGGCGTTATTTCTCGACGTCGACGTCTCCGCGATTGCGGGTTTGTCGTTGCACGATCTGGTAAATTGCGGATATCTCCTGGAAGTGCGTGCCCATCGGTTTCCGCGCTCATGTCTATAGGAAACTGTTCGTGTTTACCGATCAAGTTGTAAAGGGGCTCGCAGAAGACGGGACGGCCGCACTAGAATTTATATATAAACAAGAATTGAATTCTGTGCAGCCGTTTCACTCCCGGCACAGTATTGCCGTTCACTGCAATGTGCCATTTTCTCCTGTTTGTTGAACAAGACCACGTAGGCGTGACGCCGTCTATTACGAATTTAGTGTTTAGTAAAACGATTAGACTCTGCAAGCTTTCAGATAGACACAAGTGTGTATCGGAGCTCCATTTCATACAAGCGAGGTTGTTCGCAGTTTTGTACTAGCTGCTCTGCTTCCGGTCGCTGTATTAACAGCGACGGTTCCCTGTGTTGTGTTTACACGCCATCATCGGCAGCTTCTGCACTATAAATAAAATTAAATCCATAAGGATGTTTTCATCTATAATTCACACCCTTACTACACCCATCGAGATGAGTGCTTTGTGTGGAAAAGCACCTTATTGAAGATGGAATTACACATTGCACTTTTGGTAAGATTTTCGTGGATGTAAATGCAAAATTACACCATTAGAGCAGGAGTAAAATCCAGATAAACAGCAAGGTCGTTACCTTCATAAAATAATATACTGCTAATATTGCCTACCTCTCTGCCTTTTCTGTAAATAAACTCTATATTTGTACCACGCATTCTCTGATTCATAATTTACTATGCAAAAGAACTCAACAGCAAGAATTATTTGCAAGCAAATTAGCATTTTGGTGCAGACATTAATTAATCATGATTATCACTGCTATCAATCTCCAGTTTATAATACAGTGATAATAATAGCATTCAATGAACAACACATGAAAAAAGAAAAAGAGCAGGTAGGTGGCAAGCTCCACAGGTTACAGTTTCACGAGGTGCCATGGCACCTGCCCAAATTTATTGTTGTACATTGTGGAGAGCACCAGTTGGATCAGTGAGCTCCTGTGTGCTTTGTCTAGATATGCAGTCAGCTGCAAGCATTGGCAAAATTTATTATGCACACTTTCGTTTGCCAGTGAGCAACATGTAATTTTTAATTCAGCATCATCTGAATACAGAGACTGGAATACATCTTTTTTTTGTCACGGCTGATATCTCTGTTGTTGCATTAACAAAATAGATAAAACACCCTACACCCCTTACAAGGCATAATAACCTGTAAAAATATGCCTGTCACACATTCTTGGAGAACTTAATGGTACTGCATAGGTGTTTTAGCCATAGTTTTACCCTGTGTGAAGAATTGCCAAAATAAAAGCTTGTTAAGTGCATTCTGTGTAGCATTATACCCTTAGGGGTGTAAAGTGTCACAGTGTGTGAACTTGCACTCTAAGAAAAGTTTGCACCCTTTGGGGCTGATTTTGTCCCTAAACAACAATCGCAATCTATTATTGCATGTGTCTTTCCTTTCTTTAGTGTTGTGCACTTGATACTTCCAGGTCATAAGCAGCATGCGCATTATCAGTGTCACATAGCATTCTTGACAGGAAAGTAGCGAGAGTGTAGAGTTTTCCAGGAAGGAAGCTCAAGCGAGACAGATGAGGAAGGAAGCTCAAGCGAGACAGATGACAATTATTGTTTGTGCATAAGATAGGCCCCAAAGGGTGTAAACTTCTTTTAGAGTGTAAAACCACTTCCAAAATGCCCCGCTCTAAATATATCAGCCTGAGATAGAGTGCAGTCTTTTACTTGAATTTGTGGTCTCCTATAGTGTTTTGATCTTATTATGTTGTGACAAAGAACTATGTAAACAGTGTTTGTTAAAAGGCAGTATTACTTAATTTTGGTCTTAAACAATGAATTGCATTGAGCTGCATTTGCCAAATGCTAAAAGCTTCCCATTTCTTCCTTTTTTTTTTTTTGTACCTGCAGGTTGCTGCCAATGTGCTGGTGTTTGTGTGCGGACACCTGGTGGGGGTGTTTGTGCATTCCATCATGGAGCACGCTCAACGGAAGGCTTTTCTGGACACGAGGAACTGCATCAATGCCCGCCTGCACATGGAGGATGAGAATGAGAAACTTGTAAGCTTCAAGCCACCAATAACAGTATAACACATACTTAAGAGTCTCATCTTCACAATTGTGAGTGTGTGTATTCATGCAAGCAAGTGAGCTTTGCTGGTGATGCTCTGCATGCATATGCTAAAGCCGAAGCTAGTTTGCTGCTGATTGAGAAAATTCTGTGGCAATTAGTATAAAAAGGTGCACACAAACTAGTCAACTTATTCACATTCGCTTTGCGACTGAATGTGTTGTTTTGGTGACGAGCCGAAGTTGTGTCTAAAAAGAAAAAGGAAAGAAAGGCGAAGTTATAAACGGTGCAATTGTGACAGAAAATCTATGAAAGCAAGCATGACATATCTCCAGTAAGTTTAGGTGGACTGAGAATTGTGATCTAATATTGAAATGGCAGGCTTGAGAAGTGAGAATTGATGATCAAAGAAATCAAAAGCATAAGACACAATGCAAAATTCTAGTGAAATGAAGATGTAGTGGTTGGTATGTGGGTACCACCACGTTTACTGGCATCATTGGCGCTGCACGCTACCCAAAGTGTTAAAGGGTGCCTTGGCACATAACGTTCTTGTCAGTGCCTTTAGGCATGACTATATATTCAGCTGTTACTATCAGCTTGTAGAGACTTGCACCTGTTCCACTTGCATATTTAAGAGTGTCCCCTCTACCATAGAGGAAGCATACTGAATATGAGTGCACACAGGGTGAGGGCCACAAATTCCACAGCAAGCGCTTTGTTCTTTGGAACCTCATCTGACCTCCTGAAGGCAGTCATAAACTGCATTGACGGTGCAGTGAAACTACTGTAGATAGACACAGCAGTTCAGAATTACTTCATTAAAATGAGAGAATTATTGCATGATTTTCTGTACAAGCACCATTGAGGGAGAATAATATTAAAAGCAATTTTCATTCAGAAACTGTCTGATCAGAGTTTGATCTTGCAGTGTATGCATGCCTTCAGCAACTTAATTAGACTGGCACAAGTGACTGATGGCCTTTGTGTTTTTTCACAGGAACGACTACTACTGAGTGTGTTGCCACAACATGTCGCCATGGAGATGAAAGAAGACATCATAGCTCCTCGAGCTGGCCAGTTTCACAAGATCTACATACAAAAACATGAAAATGTCAGGTGCGTGTTTGATGCTTTTGTTCTTTTCATGCCACCAGTGATCAAAGTTGTGTTCAGAGGAATGAAGGAACAAGCTAGAGAAGCAGTAGGAAATGATAAAAATTTCAGTGCCATAAAGAAAAAAGAAAGGAAGTCAAAGAACAAATTCCTCTTGATTCAATCATGTGTTGAACACATACCTGCCAATGTTCATGATTTTGTCATAAAATGCCAGATTGTTGTATTAACACAAGTATGTTACTATTTCTTTCATTTGCATATAATTTAGAGCAAACCCAATTTCAATAAATGACAAGTATACTCATTGAGTGATTATTTATGGCCCACTTTTTGGACCCATTGATTATACAGACATATCCACGCAGCAACGACATTAACTGATATAACCAATGTATAACGGCAACCATATCTTTGACACTATTACGTGAATATTTCATTAATAAACTTTGTAAATATTTCTGCTTGTCTGTGGCATGGATCATTGCTGCTGCAATTGTATAAAGCGGAGTGACTATTCACAGCATTCCCACAGAACAAAGTCTGTGAATCCTCAATAAAGAGTAAACATACAGAATAATCAAATAATTTTTAGTATTTCTCACCAAATTTTCGTATTCTTTGGCTTCCACTGTCATGTTTTTTTAATTCTAAGGTTGGTAGGTCTGTGCAAGCATATGAATAAGCGTGCACAAGCATAAGGTTTGGGTATATCAGTGGCTAAGTGAAATATTAGAACAGTATTTTCACATGTACAAAGCAATGATGTGCTTCAATGTAACACATGGAAGACATGCTTGTTGACAAGGCTACTTTTCTTCGAGTCCGAATGTGAATACATCTCTTCCGAATTAGTTCCTTGATGTTACAGCATAAGGGTTTTGTCAGCTGAACATCTATGGGTGCCTGATACACAAGCGGCATTTAATCACTAAGGTAACATCATGAGTATCTCATGTGAATTTACCTGTATTGAAACTTTTTGCATTTTCAGTGCATGTACAAAGCATGTCTGATGTTATAGTTAGACAGGCTTATTCTCGAGAATAATTGCTCACATTTAACAGAATGTCTTTAGAGATATGCAGAACACCATGCAGATGTTCTTTGTGTCCATTCGGAAAAGTTTCAGATTGACTGCTGTTTACATATTGTCCATGTAAGAATTTCACATGTTAATTACTTGAGCCCGGAATATTTTCTTGACCTGGAAAGAATACCTGAGGTAGCTTGAATTTTTTTTACTATGTGCAGTTTGTTTTACTCGGTTAGTTTAATTTTTCTCTTACACTTTTCGGCTCACTGGATGTTTACTTGTTGTTTTTGCAGTATCCTGTTCGCCGACATTGTTGGCTTCACAGTGCTGGCCTCTCAGTGTAGCGCCCAGGAGTTAGTTAGGCTCCTGAATGAGCTGTTTGGTCGCTTTGACCAGCTGGCCAATGTGAGTTAGCCTGTCTTGCAGGTGTTCTTGTATTATTGTAAATTTGTGTGTGCCATTAAAAGGACAGGAAATCATCCAGTTTTCCAAGTCTGCTTTTGTTAAAGTGTTTTTTTGCTCTTCATTTTCAGGACAACCACTGTCTGCGCATTAAAATCTTGGGCGACTGCTACTACTGTGTGAGCGGCCTGCCTGAGCCTCGTTCAGACCACGCTCACTGCACTGTTGAGATGGGGCTAGACATGATTGACGCTATAGCGTGAGCATCACTTGATTTCTTTGTTGAAAAATTTAGAAATTTGCACAAGTGATTTTTTTGTGTGCAAAGACATTATGAAACCAGAACCACATACTGTTGCGTGCAAAGGTTATGGACCACCCAACATTTTTCAAACCGCGATTGGGCATCACTTGACAGAGGAGTTACCGTTGATTTTTGTTTAAGGTGTATTCGTATACCTGAAGCACGTCTTCAAGTAGAAACTCTTGCTATAGCTCTTTGTTTTTCAGTATTCAGTTCCAGTCTTCAATTACTTTTTTCAGATTCTGTGTCACTTGAGAGTAATTACATGAAGTTCTAGAGTAACAGTTACCGTAGAAGCAGTTATACTCTTTTGGTTTCTTGAAGAAGAATGAGCAAATGGTATATACTGAGACTACACAAAGATAACATCAAAGTTTAGTTTACCCAGTTTCTGGAGCAATAACTCTCAAAGTGTTTGCACACGCACTTCATTTTTCATGACCTCTGTAACATACCTGAATATTCAAGTTGTGTGGTTTTGCTTAAAATTTAGAATAAACAATACATACACTGTTATGAAATTGCTTTTAAGTTTCACTGACAAAGGTCAGTGTCCTAATTACTGACACCCAATGTTTGTGTGACTCCTCTTGTTTTACTGGATAGCTACAAACTCTGTAATCACAGTATGAAGCTCAGTTTCTCCAACACCCCACAGATCAGGCATTGTACCAGCTTATATTGTGAAAAATTTAGAATGCATACCAGATGAAGCGTAGCTGGACTCCTTTACACGTAATGAAAAGCAGGGGTCAAGCTGTCATAATACCACTGGCAACCACATCCATGCCACGTTCATTCTGTTGGAATGCTTTAAACAGTGAAAAAGAGTAGAGAAGGTAAGAAGAGCACTCTGAATTCTGAAAGAAGTGGAATAGAAGGCTAGGCTTATCTTGCATTGAATGCGGAGAACCACTGAGTGATGGAGGAAAGAATGACCAATGTAGCGTTTACCCAGCTTCTGGTGACACCGTGTGGCTTGCAAGGACATTGCCCAAGAAGTGCTGTACAGCCCTTGCCGTGCCACGCAATTGTGCACAAGACAGTTATGAAAGTGCATCATGGTGAAAAAAAAGGTTGAGTGACATTTGCAGATGTTGAAATGTGTAACTGCTGAAAGTTGCACAAATTTCCACTCCTTAGAGGAGCTTGTTACTCCTGCCTGTGAGCGGTGATAAGTTAATCATAGCCTTGTGCAAACTCTCATCCGTTAGAATTATTTTTCTTTGATACAAGTTGCGCGTTTCTTTTTTAGAACTGTATGCTAAAGCTAATAAGTCACAAGAAGTAGGATTCGAAGGCTTTTGCTGTGTTGCCCGGTGGCTAGTGAAAGCAGCAAAACTCTGCAGGATTGGCTAGACTATGAGACTGGCAAGACTCCATGTCATCAGGGAAACTCTATAAGCTGAAACCTAGTTCACGCAACCTGCAGCTATTTGACACTTTAAAAGTGCTGTACAGTCAAACCTAAATTTAACAAAACCTTTAACAATTTAACAAAATGAAGCACTTTTGATTCCTCAACACATATTCATAGAGCCTGACGCATTGAAAAGCTCAAAGGAACAAAGGTAACTTAACACATCACCGAATACTATAATGAAGTTTTGAGGTGAAATATAGATAATGCGTGGGTATGCCAGGTTTAAGTTCAAGGGATGAATGCCATTGACCTGTTAAGAAGTGTTTTCTGTTCTCATGAAAGAACAGAAGACATGCTCAGCAGATTCATTATGTGCGATAAGTGTGTATGCAGGCAGAAATTACTTTTTTTTTTGCTGTTGAATTAACGTAATGTTATTTGCATGGATGTTTCAAGTGTTTTTGATTCAACAAAGTTCTCAATTTAAGAAAACAGTTCTAAGGCTCCCTCGACTTTGTTAAATAGAGATTTAACTGTATTCATGTTTCTGCCTGCAACAAGAATCGTCAAAGTCCCTTCAACTTTCATGCTTTGCCCATTACAGGTCAGTCGTTGAGGCCACTGAGGTGCAGCTCAACATGAGGGTGGGCATTCACACGGGCCGGGTGCTGTGCGGAGTGCTGGGCCTGCGCAAATGGCAGTACGATGTCTGGTCCAACGACGTAACTTTGGCGAATGCAATGGAGGCTGGTGGCATCCCAGGGTGCGTATTGCGTGGTGCTGAGAAAGAAAGTGGATCACAACATTGTCATGTTTCAAAATACTATTTTTTAACAGCAACAAAGCAGCAATAGACTGAAGCAGTTGCTCTACTCGCAATCACAACCAAAAAAATTTGGAGGATGCTTAAGCTTCCCCTTTAAAAATGGAACGCGATAGCATTCAAAGATCCCCGACTGCTTCCCGGCAGCTGCAGCGTATGTGACCGTAATGTTTACTGGGAAACGCTCATAGTGAACACTACGCACGAAGGCGGGCTTTCTGGTAGAAACACGGCCTCTTGCGTGGGCCACAATGTGGTGGAGGTGAGTATCGTCTGTATGTGTTTCAAGGAAGCGTGTGCGCTGCTACGTGGACTCCGAGATCTTCACACGCCGGCGCGTGTAAATGGCGGACGCCGTCGGCAGTCTACGAATTGTAGAAACACTGGAAAAGGGGTTTGTTTGAGTTTTCGCATAACAGAATTACGTTTTCTCGTATATTCAAATTACAATCCGAGAGTTGTCATGCGTGTAGGTTGTGTGTAAGTCGTACTTTACGATTTTTCTATGTATTTTAGCTTGAGAAATACAATTAGTTCAGTAAGTTCCTTGCCCCACATGGAGGGCCTGGGTATAGGTGGTTCAAAATCTTTTTGCGAAAACAATGTCTGAAGCCGACACTGGATTTTTTGCGACATGAGCCCCTTAACGCTATCGTGGTAATGATGTCAGGACTGCTCAGATTGGCTGTATCTGTGGCATGCATGCTTATGCCTATTGATGGTTGACACCAGCATAATGCAACTATGTTTAAGCATTTTAATCTGACATTGTATACCACCAGATGAAATTTATTGAAGCTGTTGATGCCAGCTGTCTATGTGATGTTGTCGGGCTGCCCACATTCTCTATAACCTGCGAGACGTTTCATATAGTGTTATTGTTGTGCAGCCATGGTATCTTCACATTTCGGTGTACTCTGTTTCATCTTGTGTCTCATAGTGGCAACAGTAAAATAATAAAAAAGCACAGTGGTATATTACTGGCGCCAGATAAAGGCTAGTTGCATTCCACGTTTGAGCATGAAGTATATATGCAGAAACACAAGGCTTTAAGGTAGAAGCATGCATTGTGCTAGTGAATACATCCATTAAAAATATGTGTGATTGCACTATATGCACCAAGTGCTTCTTCAACCATATGCACAATATGCACCAGGTGCTTCTCCTATGCAGTGAAACACTACTTTATTTCAATAAAGCTTTCTGGTCTTTTTCATCTATTATATTCGTAAATTGCGAAGATCATCAATACAGTTCTGATGCAGTCATTGTGCATATCTGTGAGGATATCACAAGAACTGCCTCATTATGTATAACTGCATTGGTTGTTTTTAGACATGTTCACCCTAACTTGTTGCATGAAATTTTGTAAGTGCGCAATTTTCCCAAACAGTCATTTGCAAATTGTGACTGAATGTGCTAAATAATTATACTGGCCAGATTATTCTGTGCTTCTATTTGATGTTCTTTGATGTACTTTGATGGTCATTAGTGTTCTTTGTCTTCTCTCTGTCTATTTGATGTGAGCACTGTATGTGAATGTTGTGTGGCAATGCCTGCCACAATTTTTTTTTTTCGTGGTTCTTATTGTTTTTAGCCTTGCATGTAGAGGCTGCATTCGACATAGGTGCTGCGTGCATTAACTAAGAGTACATTACAGGTGGCAATATTGCATTGCTGTCTGAATATGAGGACTGCTTGTTTGCTTCACGGTTGGCTAGTCGAGGTTTTGTGGCTCGTGGCACAGGAGACAGGTTTGATCGTGTCATTCCAAGTCGGCATTCTTTTAGTTGAAATAAAGATTGCCTATTGCGGAGCTGGGCTTTTCAGATCACACAGGCATGTGCCATAAGATGAAATGATTTCATTGTCCTAATGACTCGTAGTGACAAGTCTTAATATAACAAGCCGTACTGATCCGTCTCCTTGCCAGGCGTGTACACGTGACAGAGGCAACGGTAGAGTGTCTGCACGGCGAGTACCAGTTGGAACCAGGCAGAGGGCAGGAGCGCAACAGCTACTTGCGTGAACACAATGTCAACACATTCTTCATTCGACCACCTGCACACAGGAGAAAGGTAGGCGCAATTTCTGCAATGCTTCTCTCATGACATGATATATCATAGCACTGCCAGATATTTCATCACAGCATCTGCCCAGAGCTGGACATGTCTGATCTTGTGCTTGAGCCCTGCAAGGACCTTGTTGATTGGTTTTCTTTGGCTTTTTTGATTAATTTTTCACATTCCAGTATTAACTACCATTTCATATATTGTTGTGGAATTCTTATTTCCTAATCTTGTTGGTTTTGTGTTCATTTGAATTGTCAATTTATCCATGAGTAATGAATTGCTCTATATCTTGTAATAAGAGAGCCCCAAAAGCTTATTGTCTCTTATGCCTAAATGAAAGCAATAGACTGTATCAAAATCGGATATCAGTTGTTTAATAGTTGATGTAATTGTGGCAGCCTCAGGCTGTACTACAGATCATGAATGCAAATGAGTCGCTCTCTCCTGTCTTTCAGTATTGCAGAAGTGTTATCACATAGTGTGTGGGGATGGGAATGGGGCAAGGGCGCTATACTGAGCTGCTAAGGTTTGAAGGAAGTGAAAAAGAACCAGTAGGTTGTTGTTTCTCTGGACGCACATATCACGTGTGTCTGACCTTTCCAGCCGCATTCACATCCCTCCAACATATTAAAGGATAGTGGGCCTCCCTTCCTGTTTAGGCATCACATTATGTAGCAAGTTCTCTCAAGGTTGCGCCAGGTTATAATTGTTATAGTAATCCCTTTTCCTTTGTTCGTTCTTCTCACCTGCACTATTTTTATGCTTCCCCTGTTGTTTCTCATTCATTATTGATCATTGGTTATTTTCCATGCTGTTAGCGTACATAATTTGTGGTTATTGTCTAATACTTATGTAGTAACAAGGCTGGCATACATATTTATCACTGGGAAGCTATGTAATTCTCATTGATAATTTAGTAAATTCTACTTTGATTGATACAGCAACAATGAAAATAGGCCTAAAAGAGCCCTCCTCATTAGAAATGTACTATTAACAAACTGTGCATGTTTCTAACATGCAGTAGTGTGACAAACAATGACGGTTCTTTCATAGCCCAGAGTTCTTGATCTTTTAAGGGCATATAAAACACTTGTACCTTTCTTTTTTCTACATGTGTATGTTTCAGGTGGCAGATCATCAATCTTATAGATATCGTTTTAGAAAGCTTTTGGCAGCCTTCTTGTCTTGGGATACATTTGCTTTACTCTTGGAAGCTGTAGATGTAGCCTTAAAAAATATTTTGCGCTTTCCATTTGCTTGTATGTTTGCTTGCATGTAAGGTCCTCTACTCCCACCCCCCTTATTTCCGTGATGCAACACCTTGCTTTATTTACAATTGTCTTTTCCCTAAAAGCAGACGATGCTGTTTAACCAGCTGCACGTCCGACGCATGGCTGGTCGCAAGCTGTCTTTCAAGAATGTCTCCAATGTCGTAGTACAGCTGTTGCACTCTATCAAGTACAGCATTGATGTGCCCTTCGCCAACATGGCCATGCCTGGCCCCAGTGGTACAGCTGAGAAGCAGCCAAGCAAAAAGGTGAGCTGCACCACTAATCTGCTTTCCACTGGTTAAAAAATGAGGCCCTTGTTAATATTGTGCACGTGCAAGTAAACATCCTGCTATTAACAGCGCAAAATGTAGACAAGAGACGAGACAAGAAGACACCACAGCACTTGTGGTGTCTTCTTGTCTCGTCTCTTGTGTACATTTTGCGCTGTTAATAGCAGGATGGAAAACCAACAAGCCCAAGCTGCTATTCTAGCAAGTAAAAATGCAGTGCCAGCAGCTTAATATGCACAAGCTAGTAAATACATGAATGTACAAGTTTCTTTGTGTTTCTCTCTCTCTCTGTATCTTTTTTCTTATTGGCATTGCATTGAACAGGCGTCTTTGCTGCGCTCGGTGCCGACACTGTTCACATGAGTATTTGAACTACTTCACTGAACATAAAGACGTGTTATACAACCCTCAGTTGCAAGTGAGGGCTGTAATGAGGGCTTCAAACCAATAACAATGTGAAATAAGTTAGTAAGTCATACTGGCAGCCGTTTGCTGTCCGTGATGTGTAGCTATCGTAAGTTGCGCAAGGATTTCCCTAAGTAACTTTAGCACAGCTGACTTCCATTAACACACCCTCAGAGCACATTCAGATATGAAAACCTAAGCTAACCTAAGCTAATCATCTAAGAATGCATAATTGGTATACTTGGGATATCTTAATCATCAAAAGGAAAGTGAAGTCTATTGAACTATAATTCTTCCAATCACTGTGTCAACATGCGCTCACTAGTCATGAAATGTAGTGCAGAGTTCTTTAAAGCACAAGACATTTCTTATGAAGCAGCCTTTCACCAAAGTGATTTTCGTTTCAATTTTTCAGTCAGGTTGAATGTTTAACATGACGTCAGAATGCTTTGCACAGCTGTTGAGATCAGGTGGCAGCACACATTCTTTGTTTGTCCTATAACTGTGAAGAGCAGCGATGGACCAATGGCGGGTGGTGGCATTTCAATCTAGTAACATTTTGTACTTGAACAAGCTGACATCAGATTCCAGCAATTGTCAGCACTTTGAATGATGCAAATGAAGAGAAGGTTCTTAAATATAGTATTTTTAAATATATTTTGATATCATTGATAGCTTTTTTTATAGGTTTTAATATACACTGCTTTGCATGCGTAGCAGCCTAATGTAAGTTGCGAGGAACATGTAATGCTCTTGCTTAACAGTATGAAGAAGTCTCAGTGTAGAAATAGACATATATGTAGTTGATCTGAGCCTTCCATAAAGCATTATTGCCTGACTACTTATCCATTGGTCAACCATGACTGCATTTGTTATATCATATGGTATAATTTTGCTCCACTCTTAATTAGTCTTTGGAAAAGCAAGTCTTTGTCAAATTTGCAAGATGTGTAAGCTGATTTTTATTCTATCCTTTCCAGTTCAAGATGACCGACAAACTGCACAAACCACTAAAGAAAAGGTACTCTTCTCGTCATTTTTAAAAAAATGCTTCTTCTTAAAAATCATCAGTGTATGAACTTGCCAGAATATGCAGCCTGCTTTCTTCTCACAACCTCTGCAGCTGCAGAAACTTTAGAGAACAGTACGATAGATTTGCCAGTGTTCATTTAGTCAAAATAGTACATAACTTTCTCCTGTTTTTTTCATTCTGTAAACTATTGTGATGGCTTAATTTTCATCACTTCTTTGTTTATCCCCTCCCCTCTTGCTAACCATATGATAAAAAGTCCCATCAATAGTTCACTGGACCCCTTTCTTGCAACAAAATTTAGTGACCACAAAATGTTTCTAATGTTTAGGCATGGAATGAAAATATAAAGGATCAATCTTTTGATCATCAGGAGTTGTTCACAATGGTGGAGACAACAATTTTCAACAGATAATAATGTAGGCAATGTACATGACCACTTTGCTTTACATCTTGTAAAAAAAATGCTGTTTTCTTTCAGTACATAAATATGCACCAAGTGCCCTAACTTGACATTCTGTAGATTTATACAGTATTTATAGGGTGGTGAGGAAAGCACATGTTGAATGCTGAGACTGGCACTACTTTACATTTTTTGGCAGGCATTCTGTGGTATACCATCAACCAAGCAATCGCATAAATAAGTACCTGGCACAGGCCATCGAGGCCCGCAGTGTGGACCGAGAGAAATCCAATCATGTCAACATGGTCACCCTCTGGTTCAAGGACAAGACCAAGGAGGAACAGGTAGGCTTGGTGGTATTGCACTTCAATTCTGAACACTGCGTGTTCCTTCTAATTGCTAGCACAACCAGTCAACTCTCATAAGAAGAAACTGCAACTCTCATGTTGCAGTTTCTTGACCTCACTTTTCGTTAAACAAAGTAACTTGTCTGCATGAATGCAACTCACGTTACATTTTAGGTATATTTGCAGCCATGTGCTCTGAATAGTGAGATTATTTTCCTCCTCTAATTTCTCATGGTGTGCTCCACTATCGGGCCATTGAGCATTGTGGGAAAGCCAGCCTTTTGGTGGCAAGATGTGTGGTAATGAAGCGGAACGAAAATCGAGAACACAACTCAGAGCAATAAGAGGGAATTAAGTGATAGCACAGGCCTTACTAAAGCTGCAACAAAGTTGATCTGGGACATTCATATCAAAGTCAAATAGCCCAATCTACTCGTATTACAGTGATGCGGATACATATGGCCTCACTGCACAAATGTTGCTGCCCCGGAACACATGCATCTGGCCCTTTGGTGCAACACATCAGGCTCCTGTTATGTTTCAGCATAGTGATGGCCACTCTAATTGCCCACTAAATTACCTGACCACATTTCACCAGTGAGGTAGTGTATTGCTCATTGCGCTTAATAAAGCCCACAGATATGACAGCATTATACATCACTTGTGTCATAAGCAGAATGTTACTTTCTCTTATTCTTCGAACTGTCAAAAGTCGTCCCTCACTTTGTCATACTACATCCTTGCAAGTACAATATTGAGTATTCCATTATTAAGCGTTAGTATTTAGCCTGTCTAACTGAAGGCTAGTAGGAATACTTCTGGGTCAAAGGAGCAAGTCTGGTATCATTGACAATGGACATCCAAAACCTTGCTGCCTGAAAACATGGCTGGCAACTTGAGATGTGGACACATTGCTAATATTTCAGGATTTTCATTTGAGTGTCCTCCCTCTTGTTTTCCTTCTAATTGCAGGTTACTGCTAAAACAAATTCATAGTGAAATAACATACTTTTAATTCACAATCAATCAATCAATCAATTTATTTCAGTATCAAAGGCACTTGGTGGGTACAGACAAAAAGCCATCTATCAGGCTTGGCGTGGTCTGCACCCCCAGTACTGGCATACAGCACGCCAACAGAAATAAACCGAACAGAGTACAGAAGTCAGGTGTATTTTTTGTAGTCTTAAATCAGCTGTTATTGTCATAAATACTAGAAAACAAAAGCATAACAAACCATTGTGTAAAAAGAAATAATAATAATAAAATAAAAAAAGAAACACACTTGAGCACACAACAGGTTCACATGAGTACATGAATACTGCATGAGATTACACACTGTGTTGCGAAAGGAAAAACACTGAAAAATAGAACGTCATAGCAAAGCAAATAAGACAATTAGGTGTGGCATTGTGTTATATTTGGAACTCTGTATCTTGACAAGGCAGCAAACTACACCTTGTATGAAAATGTGCAGCTAAATATGTGCCTTTAAAGTGAAAGATATCAACACATACCAACCGTTAGTGTAATGGGCAAGATATTATAGTAAGGCGAGTGAAATCGGGCTTACCACTCTGGTAAGTTATGTGAGACAGATTAATCGGTGCTCTCTCCACATCAGACAACTTCCATGCCTGAACTGTTCTTAAATTTTAGCGCATATGCTGCCTAACATGGTAACTTGTGACATCTTTTGTCTCTTAGCACAGTTTCCTGATTAACATGTAAAGTCTGTGCAACTAAGGAAATCCTGCATGATTCTGTAAACGCTTTCACATTCGATGCCCACTCCGATCTCATTGCACATTGTGGTCAGTTGTCAGTGCCTTTAATTGTTGCTTTCTTTTGTGTTTCCCCTCCTTGCACAATATTTGAAATGTCACGCGACCCATGTTCTGCTGTACTACTATCAGCTAATTGCGATGTAGTTTCAGGCAGTTAAGTGTAACGACCTTGTGTTTGCAGTCGCCGTCTTGCTCTTGTGATGCTAGTGCAGCAGTTCTGGCTCCTGCTATCCTGCTTAACACAATTAAATATTTCTTTTCCGCCTTTTTTATCATGTAGTACCACCGTGAGAAGGATCACGGCTTTGGCAACAGCCTCGCTTGCATCCTAGGAGTACTTCTCTTGCTGAGTGGAGTAGAGGCCACTGTGCTACCAAGGTGGGAGCATTTTCAAAGCTGTCTTGGATTAACAGAAGTCATTGCTGGGCTATATAATTGATTAACTTGCAGGGAAGACGTAATAGCATTGAATAATATGGTCGCATAGAAAGAAGAACTCAAGGGTGAGTGCTACTCACAACAAGTTTGTCCATCGCTTGAGTCCAAGAATGTGTACACATGTAAGCACATATGCTCAGGCTGCAGGTGCACCACGGTAAAGAATCTCACTAATGAAACGGGGATTCGCTACTGAAAATCAAAACACGCCTATCGCTAATGGACAGCCATTCCCCTCTTTTTCGTACAGTCAACTTCCATTAATTTGACCCTGACAGGACCGACAAAGGTGATTTAATTGTCCAATGTGTCGAATTAAACAAGATGTGGAAAAACGCCAAAGCACACCACCAATTTATTTTATTTTGCAGTATTTTCGCAATTATAACATGCCCCTAAATCACATGTGCGCCCACTTTCTATGTGCCCAAAGAAAAAAATATAACGTAGAAGAGACATTAAAGCTCCCAAACAAAGTAAAAATTTATCGTGCAGCTGATTTCTAAGCAATAAAAATGAGCTAGGGTCTAATATCCCATTGAACCACTGATATCCTATCAACATCTAGTTATGATCCATTTGTTCATGCCTCAATATAACATCTAAGGATGTCCTACTAACATGTAATTTGCAAATATCAAGTAGTCTATGCTTTACAGATGTTCATTCTACTTTAGAATTACTCTTTATGGACATAACATACTGATGTCATAGAGCTGTGTGCGCTACGTCAACCGGGTGGCTGCATTTTAGGTTTTCTTGAAGATTGATTTAAGATGCTGTATTGGTTGGGGGGTGTGATTAAAGTTTTGCAGTTAAAGTTTTATGCGACATAATCATTGAAAATGCTAATTCCCCTAGATTTATTGCGCATTAAATGTCATTCACATTAAATGTGGTATCTGAATATTGAAGAAGTAAAAGGTGAAACCATAAGCTGAGGTAAGACAATGAAAGCACCTCGAAAATCTTCAGAGAATTTTTGTGCCGAAATGTGCTAGCCTGGCTATGGCTATAGCATGTTGCACTGCTGATCACATGATGTCTTGACATATTTTGTAACAATGCGACAAAAAACTTTTTTGGAGCGCACATGATGTTGCTCTTCCCCATAGGCCTTTTTTTCCCAGTTTCCATATGACAGAATCAGGTTTTCTCATTTGTTCAAATATAGTTGGAAACTGTCATGTCTGTATCTCATGTTTGTTTATCTACTCTGCCTATTTTCTCACACAATTTAATTTTATTACTTTAGTTAATTTAATATGCTCAATGTGCCATGCGGGAAACCTAGGAGAATGAGTAGGCGATTCCTTGCTGCGGGCATGTGCACTAATGTGCGCACGCGATGCGGCTGATCTTGCTGAGTGGACGTTCTGCCACATAGTGTTTGCTGCGAACATTATAGTACTGAACTTGTTTTTGATAGTACGAATGCTGTGGCACATGCAAGTATGGCTTGCTAGTGTGTCCTGAAAAATATGCAATAAATGTTCTATAGACCTCTGCATGCCTTACGTGAACATCTCTTAGAGTTCACGTATGTCCAGCTGCAATATCCTTACAACGTTATAGAAATGTGATCTGGATGGGACTTCAATCCATTATATGTATTTTTAATGTTGTTTGGATAAATCTAGATATCTATGGGATGTATGCAATGTCTAAAGCATCATGTTCTATGGACATCTATGGAACATAAATAGTTATCTGGGAAGTGTTGCACAGTGATGGCAGGTTTCTTAGCTAGCTTCGCCGCAATACATCTGTGTTGCAAGTTAAAACATACAAATGCCGCAAAGGCGATTTTGCTATCACGTCCGATTGCACAGTGTAGGCCATTTTCAGCCCAATTTCCTATAAAAAAAAGAAGGCACTTACGAGCTACGATTATTGCTTGAAAATCTTCCGAGGGCAGGACGACAATTTTTTCTTTAGTTGTGTTCAACACATTCAGTGTCCCCTAAGCTCTGCCGAAACAAACGCTGCCACTAAAGGGGTCACTATAGGGCTCATGTGCATGTATGCTGACTGTTCAAGTTTGAATTATCCAGCAAAGGCCAATTTTAGGATTGAAATTACGAAAGTTTGGGCCCATAGAAATGCATGGGCACCAGCCGGGACCTTCAGCCAGGATCAAACAAGTTGAAAAATTAACCAGACTCAACTTAGTAGAACTCTACTGCATATAGAAGCCTTCCAATAAGTGCTTACCCTTGTGCTCTTCCCTCTATGTGATTGTCTTGGTTTGCACAATTATGTCTTCCCTTCACTTGGATTATTTCTGTGAAGGCAGTCATGTGGCTGTTTAATTCTGCTGATTTTGCCGAGTAATGAGTCATACATCAAGCTGTCACACGCCAACTAGAGCCAACCATAAGGCATAGCATCCTTTTATGAGTTTGTATTATCACTTGTAAAAAGTCGCATGTTTCACATGTTTCACAGCTGAAACTGGAAATGGTTTCGAAAAAGTTATTATGACTTCTTTACTTCATTATCACTGTCGCATAGGTCACCTGCTGGAATTTGTTCTGGTGGTAAGTTATTGCCTCAATGCCACTCTTGCATTCCCTGGGCTCATGGTTACTAATGCTAGCACATTGTGGTGGCTTGTAATAAATCATTTAAGGACATGCTTCGCAGCTGTACATATTGACAAAAGAAAGATTGCCTACAGGTTGGCTAATGAAGTCAGCTAAAGCTTACTGGGCATATAAAGTACCCCCTGTTGGGTGTGTTTACCTAAATAGCGTCTATATGAAAGGATGTGTCAGGTTGCACCACAGCACTATGTTTTTGGAAATACGTATTCTGTTTCACTAACATTGGATGGCACTTATTTCAGCTTAATTTCAGCATGTTTCAGGTAGAGGATGACGAATTAATTCCAATGAAAAAAAAACAAGTAGGTAATGGTGATGTGAGACTTGTGATTTGCGCCAGGACTGAAATTAATTAAGTTCTTGATTTCAAAGCTTTATTTCTATACTTTCTTTCTTCAGTCAACATATGCATACCGAGACACTTGTTTAAAATAATTCTTCCACTTTTTCTCTCGTGGGCATAGGCCTATGATTCAATCAGCATAAATCTGATAGGGTAAAGCAAAAGTGTAAATGAAAGTCGGAGGTCTCATCATCCGTGGCTCATGTCATCTGTGTGCTTGTCCAATTTCAGGGAGCGGATGTTTGAATCGATAGTAAGCGCTCCCAACATTTATAGCCATTTAAATTGCATTTGTGAAGTCAGTGCCTTTTTTTTTGAAACTTTTTGAAACATGTTGGCCGATGTAACCCTTTTCGCAGCTCAGCAAGATGCAGACAACATCGGTTATGCTCTTACTATTTTGCGTGTCACATGATTTTTGCCGCAATGTTTCTGTGAATCTTCTGTCATTTGACATGTCTTAAAAATCTAACACATATTCATCTTAAATTCAGCTCATGACCTAAATTTTACTTGTGGAACTGCTATTCATTTCAAAAAAAGATTATGCCTCTTTCACTTATTGTTTCTTCTAAACAAATCATTTGGTAATTTTAAAGGCAAATATGCATAATTAGTTAACTTTATGATCCAACAGAAGAATCTTGAAGCTTGCTGGTTGGTTCATCACATACCAAGAATTCAACATAAACGACTTAGTGACAGTAAGGAAACAGAGAGACAAGACAGGCACTGAATTACAAGCGAATTTCATTCAGTAGAAAGCACATTTGTGCACTATATATCTGTGACAATTGAAGAACGCAATGAAGTGTTTGAAGGCTAGAGAAGCAGACGACGAAGTGTGCATGCTAGAATAAAAGTGTGGCATTTCAGAGCACAGCATGCCTCTTGCTTCTGACATCACATACATGTGCATCACCTCACTCTACATGACATCACAAATTTACAGAACTACAAAAAGACACATACTTGATTTCTTTCCCATCAGTTACAGTGATGATGTGCTATTAAAAATGTTTTCTTCTGATTTGATGATAAAATATAGGGCTATGTAAGCTCTAACATTCAAGCCCATTGCTTGCCTGTTCTGAAAGCATGGTCTTGTCAGGTTGCAGTTGAAGTGCTTGCATTGAAAGACAAGGTGCCCTCCAGACTGATTTATTACATTTTTTGACACTCATGCACACACTTATTGAAACATGTTGGCCGATGTAACCCCTTTCACAGCTCAGCAAGATGCAGACAACGTCGGTTATGCTCTTACTATTTTGGGTGTTACATGATTTTTGCCGCAAGGTTTCTGTGTATCTTCTGTCATTGGACATGTCTTAAAAATCTAAAACATATTCATCTAAAATTCAGCTCATGACCTAAATTTTACTTGTGGAACTGCCGTTCATTTCAAAGAAAGTATCCATTCCTACATTTTAGGCTTATCTTTAATGAAATGCATGTCGGTTGAGAATACAAGTCAAGGTCAGGCACGAACATTTTTCCTTGTACTAGCACACACTTTGATTTAGTAAAATGAAGCATCCTTAGATTGCTAATATCGATAAGGTTTGTTGAATCATGGCCTTGTTTGGTGAAAGCCTAGACAAAGACAAGGCGTAGATGTATGCAGTATGTGTTTATATATATATATATATATATATATATATATATATATATATATATAATCTGCGACATTGACTGTGATAAGTGGGACATTAAACTTTCTTTTTTTGACAAACCATTACAGTTTGGCTATTTATACACTAGGCGTGTGCTATTCACTTTAAGATATTTTTTGTGAACTAATGAAGGACACACAGTTTATGTTGTGCGTTCAAGAGTTAAGCTCATGATTCCAGTTCCGAACTGACTGTGATTTTTTTGTGCCTGTCCTTGTCTCCCAGGACCTTGATTCTCGTGGTGCTGTCGGTGACTGCATTTGTGTGTGTCTCCCTGTTTCTCATCTTAGTCCTGGCTGCACAACTCAGGGTAGGCTTAACGGCTTTCCTCTTTTAAATTTTTCTTCTTCTTCCTTCTGAACAAGCTTTTCTCTTGTACTCTAATCTGAAACATCAGTCTAGAGTGCTGTTGTTTATTGTCATGTCATTACTGTAGGAAAACAAATGGTGCATTTTAAACTTGTGTAAATATTTAGCACATGCAAACACAATGAAATGTTAGGCTTTTTTTCTGTGAACTTTCATTTCAGATGGGAATTGAAGGTAACAATGTACTATAATATCTGAATAGACTCATCGTTTGTTTCAGGCAGTATGCAGTATGTAGTAAAATAATATATTTTTAAGTATTCTAGTATGCAAATACAGTCGACTCTCGTTACAACGGACCCTGATAATCCAACAAGAAACGTCCACAATATCCGAGACGCCTCACTTCTAAAATTTTCGTTGTGATGTCTAACAACTTACAGGCGTAGCATCGATTGCGATAGCAAAATTAAGCAAGATAAGCGTGGCAGCAGCAGCAAGCGAATTGTCGATATCCTTGCCTTCCTTGACTACAACCGGGGGGGGGGGGGGTACAGAAGAGCTATCGGCCCCGGGTGCCTGACGACCTAGCTACGCCACTGCGCGCACTTTGTCCACATCGCGCTTTCAAGATACGGCGCCTGCGTGGGCATGTACTCTGTTCACATCGCAGATCGCTTTCAAGATACGGCACCTGCGTGGGCATGTACTCTGTTCACATCGCAGATCGCTTTCAAGATACGGCACCTGCGCGGCCGCGCCCTTAACAGCAGCCACCGGAGTAGAACCTCCCCCTCCCTTTCCCTCGCCTCCCCCCCCATGCCTCGCGCGCTAGAGAAGGCGCACTTCTGCCCCACTTTCCTCCCTCCCTCGCGTGCAAGATATTGAGCCGCGATTGTCGCCCGACCCTCGCAAGTCAGTTGCCAGCCCGTGTCGACACGGCAAAAGTCCGTTTTATACGCCCGATTTTGACAAAAATTGCTGTTAATTTTGTCCGCTGTAGCTGATAGTCCGTTGTAGTGTGGTCCGTTAAAAGTGAACTTTGTTGCATTAGTAAAATAGGTAGAACAAACTAAGGCTGAACCATGGTCTCTTATATCCGAAAGTCTGTTGTACACGGGTTCGTTGTAACGAGCATAGACTGTATTACATCTGCAAAGTCATATTTTTGGTCGCTGTTGTAAAAGTCAGGCCACATACTGTTCAAGTAACATGTGTGCAAAAAATAGTCCTTTCATTTGTTAATTATTTGGAAGAAATGAAGGTTGGAGCAAAGATGGTAGCATTTAAGGAGGTGATTGGTTACGGGTGAGGCATCACCATTTATATACCCATGTTGCTAAACTCACAATTTTTGCACAGTAGGTATCACAATGTGTGAATTGTCATATCGATTATCTTAACGTTATTATTAGTATATAATTTCAATATTGTTAATTACCTATCTAATGTTCTGAGTATCCAACAAGCATTCCTAAATCTTCTTTAAGCAGAGAAAGCCTCCCTTATCTGTGATTTGGTTTGTTGTGGAATAATGCCATAGATGTCTGTGGTCGACAGCAGTTCTAGGATTTTCAAACTTTTTGAGAACAAATCAAGGCTAGATTGCTTTAGCTGTGCAATAACTAGTATATGCAAAGGCTGCTTTAAATTATAACTGTTGTTTAAGTAGTAAAATTAAACCTTAAAAAACCCATTATAAGGATTGCATTGCTAACATCCTTTAATGAAAATAACTTTAGCAATTGTATTGTTGAAGTCTACACTTGCTTAGTTAAACCCTCTACTGTACAACATAACCCCTCCAAATCATCATTGTGCACATTACTGTACATTTAATGTACATTTACTATGACCATTTCTGTAGATATTTGAGGCTTTAAATGAGAAAAAATGAATGCTGTTTGCTGAGACCTCAACATTTCAGCCCCAAGATGCTTTGAATGTTGACTGTAATGCTTGTATGTAGTGTGATGCTCTTATGTACAAAGTAGTCACTGGGTAATGTTAAATTGTATATAACCTTTCCTTCCATAAAACGCTTGATCACATAATTTCACATTTGGCTTCAGCAGATGTATCTGACCTCTCCGATTTCCCAAAACATGCTTTTGATACCTCTGTTACCACAAGCTACTGTTGTACATCATAGTGACATGACTTCGAACTCTTTTTAATGCACCTTCAGAAAACTTCAAAGCAGAGACCAATAACTGTGGTATCACTTAACATACTTATTTATTTATTTATTTATTTATCTACTTATTTATTTATTTATTTACTTATTTATTTATTTATTTACTTATTTATTTATTTATTTAATGTTTCCTTACAGGCCTCGTATGAGGCATTGGGTAAGGGGGGCATCACAGAAGGACTAAGGAAGCATATATGAGGAGTATATAACAAAACATAATATACATACATGCATGTACATACTTTTCTTGTCCATCTCTTTTCTGCAGTGCATCCACTGGGACATCAGCCGTAATTTCGTTCTGCGAATGTTCATCACAATCTTCTCATTGCTGCTCATCTATTCTGTAGCCCAAGTCAACATGGTATTTCACCCTTCTTATGCTTTTTTTTATGCTAAGTCCTAGATAATACAGTCGACTCTTGTTACAACAGACTCTGATAATCCGACAAAAAACGTCAATTTTATCATCCGAAGTCCGTAATATCCGAAACGCCTCACTTCCAAAACTTTTGTCCTGATGTCTAACAATATTGCAAGGAGTGAGTAACGAACATTCAAAGTAAAAAAAAAAAAAAAGTCTCAGTTTCGGCGCAACGTTGAAGCAAGATAAGCGCCGCAGCAGCAACGAGCAAATTGACCTTCGTGCTGTCTCTCGCTTCACGCTTCAACGCTAAATGCCGAAAACACAGCGCACACGAAGCTACCGGCACTGGGAACACTTTGTTCACATCGCAGATCACTTTCAAGATACGGTGGCGGTGTCGTAAGCAGCAGCCGCCGGAGTTGAACTGCTCCTCTCTCTCACCTCCCCCCTGCCCCTCCCTGTGCCTCGCGCGCAATATTGAGCCGCGATCCTAGGCCGACCCTCACAAGTCGGTTGTCAGCCTATGTCGACACGGCAAAAGTACATTTTACTGCAAGTTCTTCTGAAAAGTACATTTTATGCGCCCGATATTGAAAAATATTGCCGCTAATTTCATCCACTGTAGCTGATAGTCTGTTGTAGCGTGGTCCGTTAAAAGTGATCTTCGTTGCATTAATAAAATAGGCAGAATAAACTAAGGCTAAGATATGGTCCGTTATATTCGAAAGTCTGTTGTACCCGGGTCTGTTGTAACGAGCATAGACTGTAGTAAATCATTTATTGATACCTTGATCTTGTGTGCTATAAAAAGTGTATTCTTCTAAAGAATTACTGATTTCTCAAGCAGTTTCATCCATATCAACGCCAATAATAAATAGCTGTTCCTTAGAATACATATTCTTGTGCTATTTTTCTCATGTTTAGCACTCATGTGTTCTCTAAAGCAATGGTTTGAGAACATAACACTCTTTTTTTGCAATAAGCTTTTGAGTTATCATCAGATAAGGGGTAGCTATTTTTATTAACCAGAATCTTCCTCACGTCAGCATAATTGCTGCAAATTTTTAGTTAGTAAAATAGAGCTGGAAGTGTAGTGTTACAATGGTCTTGTGAACTGTTAACTGTGTGTAATGTGCAATGCTGAATGATATATTAATTCTCTATAACTGCACCGTAGGCAGCATATAACAGCAAACTACTCTGGGATAACTTCACCAAAGAGCAACACTGAATCGCTTTATACTGGTAAGGTATTGTTTCAGTAATCTATTTTTATTTGTTTGTTAGGAAAGGGTTGATCACTAGCGATGAAGGTGAAACTTCCTTCTTTTTCAATTTTGCAACAAAACCTCAGTGCTGCTATATCACCATGCCATCGCGGATGTCAAGTTATTTTCTCTGGTGGAGGAAAAGTCCTTGAAACTTGCTAAGTTACGTCTTTTATTATTTTAGAAAAGCTTTACCATTGAACAATTGTCTAGACTTCAGTAGACAATGTCAAAATTCATAACATCATGGCAAGCTGACGCACTAACGTCATGGTGGTGGTGCCATCATTCTTTTGAGTCTTTTCTGGCTTACCAGTACTGCTTTCATGGTAAGAGTGGACGTTTTGCTATCACAGAAACATAATCTCCTAGTATAGTTTAAATTATTGTGTTTTGTCAGTGTCTCTTTAACCCTTTGCAGTCGTGTGTAGGGCTTCTCCCAACACACAAAATATTTGTCCCAGTCAGTTGTTGGGGGGCACTCAATGGGGTGGGGGGGGGGGGGGTGCACATGTTCACGTTTGCTGGTTATTTGGTTTGGTAGCACTGGCGTTCAGGAACTTTTCCAGCTAATCAGTGCACTTGGCAAAGCCTCCAGATAAGGGCAGCACTTTTTTTTTCCTTCTGTGCGCGAAGAAATTTTAGCGCGATTTGCGCCATGAAGTGTCGACAGGATGGCGACGTTTCATGCGCATGCGTTGTGTGAATTAAATGCAGATGAATTCAGTGAATCTCATTTTATTAGTGATTTCATTTTGCATCCAGATGGTCGTCAAAACATCCTCGGATGGGAGAACTTTAGAAGAAAGTGACAATGAAACCTCACAGACCTGCAGTGCAAATCCCGACCTTCACTCAGGGTAGTTTTTTGAGCACTAAGACATAGTGCTCAAGTACCATAGAGATCCTCGGGAATAAATAAATTTTCTGAAATAAGTTGCTTAGCACCCGTTTGTTTACCCGAGTGCTTTTTCTGCGTGGTGTCTAGATGTGCAAAACGGCGCCCGAGTGGAAGAGCCACAAATTGGGTAAAAGCGCATGACTGCAAAGGGTTAAGTGAATGAGCTGGCCCCCATTCTGTCTACTACCTATAGGTCCTATCCTTAAAACATTCAACATGATTTTATGTACCCTTAAAACACATTCTCTATGTCTTGTGGAAACGTAGCTGTAAGCATTGTAGAACAAAGCTTAAGAAAGAAGTACATACCTCTTGTGAATGTGAAGAGCAAGTCAATCAGTGCTTTATAAGTCAGGTGCGAAGACTTTCGTGTCTGTTGTGTGCACCTAGTACTTTTCCTAGCCTAGAAGCTCATCCCCACCCATCGCTAAACCCCCCAACTAATGGTGGTACAAGATGTTCACCTGATGGTCAACTGCTGACTATGCGTGGTGCTAGCAGTTTCAGTGGTGCATGTGATATTAATACAGAAGCAGCACCAGCATCTTCCTTCATTACCTGTGCATTTACTTGCTGACTGGTCCGTGCTACCATTAGGTTGACCTACCGCCACGAAGGAAAGCTGGCTTAATGGTTTTCTCATATGTCTTATTGGTCTGGTTTGGTGGCTTAATAGATAGGTCACAATGGTCTGATAACATTAGAAAGCAAGCTGTGCCTCTCGCCTATGTAAAAGGTGTGTGTCAGTGTTATCGGTGCCTGCTGACGTAGCTAGAATAAATCTGGTTTTCATTTGAGCCTCAAACCTCAAGGCCCCACACTGCCATCTTCTTGTGTCACAGGTGTCGTGTATGGCTGACTGCCACAAGGATGCAAATGAGACGACGGCATTGCCGGCCAGTCCTCACGGTGCGGAGTGGCCGCACCGGTTGTGCCCGCTGCCCCAGTACCTGGTGGTGTGCTGCCTGCTGACGCTGCTGCCTGCCTCAGCCTTCCTGCGCCTACCACTCTTGGTCAAAGTGTTGCTGCTCTGCCCCATGGGCATCGCCTTTCTTGCCCTCGTCGAGATCTCGCATGCACAGGTCTTCTTCTGCTATGACCAAAATGCCCAGTGAGACTCAACCCCTTTGCTCTGCTTCGCTTCTCTTTGCTGTGTGTGCATGTTGAAAGCTTGATTTAGCAGTGTAGTATGAGGTGCCTGGCCATGCGCTAAGCTGTTAATATTGCGCTTTATTTATTTCTCTTTCTGTTCACTGGCAGCCTAATGTCTTTAGCATGGCATACTGTGAATAAATCAAGATTGGGTGAAACTTAATGATTACAGAATACAAGGCAGTATAAATACTGAGCACATGATAAATAAATTGAACACAAAGTTTTGCAGGAACATGTAGATTTGAAGTGAGTAACAGTTGCCAAGGAAGGTAAGCCTCAGGCTGGAACCAACGTTTTAACACTGTTTCAACAAGGGGACCAGTATTCGTCAGGGCAAGCACAATCTCCACGTCGAGACATTGGCTTCAGCCTCAGGCCTCCCTTTTTGGTCACTTTGATCGCAATTAATACTTGGGGCACCTAAGCACAGAGGTTGTGCATTAAGTGATATGATGGCATGTGCGACCACAGTGAAGAAATGAGGATATTTTTGGGAAGCAATTGGGCTTTACCGTATGTTTTTGACGGTTCAGCGTTAAGTACATTGAAAAAAATCAGGTTCTATCTGAAGACAAAGAGGAGGAAGTGGAGTTCATCATCTTATTTAATGTGTAGACCAGATAACCAATGGTCTTATAGAGTAACAGAATGGGAACCAAGCAAAGGTGCTAAGTTGTGGAGGCGAGCCTTGGTTTACATGGAGTGACGAGATTACGAATGATGATGATGTTAACCAAATCAGGTAATGTGGTGTAGCAATTGCTTAATTGCTTGCATTTTTCAGTCATCACCTGTAGCTCTGTCTCATTGTGTGCAGCACATTGGTACCACTGCATGTACTAGCTGTGGTGGGAATCGTCCACATGCTGATGGCCGTGCTCATCCATGGTCGCCAAGTAGAGTGGACAGCTCGCCTCGATTTTCTCTGGAACCTGCAGGTAACAAAGGACGTTTACTATCGCAGAGTCTCATTCTGCTCATTTTCGTTGGCTGTTCCAATGTTACATCCATCATGACAGTGTGTCAGGCTGTGTACATATTTAAAATGTTAATTATTGAAGATCACATGGAGGTATTATGAATATGGAGTACATTACATATACAGGGTCATTTAATAGAGAAAAAAGAATAACTGTCTTTTGTGAAGTGGAACTCTTTCATTTATATTCCAAACTTGATTTTTTTTTTTCACATTTGTCAACAGGTAAATCTTGCTGCAGCTATGTTCCACGGTAATGCTAATCTAATAGCTCTTTTTATGGGACAACAGAGAAAAGATGTAACTAGGAAGCACAAATAGTGAACATGTAAAATATGTATTTTTAAATGTCAGAACTAAACTTTAGCATTGTTGTAGCTTACAACTCATGTCAATCATGTTACAATCATGTCACTATGAAAAACAGCAGTGAGTTTTTTTTTCTTTTTTTTTTGTAACCAGGACAGCTGGTCAGTGTTTCAGACATTTAGAATGAACCAGCATTGGGTAAAAATTGTATTGCACCAACCATTAAGTGTTTCTGGCTGACAATGTTGTAAAATGCCGATACTGTCATCAATCACCTGGGACATTAGACTAGGCTGCATCAAATGTGGTTAATTTGACTGCTTTGATTATTTTAAACTCTTTGCTGTTTGCGTCAAAGGGGATCAGAGCCTCGTCAAAGTGCCTAACAGTGGCTCATTCTCTCGCTCCTTATGTTTTGTATAGCATATGAAACAAACCACACTATACCTATACTTCTTTGCATACCTTTCTAGGCCACTGCGTCAGAAGGCTTTGTTCTGGGTTCCTTGCCTTCACTGAATTCACCCAAGCTGTGCATCATTAATTATAAACACAATTTTATATGCTCTATCAGAGGCCAGACTGGGCACACTGCCTTTAATGGCACGACATGACGTGGTTGTACACATATATAGGCACACCTTCTCTACATCATCATCATCACTCCGTTCCTTACTTGTCCCTATCCTCATTGCAGAGTAGAAGGCTGGAGCATGCTAGCTCTGCCTTTCTGTGTAAAATTTTCCCTCTCGTTCTAGGCCAATGAAGAAAAACAGGAAATGCACGACCTAGAGAGCAGCAATCGAAGAATATTATTCAACCTACTTCCTGCGCACGTGGCAACTCATTTTCTGGACAATCAGCTAAGGAATAACATGGTATGATTATTTAGCTATTAGGTGGTTGCATGCAGTTGATAGGCTACCAGTAAGCTTGTGCTTGGCAATACGTTCTGACATAAAAAATGAAGTGAGATACAGCAGCTTATAATGAGTAGTTAAGGGAATGAGGGGTTTATTACTTTTTCTGTAATAATAATGTTCTTAAAGGTCGCAAAAAATAATTTAAAAAGCTTTTTTCAAATATTTTTTACGTATCTCTAAGGGGCTTAAGTAAGTTGTTTGGTCACTATCATCAAATGTGAAAAGCATCATGCATGGACCTTGTTGCACAACTCCTTTCGTCAATACATTACTTGGCACATTTTGTTCGGCAATTCTGAGTTCTGCCGCTGTAACTGCAAATGCAAATATCTGCTAGAATGATGAATGTTAAACAAAAGCATATCAATGTCCTTGCATTTAGAATGTTTAGGATTTGCCTTCAGTTCACCAACTCTTCATTCACACAGGGAATCAGATGTCTATGTAATGGATTAGGTCTGTACGCAGTCGATTTTACTGCATAAGCAGCTGACTCAAGTTGCTTGTTCTCCAATTGTTTGTCACAAATTTGAGGAGAACATACAGTGATGTCAGCAGAGTGTGCAATGCTGTGTAATCTACAATGGGGGCAAAACACAGCTTGAACAGGCGTGCACATGACTTGAGCATCATATTGTGATAAATGTGGGTGCTCATGGCAGTACTGTAGACACACTACATGTTCGCAAAGAGTGCAGCAGGCTCTGCTTATGCTTTGTTGTCTGATAAGTTTGAACATGTGCCCCAAGGCTGCATGAATTATCCATTCCCAGTAAAAAAAGATTTGAATATCGGGCACTGAAGTTTAGATTACGAGCAGCGGGGAACGTATAAGATGGAAAGTCTTTAGAGTGCACAAGTTAACTTGTCTATGTAGCATGTCAGATAACACTCCATGCTGTTGCAGATGATGCAGTAGAGTCCGTCTCTGCTGCATTCCTTACACCCACCAGCACTGCCCCCAGAGCACCATTAGACATGGTGCGGAGATAAAGCCGCACATTTGCCTGTTCCCAATAAGTCTGGTCTCTGCTGTACTACCACATGTTGTGCACATTGCATCATGAAAAGTGTAGTCACACTCCAGCTGTATTGTCTTCTCACTGTCATTTTTTTATTCCCTGTAAGCTTAGACATGATATTCTTGCTATGCTTCTTTTTTTTCCAGGAGTTGTACCATCAGTCTTACAGCCGTGTAGGTGTCATGTTTGCCTCAATACCAAACTTCCATGAGTTCTACATAGAACTGGATGGCAACAATCAAGGTGTTGAGTGCTTGAGGCTTCTGAATGAGATCATTGCAGAGTTTGACCAGGTAATGTGCCATGTTTTCTGCCTTATATACTAACATCACCTTAAATCGAGATGCAAATATGTGAACTGCAAGATGTACCACATCTCTATTTTCATTTTCGCCAATGTGTGCGACGCTGTTACACTTGATGAAGATTCAATTAAGCCTGGAGTTCTTGGGCTAGTGAGCCTTTATGACGTACTGCTGCATTACATTTTGAAATTACCATGTGCACAGTGCAGGAAATGTGTTCTTGTCTGTAATTTACTATTCACTTTTCTTATACACAACTGATAGTATCTACACAATTGACTTCAATTGGAATCTGTGACCCAAATCACTAAGTAAACTATCAGTGGTGTCACTATGCTTGCCAGGTATATTACATTTGCAGGTACCGTCTGCTCAACATGTTGACTGATGAAATTGATATTTTAACATGATAAAAATACTTTGGTATGCATGAGTTTTATCTTTACTCTTCCCGCGTCAGCTGTGGACCAAACCGAATTAGAGGTGACTGTGGGTTTGCTGCAAAAAACACACGTTATGTGTCTATAGACTTTTGTGCAAGTTGTCTTCTGTCTGATCTGTAGGCAACATTTCTGCACTTCCGTTGAGCAAAAAGGGCTCAAATAAACCAAATTCATTGAAACCAGCGACATCAGAGTGGCGTCATTAGTATTGCAGACACAAAATTCATGGAAGAAAATTTTGCTTTCATTTCATCTCTGAACAAGCACCTTTTTCCCTTTAAAATAATGCTTGTCTTAAACGAGCAATCCAGTAGACTTCCATTAATTCAAAGTTTCTGGTAATTCAACCCTGTCCGACGGCCCCTACCAGCGCCTATGCTTTTCTATGGGCCCAAACTTTGATTATTTTGATCCTAAAAGTGGTTTTCGCCGCATAATTCGAACTTGACCCGTGAACATACCTACCCTATGCCTGACCCCTATGGTGACTCCCAATAGCGGCCCCTTTATTGGCAGCATCTCTATTGTCATCATCTTCACTGGCAGTGTCTTGATAGCACTTAAGGAACAGTGTAAGTCCCGAACATATATGTCATCTTCAGTTGAGAGTGCCTATTTTCGACTTGCCCTAGGAAGATTTTCAAGCAATAACGGTAGCCCATGATGTCCGATTACGGTGGTTACCCTATTTTAATGCACCGGTTTCTTCCTTCTGCTTTCTTTCTTCAGGAAAATTTTTAAAAAGTTTGCGTTTGCAGCAATAATATGCTTTACCGCATAACACGGCTGCATTGCGACGAAGCTGACTTTAGAAAACCGGCCGCCACTGTGCAACACACATTAGACCCTTGGCAATTTTTCTCGCAAAAAAAAAAAAAAACCAGGTGCACATTAGATTTTCAGTTAGTTTAAGAGCTTTATTGTTATCTTCACATTATTTTTCTGCTTTGTACCCATAGAAAGCGGGTGTATGTTTGATTCAGGGGTGTGTTAGAATCAGGGAACTATACTGCCGAATGAATCAGCGGTGTGTTCTGATGTTTTTTTCTGTGTCTATTAATTCGACCTGCCAGATAATTCAATCCATTTAGTCGACCCCTTCAGGATTGAGTTAATGGAAGTCGACTGTACCACTCTGTATTAGGCCTGGCTTGTTGTGAGCGAGCTTGCATACATGCAGGTGTGCGTGCACGTCGGTGCACATTTAAAAACATCTGCTTGATCAGCAAAGGTGTGCGTGTAGTTGCTCCACCTTCTATACTTTTATGTCGTGTGGCCTTGCTACAGTGCTCAATTTGTCTAAGAGTATTCAAAAGGCTTTTACTGTTTCTTTGTTTTGATGGTCATGACAATTGTTTGGGTTTTTCTTAGCTGCTGGATGGTGAACAGTTCCGAGCCATTGACAAGATCAAGACAACTGGCAGTACATATATGGCCGCCATTGGGCTCATGCCTGATGCACGAATCGGGGTGAGCGTGCTTTCTTGACCGTTTGTTTCCTTATTGTATCAACCACATAAATGAGTGGTGTACTAAGTGCAGAAAACAGTGCTGAAAAATTGAATGCGGAGATTTGTCGAGGTGATTTCTTTGGACTTCTTCAGTGTTAGTCACCAGATATTATGATACTGCTGCTAATGTGTGTTGAATAACTGATAAGCCCTATCTTCTTTAGGATGTGACCTGATCTCCTCTTGATGTCTGCCGACAGTTTTCTTCCTGTCATTGCTGCCACATTTTACAGCCTAGTTTTTTGCAACCAGGATCAGCAGAAAATGTAAATGTAAATGCCATAAGTGTCAATGGAAAATGTGCAAAAGTTAACAAAAATGTCCACATGTGTTCGAGGAACCCAAAAAATCATATCGCATCGAAAATTACTCACACACCACGGTGTTCATTAAAGAACCACGGGTGGTCAAAATGAATCTTGGAGGTCCTACACTGCAGCATCTCTTATAAATTCTGTGCTGCTTTGGGATGTTAAGGCACATCACTGCAGCGATCATTCCGGGGTGGCCACAGAACCCGCTAACCCTCCCCTTATCAATCAATCATGAAAGAGTTTCTATGTCAAATGCTGTTTCGTTTAAGGAAGATGGCAGTTGTTTTTATGTCAATGTTCTGTTATATGCAGTTCGACTGTAAATAACACTGTACGTGCACATCATACAGGTACTTGAGAATGAGCAGTAGCTTGCAGCTTGTGAAAGCAGGCACTGTGCATCAAGTTGCACGCAAAGTGATGCTGACCAGTGCCAAAAGTGTCTGGGTTTGGCTTGTACTAATTTGTGTGGCAAAATCTAAGTTTGTCGACATTTTGATTGAAGGTTCACAGCAAGACCTGCATTTGTGAAAATTTCACTGGCACATGTCCTTCCATCATAAGAGTAATTCATACTTGTATGGGCATTGCCAACCCTTGTGCAGGATGACCACGAATCTGGTGCCAGCTACATGAGTACCATGGCAGAGCTTGTGTTCACCATGAAGGACTGCCTTGCTGACATCAATGAGAATTCTTACAACAACTTCATGCTTCGTGTTGGTTAGTCTGATATCTATTTTCTTATCTCAGTGCATTTTCATACCACATCATTGTCATTTAACCACGTCACTGAACAGGCTCTTGGACTGATAGAGTTGTTGGAAAGTAAAGGTCTACTTATTAATATAAGCCGTGCAGGATGTGCAAGCAGTCATCCTCTAGATCCTAATCGTATATTATGACATAACACAGTACAAGCTAGGCATAACAACACTACGTACTTTGATATATCACTTGTGTAGTGATGAATGACATAAAAATAGTCATTTTTCGGATTGGTTCTGCGCACAGGTAAATGATATATAACAGTGTGATTATCTATTGGACTTTGGCTGGAGGTGCCAAATTTTAGCTTTGACAAATAGTATTGTACTTATATATACAGGATGAAACTCTATAATATTGCACAAATCCACAAGGCAGCCAATGTGGACCTGTCGTTTGTTTTCTCATCCTTTCTCACATATTGAGATCTACTTTCTGTAAGCTCACCTACTTCGTATTCAAGAAGTGAAATCTGCCAACCTCACGTAATGGGACTGTCTACAACTCCGATCATGTCCTTAGATTGTGGTAGGAATGACAAGATTGTGTGTCACATTGATGAAAACAACCATGCTTTTATATTCCTTAAACAAGGAATTATATTTTTAATTCGGCCACGAAAATAGCGTGAAAACGACATGTGGAATAGCTTGATGGAGAAGCAGCGTAAACCAAACAATGTACCATCACATGAACTAAAAACCGTGCAAGGAGAGTTTTCTCTCGCTTAGATACATTAATGCAGTACCTGAAATTGCATGTATGCTTCTGCTAACATTCCTTTGCGCCGAAGAGTAGCTTCTTTCTTAGTTTCAGTAAACGTGTCCAAAAGTGGTGCTGCCTTCATGCAGACGCATGGAGTGATGCATGATGGATGGGATGGCTGGATGTTATGAGTGTCCCTTTTGGAACGGGGCGGTGGGTTGCGCCACCAAGCTCTTGCTATTATACTGCCTAATGTCCTACCTAGGTTAAAGAATTAAAAAAAAAAAAAAACTGCGAACTTTCACAACCAAATTTTCTGATCCCCTATTGCGAACTGTGCTTTCGTACGTCTCTGTTTTTTGTTGTTTCCCTACTTTTCTTCCACCAATCCTCCAATCGCCTCTTACTAATGCCTATTGCGGACATGTTTACTTTTCCACTGCTTTTGCTGAACCCAAGGGCTTTAAGGAGGCCAGTGGTGCCTAAATCGACCGCTGGGTAGACGTCTTCACATTCTAATAAAACATGCTCTATTGTTTCCCTAGCTTTACCGCAGCAAGCACATGCTTCTTCTTCCTTCTTATATCTTGCTTTATAGGTGCGTGTTCTAAGGCATCCCGATCTTGCTTCGAAAAGTAATGAGCTTCCCTTTGAGTTATCATAAATTGTTTCTTTCCTGATTTCATTTTTTCCTCTTAAGTAGTTATTCATGGCAGGTTTTTTTTCCATTGCTGCCACCCATGAGATTATTTAAGCCTCTCTGACTTTCCGCTTGATGTCCTTGGATGAGTGGGTCCAGAAGGGCACCCTCTCGACGTGGCAACATGCAACAATGCAAGTAGCATTGTTGGAGTGATGCGAGAGTCTCTCTTTGATGATGTCAAAAGTGCACTGCACTTTTAAAGCATATCAGTGGTGTCACAGTGCCATTGCTTAACCCAATGGCCGCTAGACTGTGGCACAAAAGGCTTGCATTTCAGCAGCAGTGCCAACTGAAAGACACAGACTACACTGACTGCACCTGTAGGAAACACGCAAGATTATGTGACTAAGAAAAAAGAATTAATGACGTATGCAATCGATTACATGCTGAGGGCGGCTATTGGGGTCATAATTTCAGTCTTTAACACAAATTAGCCATTCCTTTGACCAGCATTACCATTGTGTCCAGTAAACGCTGGTGCGTGCATCCGTACACAGTTTTGAGAAGAGGCTACACAGATAAATAAATCCTGTTATAAAAATTTTTACTCGCTTTCTAATGAAACAACTGCACATCTAGACACTTCGAATGGAAGGCTTTCTATTGTGCTATAAGATGGGATTACTTTAAAGAACAGTAGACAGTTCATTTTATGTTTCTCATAAGTGTTTACTAAAGCGTGTTTTGTGACTTGGCTTATTATTAGGTGCTTTCATAAAGTTTGTGTTATTGGTGCCATAAATTTGGGAAGTACAGGCGTACACAATAGGCATCAAAATGAGCGAATGTCTCTCTAGCTTTAGCGGAACATAAAAATTGTGCTTTATATATAGTACTGCAGAACACTACTAGGGCATCAAAACAAGAATGGCAATCTCTATCGGGAACGTTGGTTGAAGCATGAGCAGTGATCTGCTTTTCGCATTTAGAGGGATACAATGCCAAAAAGATTCATGTTGAGCTGGTGGCGGCTTATGGTGACCCACTAGCTCAGCATGAAAGAACTTGTTCGTTGAACAGTTCTATGAGGTGTATGCTTTTATACGCAAAGGACAAATTATCAAGTCCTAGGGGGGGTTAGCCTGTAAGTGTCCACCTAGTGGACATGTCCATTTTGCCTGCTGAAGTTCTGGTTGGCTCGGCTGGAGTACGTATCACAGGAGACAGGTGCTCCCAGTCAATGAGCACTTTTATCAGCAGATGAAATGGAGATGTCCACCATGCGGACACTTGCAGAATATCCCCCCTGCACTCTCATTTATCATTTCCCATCGCCAGCTTAATTATGTACATTGCAGACACTCTCCTGGAGGTCTACAAGTGCTCCTGCCCTGCTTCAACTAATCCAAACCTATGCTGGCCATTTCTGTTGCTTTTGATTGCGTGTCCCTTCCCATGGCATTCGTTTAGTCACTCTAACAGATCATGAGTCATCTGTTTTATGTGTCACATGACCTGCCTAGCTTCATTTCTTCATGTCAACTGGGATATGTTTACTTCCCTTTGGCCCTTCATCCACACTGCTGTCTTTGCATCTCATAATGTTAACATTATCACATCTAATTATTCAACAACACTTACTTCTAATTTTCTCATTCGCTCTCACTCATTCTTTGACTTAAGTCCCACTTGTAACCAACCTCACACGTGTGATGAAATAATTGTTCAAAACAGCTCCCTTTTTGCATCATTATTACACTTGAGTCTCAGTATAACGAAATTCAATATAATGAAATTCGCAATATAACAAAGTATTTCACTTTTTATAACTTTTTGTCAATAGAACACTATGCATTTGGAAGCTCACTATAACAACGTGCGTTTGCACACAATTTCAACAAAATGAAATTTCACTACCGTCGCAAAGGAATACTGAGAAAGTGAAGAACTTCCACGGACGCAAATGGGTTAAATGGGTGAATTGCAAGCTGCTGCTTGCAAACGCACCTCTCAAATCGCACCCCGTGCGACCAGGAGCGACCGCCATGGCATGTTCCATATAAAGTCCAAGTGCGATAAGATCCCATCGCGCTCTGCGCACTGCATGCTTTGCGTGCAAGTGAAAGTGTGAGCCATCTTCCCGCAGGAGCAAGGGAAAGGGGGTGAACGAGCTTGTAGCAACTAGATCAAGCATGTGCAATGGGAGGGAGGGGGATGAAGTGAGGGGCTGGTTGGCGAGCGTCTTTTTTTTATTGCGATGGCAATTATATGGACACTCCAGGTGTATTTCTGCCATCGGTATCGATGTCATTGGGCCTTGTGTGCTATATGTGCGAGTGAGAGCGTACAAGGGTGAACCGGTGATTGCGGCTCAATCTCGTGCGCGCAACAGCCGAAATCATGGAGTGAGTGCACCGCCTTCTGTCACATGCAAGGCTTCGGGGGTAGGGAACTGAGAGGTTGCACATTCGACTCCGGGCGGCCCAGGCGGCCGCACACACTCCCGGCTGGGCCGCTGTATCTTGAGAGCCATCTGCGATGGATGCAGAGTCAGCGTTGCACTGTGTTTTCATGACTTAGTTAATTCGCTCACTGCTGCTTCCGCGTTTTCTCACTGCAGCATTTTGACAGCGAGTTTCCACAGTGATAGAGTGAGATGTGTTTGTTTGCTTGTGGGCACGTGACACCATGCTTGTTAATTTAGTTAGTGTGTGCCTATGTTTACAAGCTCGTACGGCCGATAAAACTACTGTCCTTACTTCATATAGCTGTCCACTAATTTGCTATCGCAATCGATGCTTCGCCTTTCGGGCAAAACTGCGACTTGTTCTATCGCCGTGGTGGCTATATATGAATGTCAGTGCAGCTGAGTGCATAGCAGCCTGCGCACCCTGTTTTAGAATGAATCTGCCACACGTACAAAGAGCGGGCGTTCTGATATGGCGTGACATCATGTGCGCTGTCTTCCTGCGTGTTTGGTACTGGTGGTTGTGTAACATCGAGTTTCAGAGATGCATTGAAGCAAGAGGCAGGTAAAACATTTGCTCCCCGCTGCCAGCTTCCTTCATGATAGGGTCATCCCACTGTGGGCGACACGTCTCTATCAGCCTTTAGAAAAGGAAAAATTATTTTTAGTGCACAAAATGCAGAAAGGAAAGAACAAGGTGACAGGACAGAGCGCATCCATCCTTTTGACACTGTCATCCGCGAGGGCAGAGTGGACGAGAAAGTGTGGCGTGCTTCACTTTGTACCCCCAGTGTGAATATACCATCGACACAGCTTTTTTTTCTCATTCTAGTTTGTTTTTTCCGATTGCCTGATAATGCGGGAAATTTTGCGGTCCCTTCTATTTAAGAAAAATTCATTGGTGACTGTGGTTATTTGCATAAATAGTCGAATTTAAATATAACAAAATTTTGATGCAATGAAGCAAATGGCCGATTTTACCGACTTCGTTTTATGGAGGTTTTAACTGTATATGCTTTTGAATTTTGTAGGGCTCAACATTGGTCCTGTAGTGGCAGGAGTGATTGGAGCCCGCAAGCCACAATATGACATCTGGGGAAACACAGTCAATGTGGCCAGCCGCATGGATTCCACGGGCCTGCCCAATCACACTCAGGTGAATTTGAGTGTCTCAGGAGGTCATTTGCAGCACAGGAGCTTGCAAAAGTGCAAGTTCCACAGAAGTAAAGTTGCGTCCCATTTTTTTACCAAAACAACTGGTGACCAAAAGCATGGCAAAAACGACTGATGAGAGGATATCCATGAGGCATGGATAACCAGAACATTCTGTTTGTATTCTCAAAATTTTCTTTTCTGTAACTAATACTTTATCCATGTTCATTTGCACATGCTGTCCAGACACAGGGTGTCTTGCGTAAATGATATGTCGCACTAGGCTTAAAAACACTGACATCAGTCAGACATAACGCCGCAAGCAACCCAGCTTTATTGCAGCCTGCGTCCGTGTGTTCCGCTGCTCACGTGTGCTGATGACCATGGCAGTGCCGATGAAGGCACGATGAAGATGACGATGAAGTTGGCGATACATCACTTCTCCCCCTCTTACAGGTCCAAGCGTTCAGGAGGCCGTCGCTGTCGGGTCGATCTTCGTAACGGTGGCGGGCTATCCGTCTGGGCCATTTCTGGACTATGTCGCGACGTGATTGGAGTGCTCTGTGCCGAGAAAGAGTCTGAGACAGTTCGACGTCTCACCTGGTCCAAGTGTCGCCGCTGAATTCCTTTCCCGGAATCAACAGTGACCATTCTGGACCCCAGTTGATCTCGCACGACTCCTGGTATCCACCTGCGACGACTTGTTCGGAAATCGCGCATCCAGACTGGGTCACCTGCCTGAACTGGAGACCCTCCAATTCGTGGTTGGATTTCTGGTGACCTTTCATCGGGAGCGATACAGTCCAGCTTTGTTCTTATTTGGTACCCCAATAAGAGTTCCGCCGGCGACTTTCCATCCTTGACGGGCGTTCGGCGATATCGACATAAAACTCGCGCTATGCGTATTTTGAGGTCTATTCCGGGGTTCTTCTTTAGTCCTTCCTTGAGCGTACGCACAGCTCGTTCGGCTAACCCATTCGACTGTGGATGATAAGGGGCTGTTGTGAGTTGTTGCACATTGTTCCGTGCCAGAAACTCACGAAAAACTTTGCCCACAAATTGTGGTCCGTTATCAGAAACAAAGGTTTTTGGAAGGCCGAACCGTGCAAATATTGATCTTAGCGCGTTGGCCGTGGTTTGCGAAGTGGCAGTTTTCATTGGAATGGCTTCCATCCATTTCGTTTCCGAGTCGACGACGACTAAGACCATTTGTCCGTCCAACGGGCCTGCGAAATCTGCGTGCAGCCGGCTCCACCTTTCCCCGGTGGCTGGCCAGGCCAAAGGTATCTGTGCTGGTGGCATCGCTGAAGCCTGCGCACATGTGGAACATGAGTTCACCAGTCGCTCTATGTCGGAATCCAGTCCCGGATACCAAAACAGCGTTCTCGCTGTGGTTTTCATGGCTGTCATGCCGGGGTGTGTCTCGTGCAAAAGACGCAACACACGCCTTGCCGCCGCCAGGGGTAGAACAATGCGATGTCCCCAGTACACCAAATTATGGCTGACTGTAAGCTCTGTTCTTCTGTTGAAGTACGGCCGGAGATGCTCATGGCCCTGCGGAAGATATGACGGCCATCCCTGGGAAATCCATTTTTTAACTTGCAGAAGGCGGGTGTCTCGATTAGTCAGATGTTCAACCTCGCGGGCGCAAAGCGCTGTTTCCTCCAGAGAGTGGGCATACAAAACGTACTCGTCGGCAGCAGAGTCCCGCGGCTCCTCCATTACTGGCAAGGGCAACCGACTGAGGGCATCAGCATTGGCATGGTCACTGCCCTTCCGGTACTGCAGTGTGTAGTTGTAGTTGCCAAGAAACAAGGCCCAACGCTGTATTCTTGCGGCCGCCATCGGTGGTATGGCTTTACCTGGATTGAATAAACCAGTAAGAGGCTTGTGGTCTGTTACTAAGACGAACTGATGTCCGTACAGGTAGTCTTTAAACCGGGCGACGCCGAATACCAGTGCCAAAGCTTCTTTTTCTAACTGCGAGTAATTGCGCTCGCTCTTGGTAAGTGTCCTGGACCGGAATCCGATGGGGTAGTCAACACCATTCACGCGGTGCGACAAAACGGCCCCAATGCCTACTGATGATGCATCGCACTCGAGCCGCAGTGGCTTATCCGGGTCGAAGTGAGCCAGAAACTTGGAAGCCACAATTGCCTGTTTAACTTGCTGAAATGCTTTCTCCTGTCCCTGGCTCCATTGCCACTTGACTCCTTTGGATAAGAGAGCATGTAGCGGAGCTAGCATGGTGGCCAGATTGGGCAGGAACTTGCCATAGTAATTTATGAGACCGAGAAAAGCTTTCAGCTCACTCACCGAGGTGGGCTTAGGGGCTTCAACAACGGCTTTGATATTGTCGTCCTTCGGTCGCAGACCCTTCGCGTCGATACGATGACCGAGAAATGTGACTTCGTCTTGCCGAAACTTGCACTTTCCCTTATTCAGTCGGAGACCATACTCCCGCAGCCGCTGCAGCACTGTTTTGAGCCTAGATGAATCATGTTTTTTCTCGGCGATGATAATGTCATCCAGGTACACCTGCACTCCAGGAATATCCCCCAGCAGTCCGTCCATTCGCCTTTGGAATATGGCTGGAGCAGAACTTACGCCAAACGGTAATCTGTTAAAACAAAAGAGACCCTTCTGGGTGTTGAGGACAGTTATCCTCTTTGCTTCCTCATCCAATGGCAACTGGTTGTAGGCTTGACGCAAATCCAAGGTCGTGAATACTTCGCCACCGTTTAACCTAGCAAAAATGTCGTCCACTCGAGGCAACGGGTATTGTTCTACCACAGTGGCCGCATTCACAGTCATACGGAAGTCTCCACACAGTCGGAGGGACCCATCGCCCTTCAAAACGGGTACCACAGGGGTTGCCCATTCAGCGGTTTTTACCGGCGTCAAAACGCCTTCCGCGACCAGCTGATCCAACGATTCAGACATCTTATCTCTGAGAGCGTAGGGTACAGTACGGGCCTTAAAGAACCGTGGACACGCGTTTTCTTTCAATTGAAATGTGACCGGTGGTCCTTTGCACAGGCCGAGTCCCGGAGCAAACACGTCGGCATATTCGTCAAGCAGCTGTTGCAGACCTGTGCTGACAGCCTGTATTCCAACCGGTTGCAGATTCGCTACCACATTCGACAACATTGCCACTCCAACTTCATTAAATGTCTTGATGGTGTCTCTGCCGCACAAAGATGGTCCGGAGCTGTCGACCACTATGACAGTACCAGGAATATCTTTCCCGTCGCACGTAGCGGTCATGCTAAGCTGGCCGACAACTGGAAGTTCTCCCAAGAGACAAGAGAGCTTGAGCTGTGAACGCTCCAACGGAGGCCAGAGCTGCTTGTGCTTGCGGAACACCGTTACGGGAATGACGCTTACAGGTGACCCCGTGTCCACCAACATAGTGAGCGGAACGTTATTCCAACTGATGTCCTTGTAAATAGGCCTAACCTTGCGGATACTGGCTGCGTGATGGAGAACCGCTGTCATCGTGTGCAAGGCGTCGTTGTCGTCCGAGCTTGTGTCCTCTGCGGCTGCCATGGCGTACGAACCCTGGCGCCGTTGTCTTGCTGGATAAGATCCCTGCCGACGGTCACTATTTGTGCTAGACAGGCACATCCGACGTAGATGTCCTCGTTTTCCACACCGGTGGCACACCGCGCGAAGGTGTTTGCACTCGTCCTCAGCATGCGATTCTCCACACCTTCCACACACGTCGCATTGTTCCGGCTTGGGACGTCGCTTCGACGAATGGCTCTTTTGTCGGGCAAAATGTACTTCTGAGTGCGCCGAGTTCATGCTCCTGGCATTTTCAACAGCTCTCTGTGCCGAGACAGCAAAGTCTTCAGCCTCTTCTAAGGTGAGCTTCCGTCGCGTCAGTAAATGGCGCCGAACGTCTTCATCCAGCACTCCGCAAACGATTCGATCCCTCAACATGCGCTCCAATGACGTGCCGAAGTTACACTTCTCAGCTAGGCGTCGAATGTCCGCAATGAAGTCCTGAGCAGCTTCCCCGTCTTGTTGCGAACGCATGAAGAAAGCATAACTGGCAGCGATCTCGTTGACCTCCGGAGCATAGTGATCTTCCAGATACCCGACGACTTCCTCATAGCTCAGTTCATTCACCTTTTTGGGTTGACACCGGCCCTGCACCACACGCACAGCACTGTCCGTGAGCGAAGCGATGAGCAGCGCTCATTTCTTCGTTGGGTCCACGATGCTATGAGCCTCAAAGTACGCCTCCAGGCGAACGCGATACGTAGGCCACGTACCTTCTGCATCGGCAAATTCCGGTGGCCGTCCAGCACTCATGCTGACGCGGGTCTTCTCACCTAGCGACGCTAGGCCTCGTCGCCACTGATATGTCGCACTAGGCTTAAAAACACTGACATCAGTCAGACATAACGCCGCAAGCAACCCAGCTTTATTGCAGCCTGCGTCCGTGTGTTCCGCTGCTCACGTGTGCTGATGACCATGGCAGTGCCGATGAAGGCACGATGAAGATGACGATGAAGTTGGCGATACATCAGTAAAATTAGCCAAACATTAAAAATATGCGAATGCCACGTCGCTGAACAGAACCAAGGTAATGTTGTTTGTCATCGCTTGGACATACATAATTAACCTTAATTAATGCATCAACTTCTAAAATATTATAATTAGATGAAAAGTGGCAATGAGAAAATTGAGGAGCAACATGAAAAATTCCCGAAACACCTTTCTGTTGCTTAATGTGTGCTACATAAAACTGTTTTTCCAAGCATGAAAGAAGCCCGCGAATAAACGCAATGTGCCTCAAGCGGCCAGTTGCGTGGCAATTTTGTGTGTATTCACAGGCTTCTTTCATGCTCGGAAAAACAGTTATGTAGCATGCATTGAGGGACAGCAAGCCGTATCGGGAGTTGTTCATGTTGCTCTACAATTTTCTCAATGATACCTTTCATCTAATTATATTATTTGAGAAGTTCATTAATTCATTAAGACTAATTATGTAATTAGAAGAAATGCAATAAATAGTCAGGGTATCTCCAAGCGACGGCAGACAATGTTACCTTGGTTCTGTCCAGCTATGTGGAATTTGCATATTTTTAAAGTTTGACTGAAGTTACACAGGATGCCCTGTATAATTCTAGTAAATCTAATCTTGTTCATTGCTTATGCAATGTCTAATGACCTCCCATTAGGCTACGACATAAGTGATTCAAACTTTATAGTAAACCACCTTGTTGCCCATCATACTTATTATGCTGCGTTTGATGTGGCGTTCTCTCGCTGCATTTCGCAGTGCTGCCCTAATGGTGGCAAGTTCATTTATGAATAATAAATTGTACTTGTAACTTTTGACTTTGCATCTCGCATTTTAAACCTTTAGCATGAAATTTACTGCTTCAGGTGACGGAGGAAGTCTATCAGCTGCTTCGAGACGGGCCCTACCTGTTCCAGTGCCGTGGGAAAGTCAAGGTGAAGGGCAAAGGAGAAATGACCACCTACTTTCTCATCGACCGCAAGACCAACCGCTCAGCGTCCAGCCCAAGGGAGGAGGGCGTCTCTGGGGGCAATCCTAGCACAGTGGCTCAGCGGGAGGATGATAGCCTCTCTGGAAGTCTGCCTCCGCACTTAAGCTCAAACTCCCTGCAGCTGAGAAGAGAAAGTGGGTCCACTCCCAACAGCTGGGCAGGGCAGCACCAAAAGGCAACACCCCTGGCACCTCATGATGATGTCCTACCGTACACCCAGCCCAAGCCTATCATTGTCTCAAGCACTCCTCCGCATGGGTCCAGATCGAGAGTGAAAACCGGAGTGTCTTCCAAGCCGGAGTCCCTTACACGTGGTGACCCCTGGGAGAGCTTGAAACAAATAAGGGTGCCTCCCCCCTCGCTACCTGGTGACCAAAGTGAGGCTGTGCTGACTGATGACTGCAGCCTCGACCCCCAGTCAGAAAGTGCGAGCAGTCACCTTGACGACAGGAATTCTAGCAGTGGTAGTCTCATAATGGAAAGTCGCTGTTTAAATGACCAGCCGTCATTGCCACATGGAAGCTTGCCCGGTCCTGGCTTTCCCTTGATGTTGTTAAAAAATTCAAACTGTCCTCAAGCAAACTGTATGTACCCATATTCTCAGTCTATGGGTGACTATGAGGCAAGTCCCAATATCATTGGCTCAGGTCTCCCTCAAGTTGGTTGCTCTCCTAGCCACAATGTGAGACAGCCACATGACGGTAAGTTAAGTCGCACATTGCCAGAAGCAGTTGCTCCCAATACAAGGGAGGATCCAGAGCTTGCAGTGTATTTCATAAACGCTTCAGGATCACGTAAACGAACTCATGAAGAGGCAGTTAGCAACACGGTGGCATCGCCTCCGGTTGACTCTCCAGAGCAGGTGCCTCGTAAACAGCTCTGCAACTCGAGTCCGGCATCGCAACGACTTGTCTGGCAGCATGGCAAGGTCAGGGCTCCACTCCTGTCTATGTGCAGCGATGCTGATGAGTTGCCCATAGAAGACTATCTGGAAAATGGGAACTGCAGTGTGACAGTCCAGCCAAGATATGCCATGGGCGACATGCTCAACGGAAACTCTCCGCGTGTTCTCATGAGGCTTGGCGAGGACTCTGCGGGCATCGCACTACGTTTGGCCGAAGCAGGCCACCCTCTTAGTGGACCACTGTTGCACCTTGACTCACGAAGCAGCTGGAGCAACGATGGTTCAAGCGAGGCAGACGAAGAAGGAGCCCCACTGATGGACAATCATGGTGGTGGCTACACGACGGACGACGCGTCGCTTGCCAACGACCAAGGGCTAACAGATGCGGAGGGGGCCCTAAGCGACCTTAACTCGCTCCTCAATGATGCGGGCCACGAAGGGGATGACACGAGTATCTCCTCACGTGCCAGCAGCCGCTTGCTCAGCATTGACTCACTCAGTGTTACTTATGACTCAGAGTATGACAACTATGGAGTTGGTTTCAATGGTGCCATGGGCCGCACTGAGGACCTGAGGTCACTCACTGACTGCATAGCTCGCAACTTCGGCCATTGCGTGAGTGACAACGAAGACAGTGACGTGCTTGCTTGATACTTCTCTCCAGCCCCCTTTGCACCCAAATAGCCTGATTGGTGACAACTACAATATCTTTCTGGCTCTTTTAAAAAAGATTTGCGTATTGACATGCTCAGTATACATAAATGCACATCTTCATTTGTTTATTTCTGCCATAGCTCGTGTAGTAGTTTCATGTTTATCCAAGCTTCGGCCTTCTGTAATGTTCACTTCTTGGGATACATCTCAACTACCTGAAAGACAGACCATCACATCCTAAATGCACAATATAAAGAGTGAATGAAAGGATTGGCCACAAAAGTTTCATTGCTATGTAAACATAATTCACAATGATATGTTCGTAAAAGGCTAGGACTCAAGGCTGCCAACCAGATTACATAAGTTAGTGACAGACCAACATGATGCCATTTTGTTGTTTCACTCTTTTTCATAAGTGTCACCATGACTTTAGGAGTCGTTTTGAGAGGTATATTAGAAGAGTTATAAAGCGTGAGCTTCAGCAGAATATTTTTACTTGCTGGCCATTTAAAGCTGGGCAAGATTACAAGGTAGCATATTGAAAGTAGTGCAAAAAATGGACGTTACAAAGTGTTTGTGCTATGTTTCCAGAAAGCTGCACAGCAGTTTCATACAGAAGTGGCAGCTTGCACTTTAAATAGTCGTTTTATTATGCTCTGAATCGCCACTTAGTGGAATTTGATGTGTATGCTGGAGTGCACCTACCATTTCACTCGAAACTATTTCACTTCAATGCAGTTTGTTTGTCAATCTGCTACCCAGCCAACTTTTCCGGGAGGCTGATTTTTCTGGGTAACCAAAACGTGGCTGTTTCTAGGCTCATGCTCATTCAAGACTGCACTGTCAAAAATTGTATTTTTGTAGAAGTGGGTGTGAATGCTTTTTGAGGAGTGGGTCTAGCTGTCTCTTATTGGGAATTGTTTATTTCTTAACACATGTGATCTCTATGAAAAGCACAGTACAGCCTGCTGTAATAACATCATTGTAGTTGGAATTACTACCGAGTAAGTGTTAAAGAAGCACATGTGTACTGATTATACCACTGGAAAAGAAAGAAAAATGCTTGCTCTTATTTTTTATTTTCTCACAGTGATATGCACTTGAACACTTGTCTGGTCATAACAATGGCTGGAGAAATACAACTTCACTGTAAGGCAGGAACAATAGAGACATCTAGTTCTTCAGCGTCTGTTTGCATGAGCTGCCAAACTTGTGTGCACACCTCCAAGCTCATAACAGTAACATGCACAAGTGCCTTAGTGTTTCTTGTTCTGACAGCCACTGGCATTATCAGCAACACTAGGTCTATTGGTAATTGCACCTCAGCTTACGTTTCACATGCACATAGAAAAATTGTGCCACACAGGACCACAGTGTACTTTGGCCTACGTCATGGCTGATACAGCGCACATTCAATCATGTCTATGCCATGATCAGTGTGCTAGTGCAGCACCAGTGATATGGTGCAATTATTTGAAGTGTAGATAGAATCCACCTTGAGCTTCAGTGACCCTCTCACCTGATCTCACTGATAATGCCACTGGATGTTGGTTGAAAGGGCACTGCCAGCTTTATACTTCAGCATAGCTATTGAAGGTACTGAGGGGTGGGCAGTCTTCGCAGATGGTGTGGTTGTAATGAACAAGCTCCAATCCACAATTTTTTAGTTGTTATAGACAGCAGAGAACTAGCACGGATCAGCCGTTTGTGTTATCTTTTTCACTTTGATGTTACTGGAGAATAGTATCGCTTTATCACAAGGAAGTACATAAAAGATATCCTGAAATGCTCGGACATCACTATGGTAGAGGTTTGTCGATGCAGTTCATTGCTTGGGTGATCTGTACTTTAAGATCTCGAAGGTGTGTTTCCACTGCCACTGAGTCTTAGTGGTGGCAGTACCTGCATTAGCCTCATGTATGTTACACTGAACCCATCGCGTTATTGTTCAGGGCGTTTGATATGTTGCATAAAATGTAGGGTTGTCCTTGTTAGGCAGGTTTCAGTGGCTGTGGCCATTTTATGTAAACATTGCACAAGCATAAAATGTTGTCTGCAGTTACACTGGTAGGAATAGTTAGAATTCATCTACCACTTTCTGGCCATGTATTTTCAATAGTATGTACTGGCTTGCTGTTGAACTAGTCATAGTGGGAACATAAATGCAGCAGTTGCAAAGAACTCGCATGTAGAGTAAGTGCAGTTGAAGTTGAGAGAGCAGTCGAAGGATTCAGTGTCACTTCATCTGTTGTCTTTCTCGAGCCCTAATGCCAGCTTGTAATAAAGCTTCAGATTGTGCAGTTTCATATGCACAATAGTAGCGTTAGGTTACAACACATACATTTGTTAACTTATGTTTTGTGTTTTTGTAACTACAGAAAGGTAGGAAGTTTCAGTTAGGTGGAATTATTCATGGCAGCACATAGTGAATAAAGTTAGTGAAAATGTCAGTGAATAAGAATGTACATTTAACCCACGTTTAGAACAGTGCAGCCATAGGCAAGCATATACTCAAATGACATGCACCAAACTCACCTGTCTTCCGAAAGCATTCACACCTAAACTTCTATAGCATTTTTCCATTTCCAGAGGTGACTGTCATTTTCATTAAAAGGATTGTTTGCTAGGTCAAGGAAGCATTTTGTGAACATTGTTTCATTGTGTGTTACACAGCACTAAAGCTGTTTCCATCGGACTAAAAGACACATCATGCGTCCTAAAAATTAAATTTGCATTCCTTATATGTACTGATAAGTCTGCCAAGCATGATCCATTGATGACATGATTCACAGCGCAAGAATTTAGTTCAAATTATAGGCTTTTGACCCCTGTGATGGAATGAGGTGTCCACACGCTTGCACATATATTGAGCATGTACAGCTTTACTAATAACTGAATTTTATCAAGGTGAATTTAATCTGTGAATCCTTGCAGCATTGTGCTTCTTCTGAATCAATGGCAATTGCCACTACTTGTAGTACAGGGTGACATGAGTCACGCTATACCACAAGCAACGGAACAGGAACTAGTTGATTCCCATACCCTACTATTTGCCACAGCTCGTTAGAGTGCACTGGATGTTTCTCCCCAACAAGCAAGTGTAGTTTGTTTACAAATGCTGGCATCAGGCTGAAACAGTTCATCCTGGCCAGAAGCTCTTAACACAGTTACCCTGCTATTGCTGGGCTAGTTGATAGACTATCATGCTGTACTGTATGTCACTTACTGGAAACTCCAGGGTACTTTGAGCTCCAAAGTGAAGGGTTGTCCTCTGGGCAAGGCAAACTTAAGGAAGTTTGCTGAATAGGAAGGTTGATATCCATCTGATTGCAGTATAAAGTTGCAAGAATCTATACAGTTTTTTCAAAAAGAAAGCTTTGTGGCTGAAGAAATATTCATTGCAGTAGCAGGATTAAACCAAGCCCCGCTGTGTTTCCTAGGTAGTTCACTATACCAACTGAGCTAACCCGGAGGCTAGTAGATAGCAAGGTGAAGGTGAATTAATCAACCTGAAGGTACAGGAACACTGAATAAGTAGATTGATTCTGCAGAAATGCACAGGGTAGAGGAAGCTTTATGAACCCTTTTCATAATTGTAAGGCTAGCAGATTGACAAGCTATAATGATGGCACGGTTATTTTTGCCATCAGCACGTACAAACACTGTTTGTGCATCTTTTACGACATGGAAAATGTGTGCCATGTCAGGAGGCAAACCGTGTGCAGGAGACAAGCCAGCATGTGCAGCTAAGGCTCCGTCTGCATTTGAACTGTGACCGGTGCTGCCACTAGTTGGGCAAATGCGTAACACAGAGATGTGCACTTGCGAATTAGGAAAAATGGTGGTTGGCATCAACCAATTGGTCGCCTCAAAAGTAGCTTCAGCTGGTTGATTAGGTATAGGTAGCGCACAGAAAACGAGAACGAAAGGTGAGAGTAGATGATAGATGAGGGTAGCTATGTATGGGCTTGTTGGTATGGCATCTCCTACTTTGTTGTATTAGACAAACACATAGCACTGTGTGTTTGTCTAATGTTGTTCTGCTGCATTACAACAAAGTACTAGAAGGAAAGGTGAGAGGGAGAGGTTGCATAGAGCGAAGGAGGCATAAATTCTGCAGGGACACAGCACTACACATGCAACGCTTTCTCCTTTTGCCCTCATTTTCGATGCGCTAGATACAACAAATCAAGCCTTGCCAACTCACCGGAACAACTACGCTTCAGGTGGATGCCCACTTCATCTGTCGTAAAGCTTCCCCCGCCTCGCGGTTTTTCACATAATTCATTTCCTAGCGCAAATTACATCTGCTGTGCCAACACCATTTTTGTCTTGACCTCGAAAACACAGTACTTGTGCTGTGTTGGTCACCTTCATCCTCACCTTTATTGCACTCTTAGTTATATATCATTGATCCATACCAATCCACTTGGATTTCACTCCTCAATAAGAGGGTGCATGCTTTGAAAGAAAGCAGCAAAACACAAGAGTGGAGTCACGAGACAGTAAACTACATGGAAAAGCCACTTTATCTGCCATTCGAATAGGATCAAGGGAATGGCAAAGTTGTTATTACACAGGTACATGAACATTGATTGCAGTTCTCTGTAAGCTGTTCACCTGTGGCTGAAAAAAAGAAATACAGCTGCTTGTTCCATATCTCAAAACGTCACTTTCTTGTTGTTGTAGTGTAGAAAAAATTACAATGCACTGTTGGTCAGATAACAGGGTTAATATACCTTATGTTTACATCTATATTTAAAAGTAGCCTTCAATATGGCAACATTTAATTATGCATTGAGCAATAAGCAACAAACAAAGCAAGCCATACAAAAAAAGCGAATAGCAAAAGGCGTTTTCTGTTAATTGTTTTAATGGCAAGTTTGCTGCTTTTGTTGTGTGGACAAGAGCACTAATAACTGGCTGTAGCTTGCTTGGCATGCACCTAAAAAGTGGCATCAATAGTATTTCTTAAGGCTTTGATTTATATTAGCACTGCTGCTTCTTGTCTATACAGTAGACTTATATTTGAAGTGAATGTAAAAGGAGAACATTGGAAGCCTGTTGTCTTACCAGACGTTTGTAATGTCTTGTTTATCAACGTATTTGGCTTAACAGAGTTTGTCCCGATAGTTTTGCTCACTGCAGTTGGGGACAAAAGTTTACAGGTCATGAAAAATGCACAAAAAGGAAATTCAAGCATTTTGAAAAAGTTTCCTTGCTCCTGGTTGAGGGCAGTGAGTTTGCGTCATTAACAGTACGCAGCTTCTGTAGTGTAATTTTTAATTCTGTAATGTACGCATTGTACTCGCTCAAAGCCATATTTTGTCGTTTCCTTGGAATTTATGCTGACTGTAATGTAGAGTAAGGTATGTAGAAATAACCGCAGAGTACAATTACCTACCATGTCTAAGAAATGTTATAGTGCCTGTATGCCTCCATTAAGACTGCAGAGCCCTTTTTAATGACGTTTTGTATTCATTACCATGATTTAAGCATCAAGGTAAATAGAGAAGGGACCACAATGCGTGGCTGACAATAAGGCAGTTCTGGTGTTGATACCACCAGCATGCATCAGTGAGTGTACACCGTATTTGATCATGTGAGACCTTCACTCTTATTCTATCGCAGGGTGCAAATCTTGTACAAGTCCAATTAACAGCAACTAGCTCACACCAAGTACTGCACTGTGACTGTCACTCGCAATGTGCTACCACTAATGACACAGTTTGAAGACTATTATTTTTCAGCAGTTTCCTCATCACTTCTAATGTTCCAATTGCTAAACATGAATCGCGGCATGCATTAATATTAATGCAAGTGCCATTTGGTGAAGCTCCTTTCCCAATTTTTTTTACCTGGGCTGTAAGAAATGCAGGCCTTACATGAGTAAATACAGTATGTGCATGCACACGACCAGCTTACTATAAACTTCTAGCTTCAGACAGTATTGCTCCTGTTTGCGTTGATGCTCCAAGCATTTTAACAACAGCAAAGTAGCACCAAAACAAGCTCTGGCAGCGCTGTAGTCTGAAATAGCACTGTGATGTTTGTGTAGCGCCTGGCCTCACAATTTAGTTTCAGGGGGAAAAGCATGGGTGATGTGTGAGCAAAAGCACTGCAAACACTTTCATGGTATAGGCTATTTCTGGCTTCTCAAAATCGCTTCAGCTTGTCAGAATATACCATCAGGCACGCATATTTCTATTACACATCATCCCAAACAGTGCCATGTTACTTCACAGGTGCACCATAGTTGTAAACATGGATTGCATTGGTGACTCGTAACAATGCGTGGTACATTACATTATGTATATATCATTGAATTAGTTTTGTATATTTTATTATATTATTTTTTGCATTTAGAAGATTTCTTTTTTCTTCAGTAAGTGATCTCGCTGGACAGCTTGTGAGCTGGGTTCTGATTTTCTAGCAATGCCATTTCCAATGATATTCCTTTTCGTAGTTTGCCAGTGGTCAGCATCACGTTCCACTTGATTATCAATGGGATCAGCTGGCCATGAATGGTAGAGTATAAGAGAGGCATAGAATCAAGTGGAAGGCATCGTTACAAAATGGCTGCCTTTTGTGCTTCAGCACAAATGTGCCTTCAGAAGCTGTCATGCACGTAATACCATTCATCCACAAATGACAGCTCAGCATTTACCCTGTTGTGTGTGGCATGCCACACTTCTGCAATATTCCTGAAATACACTAACACAGGAATAGGAAGCAACTTAGAAGCCTAGTGGCAGTGTTAGTAAACAGTTATTGTTTGGTATGTTTGCCGAGCTGTTGCACATCAAGAGGAAATATAGGTTGAGTAGCACGATAGTTGCATTTGTTTCTAAGGGCCCAAGACCCGCACATCTGCAAGCATACTTACCCTCTCCCTCACACACACTCATGCACATACACAATTTTGTGAACATGGAACAAAATTCCCAGTATCACTGGTGTCATTCAGCACTAAAGTTGCTTACGTAACACTCTCCTTTTTTTGCACATTTCCAATGATTCACAGTGCACTTTTGTTTCCACTTGCAACAAAAATTTTGAGGTTAGATAAGCATGGTGCGAACGAACCTTGTGAAAACTGTAGTGTTAGCGTGCCGGATACTACTTCATACCGAGCATTAGTGCACAAAAACGTGACACAAGGCCACTGCAACATAAACAACTACTATAGTAATAAGCGTCATGTGACATTATTTGTTTTTTGTATTGATGAATGTCCGAAAAAGTACAATCATACTGTGTAGTCTGAATGGCTCTGCCAGCATTCATCACTGATATTTTGTCAACAGGCACAGGACAAAAACTTGTTCAAGTCCTCTGAACTTGCTTTTGACAGAGCCTATACAGAAATGTGACCTCTAGGTATGGAGCTCGCAGACACACTTAGAAAAGTAGGGTGGACAATTTTTTTTCTGCTTGCACCACAAGCTTCAGTCTTGACACTATGCCGCCCTGTGTTTTCCGCACTGCACCTGGACACACACCAACAGTTCCTTGCTCAAATATTTTTCTTTGTTAAGCAATGTGAGGGTCAACACTGCTTAAAGGGACTGACAACTGACAATGTGTTGCAAGACGCAGATGGAAATTAAATGACTATGCAGCACAATGTTTGCTATTTAAGTGGGAGTTAATAGTTTTAAATTGGCAAAGAGAGTCTCAAAAACCAGTAAGTGGTGAAGCCTGGCAGGGAAATCTTGGCACTTTGGTTGTAGTCTATGAGATTACCGTATGTAAGTCAGCTGTTATTAAGTACAACATAGCTATTGCTTAAAATTGCAGTTGGTTTATTATTAGACACTTGCGCTTTATTCTATGCTTCGGAACTCAAATGCGCACACATGGCTATGGCAACATGCTGAACTGCATACTTTTTGTAACACCGTCATTTCGTTTTCAATTTGATTGGTTTCGTTTTGACTGGTTAAATACCAAGGCAGTTAGACAGGCAACCATGAAAACACATAGCTATTACCGCAGAAATACTTTCACTTTGGAAAACATGAATCGCAGGAACGTCGACTTGATAAACAAAACACTACTTTCTCACAGTTATGGCCACACTTGTCATCTGCCTCCCACTAATACCAGCGTACAATCGCTATCATGCTCACCTATCACCGTTTTCAGCATACTTCCACTGAATGACTACATCCTCACTGCAGGTCGAAAAATTCTGATATAATAAATGTTCCATGGCGTTTTCCACGTTACCACTTCATTATTAGACACTCTGACCGATAAGCTTTCCATTGCATGAAAAAAAAACAGGTACCATGAAAATTGGTTGTCAGTCCCTTTGACTGTGCTGCAAAAACTGTGACAGGATAGATACTTGGGCTAGTTGGTTGAAGATATTAAACTGCAGTGCTAGAAAGAGATGCAAGAAAAACGATGGCAAGAACACAGCACAGGGTTGTTGTGTGGTTTTTTCATGTGTCATGTCCATTTCTTGTGCTGCAGTTCAAAACAGAGTGCAAGGTAGTGTACAAGAAAAAAAAAAATCTGTATCGTCTCTAAGCACAGGGCTTACTTGAGCATACTTGCTGCACACAGCCTACGCAGTGCGTCTCTCGCTTGAAGAATCTGGACTATGCTCTTGGGCCACAGAAATGCAATTCTAATCACGAGTTTCACATCGTGAAAACTTTTGTTGGCAGGTGTGGATATTAACGTACCACGCTATTCTGCTCTTTTGCTGTCTCATTTGTCCTACAGTTCAGTATGATCATCCCTCAACAAGTCACCCAATTTCCTGTTTTACTGAACGTAAGGGCAGTAAAGGGAAAACAGGATCAGTTATGCTTGCAGACTTGGGAAGATTGCTATGTACTGCGCATTCAAACTACAACTATTTTCTGATGTTAGTGGTTACAAGAGATAATTTTTCCCAGCTGTGCACTGAGAAACCTTGCACTTTATTATACTTTGAAGAATACATTTACCAAAGTACAAAAACAGAATGACATCACTTCTGGAGGCTTTGGAGTGTGAAAGCAATGCATGCTTGATTTGTTTTATTTATTTTTCCCTCTTTCTGTTCATAAGTTGACCAAACTTCTGCTGGCCTACATGGTGAAGGCAAGTTTGCAGCAATGCAAAGCTCTTATAACATAGCAGCCCCGATTCTGTTCTCATTCAAATCCTACAGTCAAATTCTTACTTAGAACAATAAAAATGCTAAACATAAAATACTGCATCCAGGATGCCTTTCAAAAGAACTCAAGTTATTTGTTAGTGCCAACCGTGCCAGTTAGTCGAGCAACGGTCAAGCCTTTGGTACACATTGCTTCCACCAAATTATTGTTTATGAAAGGGAACCAGATTATTTTTCAGCACTGGTACAGTGTCAGCGGCATCACTCTTTATACGGTGACCCTTCATATGTGCCTGCTTGTTAATGCAGTTGATAGACTTGAAGCAATATTTATTCATCTTTGTTGTTTGTGCTCAGGCACACATCGATCACCTGTTATCAAACGTTAATCTTCCCAAGATGCTCTTGTTGTTAGCAGAATCTCTTAGTAATGATTGTCGTCATAAGCATATAGCATGCTTACTGTATGCGAGTGTAGTGCTAGAAAGTGAGCGTCTCAAGCTACTTAGAGCATGTAGACAATTTAGAAAGGTGGAGTAATCTGCCACACACACTGTGGCACGCCACTTCAAAAGAGGAAATGGGAGGGAACAAGGGAGTTGATTGAGGATCCAAGTGAAGATACACTTTGAAAGTGGTGATTCGAGTGAGTGCATGCATGGTTTACGAGCGCAGCTTTATGTACATTTACGAAAACGTAATGGTAGTAATAGTCCGAGAGATGTGTCTGGTTGCAATTCTCGGGTCCCACATTTCTCTGCATGGAGCAGGTACAGTGTGTGTCTCGGGTTGTGTCGGGATGCCTGGGGCACAGTTCTCCACACCGCATTGTCAAAATGTACTGCAAGCAGCGTAACATGCAACGCCCTGTGCACTGAACATATTGTGCACACTTGTGTTGCAGTGAAATTGATCGCGATTATGTTAATTCAGCAGTGCTGCACTTCTGACAATCATCTTTTAACCTACTAATGTTTTAAAATGCCTTGGAGCAAATTATCTGTGTTGTGGAAGCATCTCTTAAATGTTTGATGCTAGTTTGTAATAACACTGCTACAATTCATGTGGCGTACACTTTGTTTGAAAGTGGTCATCTAGATACGCTACGCATACTCAAAGAAGTCATCTTAAAGAAATAATGGCAAATTGTTTGTCTAGCTTTCTTTTGCTTTATTTGAACATCAGCTTTGCAATCAAGGTTCAAAATGAGCACCAAATCGGGCACAGCCTGAGGCATAGGGCATGTTTAGCAGGCCTCCTTATTACCAACAAAAATTGGAGGCAGCGGTCGTGTGGTGGCACGAAACTACTGACAGATTCATCAGTCATCCCAATGCAGCAGTTACAAGCCACACCATGACAGTGTTGCTAAAAGATGGGCGTACGCTGCTGCACCGCTCATTTTTTTTCGCTCCTCCACATTTGACACAGGATAGGCTTGGTCCTCTGCTGTCGGTTCTTTCAGAACGTGGAGTGCTCCCTCCGACTTTCTTTGCACTATTATCCGCTTGAATGCTTAATATTTTTACATTTGGCAACATGTTCATGGAGTGGTCCGCAGTGGCTCTACCAGGCTCTACCACGTGTCAATGGTTTGCAGTACTAATGACCAACACCTCCGAGGATTTCAGTGATGCAACGAGGAAGCCTGCTTCAAATCCAGCCGAAATTGCTGCAGCACTTGCCATGCATTTAGAACGGGTTGCATTACCGTATGATGTAATTAACTATTTGTTTCACTCTCACGCAATTGAGGCTTCATGCGATAACTAATGGGCCGACATTAATCCCTGAAAGAAAAAGACGAGAGGGAAACCTTGTGTCAGTGCTCTTTTAAGCATGCCTTCTAGTCGTGTATATGATCATTGTGGTGTGTGCCCACCTCTTCAGAAGGAACAAAATGGAAACCAGTGTACCAGTGTGCAGCACATTTGAACGGGCAGTTTTGAGCTGGACTCCACGAGACTTTCTGCTCTTGCGTGCATAGCCAACACACCCACTAAGCTTCAGGTGAATTGGCGTCTTCGTGCATTGTTCTACGTCAGATGTAAAGTTGCATAAAGTGACTGTTTCCACATATGCCACAAACAACGCTTTGCTTCACTGCAAAGTGCTTATGTGGTTCCAGAGCCCTCACAAACAAGAGATGTTATGTTCTTTTGCACTGTCACACTTAGGAATGTCTGTGTAGCACTGTTGAAGTTACCTGCCTATTTCTAATGGTGTTAACTGAAAGCACAAGGCCTTGTGGGGCTGCTGCTGCCAGATTCCAAATACTAAAAAAACCATCAGCAGGCATCCATGTGCATTTATCAATGGGCATTCACAGGCACCAGGTTACTGTCTCTCACAGCGAGTTGCATAACACACAAGCATATGCAAGATTTTGTCTGAGAAACTGATTACATGCCGTAGCGTTTTTATCAGAAAAAAAGAAAGCTTGTATTATGCTGACATTATAACTGTGCTAATTGTGACATAGCATAAGCACACAGTGAAAAATATACACAATATTATTGTACTTAGCTACTAAGGCTCTCCAACAGTGATGACTATTCGAACAAGACTACCTAAAATGTGCCTTGGTTGACAAATAAGCTCAAGTGGCACTAGAACATCAATAGTTGTTCAGTGGCTGTGCAACTAAGAGGCGTGCGCACACAGCTGTCTGCTCTTCTCAGCATTCCTCCCTGCTACACGTTTGATCTTGGCTCTATTTTTCCTTCACAGAGAAGGGCTGCGGTACTTGACCGACGTTTCAAGTTCACTCACAGCTGTTATCACCGTTGTACTCGCAGATGTATGCACACAGCTAAGTTCATAACAAATACTTGTACATAGCAGATCTGCCTTAAAGTGCACTGGTGTTATATATTGTAATAGTGGACATCACTATTTGTGCATTTCCTTTTATTCACTTCACTGCTAGCAGGCATTTTCATGTAAGGCAGCTTACTTATTACCTTTTCACCATTAGCAATCGTGATGTGCTATCTAGAGCAATGTGAAAAGTGCACACACATTGCATTGTATTTGTGTCTTTCTTGAAAGCAGGCTTCCTTTTTTGTCAGTGTTTAAATCTACTAGTCTTCTATCACACAGTGACGAGCTTTGCATAGTGCACGTAAGTTCACTTGTATAGCATGCACTTTATCAGGCTTAGTGCTCTGCAAGAGGCCTGTAAGAAAATGTACTCATCATGGGACCGCCTGGCTAAAGCACGTTGGCGGGTTAGTAGGTTGGGATTCATTATAACAACTGTGCAGTGCGACTAGACGAGGATAGAGAAGAAAATGGCATATACGCAGCACTGTCCATGTGTAATTTTCTTCTCTGCCCTCATCTAGTCATGCTGCAGTGTTATCATGAATCTCCTGGCATTGTATCTGCAAGATACACCACAAGGTTTCATGTGTGATAAAAATGAAAACATGTGCATGCATATTGTGGACCCAAAGATTGTAGCATAAAGATTGACCAAGCATTTTGGAGACTGTATGATGAACCCTGTGCTCATAATAAATCATTTTTGCATCACTGTTAATTTTGGACCACTTCTTGTTGCATGTTCACATTTGAAGTAAGCCTGCAGCCTATCATTGAAGGGCTGCCTTATCCTGACCTGTACGATTGGAGATCTGTCTAAACTGGAAAAACCGCAACTTTCTTTTCAGCAGTGTCGGCTTGTACTTCGTGGATACATAACCTCCTCAGACAACAGTGAATAGTGTCAACTGAAAAGTTTAAAAGCAAACACACCAGCAGAACAGGAAAAAAGAGGTCGAGACATTAAAGAATTTTTGTCACGCCTGCAGAAGTGGACAGTGTGCTTCAGCCCAGAACAATGTCATGTGGAAAAAACATGATCAAAATACATTTCTGGGAAAATTTTTATCCTGGAACTGCAAGTGCTGTATACAGCTTACTATAAGATGAATGCATAAATCTTTCCTAGTCACATTCAACCGTTACGTTCAGAATACGTTTGCACCATTCATAAGGCAGGAATGTGTTCTGATATGGGGTGTAAGCTATAACACCACACCTCCCTCTCTCCCCCCCTTTTTTTTTCGTCTTGCTGTTGAGAATTTAATTTTAAATACCAGCAGTGCCTTGATACTTGCCCCACTATGCATATGTGAGACTCCTCATATATCAAGCAGTGTCAGTTCAGTGAGCTTACTCAACAATTCTGGCTTCTTTTTTAGGCCTTTCTTCAAAAGACTGCATCACATAAAAAAAATACACAAGAACCTCGAAGCTCTGGTCTAAAACATAAACGTGGTACCTCAAACTGTTGGTCCAAACAGAGACTAATGTCAGCCAAATTTTGACGGTGCTGCACAATGTGACAAGTATTTCAAGAGTACCTATTTGCCATAAATCTATACAGCTTACTGCACACTCCATATGCCCAACTGATCTTTTTAGTCAGACAACAGCACACGGACTCCTCATTAGCTACTGCAAATGCTAGAGAAGTTTACAATCCTCCCCACTACCTGCTTGACTCATTTCACATCCACGCTCATTGCATTTAATGGCGATTTCATTTTTTATAATGTAAAGTACTCGTATTGTAATAATTCAGTTATAAGTCGGCCAGTCAACGTGCACATTCCAATACAGAGTCCTGCGGAAAATAATGCCCAATGTTTTAACTATGGATGCAATTTAAACCGTGTTGAATTGTATAGTGTCATGGTGTTATTGACCGTCGTAAAAGAAGAAGAGCAGCTATGGAGGTTGTGTAGAAGGGCTTTTGGCATCGCACTATGCCAAAAGCACCATTAAAGTGATGTCAAGTGTGATTAACTGGCTAATAAGGCCAGTGAAATTCACTCTTAAAACAGTTGCACCCTTTGGGGTGTATATTTGTCCCACAACAATAATCGTCATCTGCCTTGCTTGCCCTTCCTTTCTTGGAAATGCTCTGCTCGCTTTCCTGTCGAGAATGCTACATCATGCTGATAACCCACATGCCATTCGTGACTTGCAAGTACCGGGCTCACACTGTTAAAGAAATGAAATGTGGGCAAGACGGATGGCGATTATCATTGTGGGACGAGATATGCCCCAAGGGGTGTAAACTTTTTTTAAGAGTGTTGTGTTATCTTACAAAATAAATAAACGCTAATGAAGCCCAACACATCTACTTTGAAAGTTTTAAGAAAAGCTGAGCCACTTGCCAATGACAATTCTAAAGGTGATTTTACTGTTCAAAGGAACATTGTAAAGGATCCAACGGCACCCCCAATTCATCTAAAACTTCAAAATAATTTCGAACACACATTCTTCACACGAAGTTCCGTCTTGATTCGCTGAGTTGTATTTGCACCACACAGGCTCAAAAAATGACAGTAACTGCTCGGTGCTTTAAAGATTACTGCCATTAGCGCGGCACCACAGTGCTTTCTTGAGTATCAAATACATACTCACTCGCAAGTTGCATGTTGTGAATGCACATGTAAACACGTTTCTGAAGACCAAGACATCTCTACATAAAATATGCCTACTAATGTTTTTAGTGACACTTTTCGAACTTTTGCCTGCTTAGTAACTTTATTTTATAATGTTACAATTAGCAGACAATCTTGGATTAATTGCAGCTATCGTCAAGCTGTCTAATATTGTTAAAAATGTCTGTGCAGCACGAACATTATGATGTTAAATAATTTAAAGAGACACTAAAGTGAACAAAGAGGCTCATAAAAGTATTCTTTCAAAGCTCTACTTTCATTTATTTCATGGTAAGCAGTCAATTACTCAAAAACATAAAAGCTAGTATACTTTTTTAATTTTCATGCTGAAAGCACATTGCCATACAACATTGCCATTCCCAACAAGAAGAAAGGGGTTAACCAAGGGGCCCAATTTTTATTAATCATGTCATGAGAACCCAACAAACAATGACACCAAGGAAAACGTAGGGGAAATTACTTGTACTTACTTAATGGATTAAAGAAATTGTAAATCAATTGCAATGAAAGTGGATGAAAAAACAACTTGCCGCAGGTGGGGAACGACCCCACGTCTTCGCATTACACGTGCGATGCTCCAACGAATTCAGCTACCGCGGCACTGTTTCCCCATCCACTTTCTTATTTGTGTGTTGCTAGTAAAACTAACCTTGGCAGCCAGTGCCACCACTGGCAATGGCTAAATGGTGGCGCTGGCTCTGGCATCTACTCTGGCTTATTAAGCCTCCTCTCACAGTAAGACTGGCTTTTTTTGGTATTGTAGAAGCAAAATTTACTAATACAACAATTTAATTTCCTCTTTGGTGTTCAAGGTCCTCAACTCCTAATAGCAGTAGTTTCCATTTATTCAAGTGGCATGCACATTATCCGCAAACATCAAATGTTTAGTCTTCACTTTGTTCTGTCCAAAACGTTTGCCATACGCTGCCTAACCTGCTAAAGCTGTGCTGTGTGCCCCTGCAATATTTCTTCGTAGTTGCTCATTCCAGATCATCACAGTTGTGACAATGACTGAAAGATATTGCCACATACAAGATCCTACCTGAATGACGACGAATAAAGTCAAACATCAGGCAATTCGTTTTTACATCAAAATATACGGCCATCAATAAAATGTGACAAATGAACCTCAAATATATTTTAATTACATGATCAAATCAATAGTGTCGCTTCATAAGTGAACCTGACAAACTGACATCACTGGCACAGAAATGATAACGAAATGTTCACAAATGAAGATGGGTTTTCAAATTGCCTACACCATGTTCCTTGTGAGAGCGAAGAGTCAAGGCAACAGAATCCTGCTGAGGCTGAATATCTTCACTGCCAAAGGAGACTGAAAAAGAAGCAACGAAGTACGTTTCAATTTCCACTCTACAAAAAAGGGGAGCCACTTTCCCAATCTTGAACCATCATGTGATAGCAATAGAAAGCACTATTTTTAAAAATGGAAAATGTAAACGAAATAGCGACGGCACAAGAAACATATTGGGTTCAAAAAAGAAAGTACGTGGTAGTAGCATTTGCAGGGTTGCTACATATGTGGCAGTAAATTTTGCATTTATACTGCTCTATAAAACGAACGATAACGGCAGCTTCGCTGCACATGGGAGCCATTCAAGCTCTGACCAATGTTGATTGGTTTAAATCTTAACCGATATCAATTCCCAGTTAGCCCCCGAGTGTTGTGTGCCTGCACGTACTATCAACCTGCAGAAGTGCATACATACCTGAAAACTGTACCTCTCTCGCGCACTTACTATGCAGCTAAAATGCATAGGTGTTGTTACTTCGCAGTTAATTGACAAGTAAAAGAAATTGCTCCCCCCCAAATACACACACACAACAGGTGCGCAAGTTCATATAATTCTGAACGCAAGGGGCTCCTTACCTGAGCAGTGACAATTCAGGCATTCCTGGATCATTTCCTTTTTTAAATCCTGAAACCGAGAAAAAATATATAAGTGTCATTAATTTGACCTAGCACGAAGGCGAAACGCTGCTACAAATCTGAGTGTGAAGTCAATGCAGGGTCTGCTATACCATTTCAACACAGCGAGCTCCTAAACGGGCCCATCGCAACGGCTTCACACAAGCGCTGTAACTAGAAAATCAAACAAGTGCGCAGAGACGGCTCACCCAAGTATAGCACTGTGGGTATGAATCCCCAGTGAAACACTTTCTTTGCGAGGAAGAGGACAACGGCCGCTTTTTGCTTGGATTCCGGGCTCATTTTCGATACGCTGTCCTTCCTTCGTGGGCTGACACGGTGCTGACTGCTGATGCCAAACACGTGCACTGCAGCGGTAGCGGAAACGCACCAGCCGAAACTGCGGCCACTGTGGCACAGCGGCGAGTCGTAATGGCACTGATCCAGGTCGAGCCAAGCCGAAGGGAAGTGTGCCTTTGTGCCAAATTCAAACACAGTGCGCTGTAATAATGCAGGTAATTTGGCATTTTTTCTAGTATATTACGATTATTTCGCACCAACTCTGTATTATGTTAAGTCAAATATATTGCTTTAGCGGTAGCGGTGGCTCGGCTAGTAAATTACTATGAGCGTCACAATTTGTGCCGCGTTGCACGCCTTGGAGCTTTTGGAGTTGCTTCCTTGATCGCGACCGTGACTTCATCATGTTCTTTATTCTATGATATGCTCCTGTGTCACAGACAAGGCGCAAACGTGGAGTCGAACCCAGAAACGTAATCAGTGCCCCCGTTTCAACATTGTTTAATTAAGCGCTGTTCACTTTTCTTATGGTCACGGCAAAGCAATGAGTGAAGAAACGCATGGAGATTTCGATGTTTAGCCTGAAGTCATGAGCGATACGAACTCCTCGTAGTTAATTTGGCCATCTCCATCCACATCAGCTTCCCGTATCATCGCATCAACTTCTTCGTTTGTAAGCTTCTCTCCAAGAGTCGTCATGACGTGACGGAGCTCTGCTGCCGCGATGAAGCCTTTCCCGTCTCTGTCGAAAACCTGCGGCAAAGAGGAGTCACTTGATGTTATGGGCGCAGTACAAGATAAGTTGTAAAAGCTTTAGTCCAGTGGCAATATACACATTAGCTAATTACAGTAGTCTACCTGCTCCCCGCCATCTTAACATTTAATCTTCTGCTGAGACTTCCGCGATGGGCTAAAAAAAAAATTGAATGCATGCTAACGCAAACGTTACGTAAGCTTCAGAGCTGTTTCAATCATATCGCGATAAGACACGCCAAACACGCGTGAGCCCGAGGTATATGCCTGGCGCACACCTCATTGCTTGCGCGGTACATGTTATACCCTGGTCACATGGAAGACTAGATCGGGATCGAATTTCTCGAGTGCGACTGGTTCCCTTCCGGAGCTTGTGAAAAAGAGCGAATCGCTTCGAAAAATTTGACCTCGAACAGGTTCGATCGAGGTCGAAATTATGTAACCGTGTGACACCGGTATCAAACGCTTATAATCATCGGAGACGTCTAAATAGGCTGAATGTATCGAATCATACTTTCGGTGCATGCGTACTATCAACTTTTATTTCGTTTCCTTGAACTCGGCCGCCTGCATACGTACGCGAGACACACACGTGCCCGCCTCAACCGGCGCTGTGCTCACCCTGAAGGCCTCCCGAATCTCTTCCTCGGTGTCCGTAGTGCGCGCCTTCTTGGACATCAGGGCTAGGAACTCCGGGAAGTCGACGGTGCCGTTTCCATCGACGTCCAGTTCCGCGATGATTTCACTTAGTTCGGCCTCGGTCGGGTTCTGGCCGAGGGAGCGCATCACGGTGCCCAGTTCCTTGGTGCTGATGGCACCGTCGCCATCCTTGTCGAAGAGCGCGAATGCCTCGCGGAGCTCCGCGACCGCATCCTCGGAGAGCTGCATGCCGGCTGGATCCGGGTGCCACTCAGCCGCTGCTCGTATATACGCGCTGCGTTTTCTGTGGCGGACGACTGCGCGAGTCGTTTGCCACTGCTGGTCAAAGCCACGGCAGGCTCTTCGGCTGCGCTACCCGCTGAGGCTGCCGGCGGTGCAGTGAAGGAGCCTGCTTGGGCGTCGGCTGACCCGAGGAGATCGTGGGCATGAAACGCGCGTCTCGAGACTCAAAGCACGCGGACAATAAGCGCCGTCTTCTTCTTTACCAATAATGATCGCTTACGCGGCAGAAAAGTTTGTGCGCAACACTTAGCTGCGAGCCAACGCTAACAACATTTCCTACTTTTATTTCAAAACACCAGAACATACATACATACATACATACATACGTACAGTCGCGGTCAAAAATACGCGGCCCACGGCTCCAGTCGGCGGAGCGGCCGCGAGCCGCACCGCGGCGCTCGCGTCGGCGCTGCGAGAGTTTGCGCTCTGACGACAGGTATCTCCCTCGCTCTCGGGCGGATACGTAACGGACGATACGTAACGGGCGGATACGTAACGGATACGGACGATACGTAGGGAGATACCTGTCGTCAGAGCGCAAACTCTCGCAGCGCCGACGCGAGCGCCGCGGTGCGGCTCGCGGCCGCTCCGCCGACTGGAGCCGTGGGCCGCGTATTTTTGACCGCGACTGTACGTACGTGGGAAATATTTCTACGCCAGTTTCCTCGAGTACTACGCGCGTGTATCCGCGAAACAATATTAACGCGAAAGCGTTAAGGGCCCCGTGTGGCAGAGGAAATGAAGAAAAACTGTTGTAAAGGGGGAATGAGGAAATGAGAGAGAGAAATAAAGAGGAAAGGCAGGGAGGTTAACCAGATAATGGGAACGGAACGTTATGCCCCAAGTCCGGGGCCCCACTGGCTTCAGCCGCCCGCCTGACGTGACCCACAAGTGCCAGTTGCATGTTCGAGTCAGAGCTGACGAGCTGTGCCTCCCACTGCTCCGTGCTATTTTCGAATTTGCTACCCAGGATAGCCTAAATTTCCAGGATTTTAAAGCGAAAGCTTTGCTAACCTCGTAAAGCCGAATTTCGCCGTCGCCGCGAATATCACCTTCATTTCACCGCAACTGCGCCACCGTAGCCTTGGCAACGCATCACGTGACTCGCCGCGCCTAGCTCCAGCGCCGCCGCGTGCGCTAGCCGCCACCGCCGCCGGCTTGGCGCATGCGCTCTGCGCAGCTGGGTCGCCGCCTGACCACGTGACTCGCCGCGCGCCTGGCGTGGCCTGGAAGAGGAGCGACGCCATGGAGGAAGTTTCCTTCCTCCGTCGCTCGCCTAGTCGTTTTATTTTGAGGCATGTAAATTCATAAAAATAAAAGCCTCACCGCTCGCCTAGTCAGTGCGAGCTTGGCCATGGATGAGAGCGGGGCTGGGCTGTCTTTAAACGTTGCGCGGGACCGAGAGGCTTCGAGCCGTCGTCGCCAAGCGGCGTCTGACCACCCCACGGATATCGCCCGGCGAACTGCTTCATTGAAGAGGGTCCGGAATGCAACAGGCGCCGCACCGTCGAGATCAATGTAGCGACCGCGTTCGCGCCCTGTCCGTTTGTGCTTCGACGCTACGCATCTTCGCGGCGTCTCTTTGCATGTGTATAGCGCTTGCGCTTTCCCTGTGGCAGAACAAGCGTCGCACCGTCGAACGATGTGTGTCTACCCAAGCCTAATCACTGTCATATCTAGCCACCGACCCAGGCACAGCCGTCATACCTTGCTTAACGATGATTGTATACTTAAGTATAATAATTACACCTAAATCAAACGTTAACCAAGTGAAACCAAGACTTAACCAGGCTAAACCAAGCTTTCGCTTTGCATATCTGGTGTTAGCTGAGCTAAGCAGCAGCGAATTTTTTTATCACAATCACATGAGATGTACAACGTTGGCGAGCCGCAGCATCACGGACAAGCGTTCCGATACAGCGATCGCATAAATTTTGCTTAATATGGGAAGACATCCCTTTGTATTTTACGGGGGTCTGTGGCGTCCACCCCGTTTAATGATTTGTTGAGGACGCCATATATTTGACGTGTGCCCCATGCACTTGTGAGCGAGAATGTCTTGAAGTCGTTAAATGAGGTTCGTTGTCGGGATGGGGATGCTCCGCTTGGTTCATTAGATCTGCCCTTTCGTTCCCTTCGAGTCCGGTGTGTCCAGGGCACCAGACCAGTCGGCGTTTTTGGGTCAATTCACGTCCCAGTAGTTTGTTGAGTGTCGTGGGTAGGCGGCCGTTCATATAGAGCCGGCACGCTTCCTGGCGGTCTGTGGCAATAATTGGTGGCTTTCCCCTGTGTTCCTGCTCTCTCAAAGCCAAAGCTATGGCAACGGACTCTGCTTTGGTGATTAAGGAGGCGTACGAAGAGGCGCTCGTGACCGTCTTCATATCTATCACTGTCGCTGCGCATTTCCTCCAGTTGTATCTGGCAGCGTCTACATACATGAGGTTAGTTTTGTCTTATTATTTGTTTCTTGAGCTACTTGACTCCTTATGCCCTTTTTTTCGGCATTATGGTCTCGATTCATGTTCTTGGGTAGTGGGACGACCGAGATCATACCGCAGATGTCTTGCAGTACTTCTACGAGTGCCTCATATAAGTGCTGCGGGCGTGGCGGGACTCCTATTCTGGTGAGAATTTACTTGTCCGACCGAGTTTGGCTCAGCCGGCTTCTCTGTGGTATGCGAGTACCGCCGCCTTTAGCTCGACGTATGTGTTGTGCACGCCGAGCCCTAAGAGTTTTTCGGTTGGTGTGTTTACGAGCAGTCCCAGTGCCACCTTGTATGTCCTTCTTATCGCAGAAAATCCGGTATCGGCGGAGTTGTCCGCGAGCGAAAATTTCCGTACATTTAGGTATATGTATATGCCACGCCTTGCTGTATGACACGCGGTATATGCGGGTTATATTGCTACACCATTCTATCACAAAAGTTTGACGTAAAGGTTCTGCGGAAACTCGCAAGGTGGAAAGAAGTAATAAAATGAAAATGCGTTTGGGTGGATGTCTCACTTTCCCTTTATTAATTGCTTTTCTCCGCCTTGCGGGTTTCCGCAGAACTTTTACGTCATAATATTGCCTTTGCTTCGAGATGTTGACAAATTCGACTTCGCCCTGCCATCTGCTAGCCGCCTGGTTAGCTCAGATGGTAAAGTGGCTGCCCCGGAAAGGCGGTGGTCCCGGATTCGCGTCCCGGACCAGGACGAATTTTTCAACTGGGAAGCTTTTCTTTGAGGAACCCGTATGGCTTTCCTTCGTAGAGTTTAGCTACGTTTGGGTGGATGTCTCATTTTCCATTTATCACAAAAGTTGCTCATACCTTGTGATACATTCTTCATAAAGTTATTTCTTAGGTATATGTATATGCCACGCCAAGCTTGCTGTATGACATGTGGTATATGCGGGTTATATTGCCACACCGTTCTATTACAAAAGTTGCTCATACCTTGTCTTACATTCTTGACAAAGTTATTCATCGGAATTTTGAGAATGACAGCTCACAAACAAATGTCATGAAACAAAACACCGACAGCGAATGCGTTTTGTGCAAAATCTTCTGAGACTTAAAAAAATAAAAGAAACCTGAAAATGGTTTAATTTTCTTGGCGCGGCTGTGCACTACCTTCAGGATAGGCCCACGCAACAGGCTGCGTTTCTACCAGAGAGCTCGCCGCCAGCGTTTCCCGGTAAACATCACGTCTGCATAAGCTGCAGTTACCGAGAAGCGTGAGAAGCAGTCGGGAATCTCTGAATGCTATCGCGTTCCACTCAGGCCCACTCACCAGGCCCCATGCAAATTTTGGTAATACGCTGGAAGTTGTTGCGTGTATGTACGGAGCGTTCTGCCGCAAACATTTTTCAAATTTGCTCATTTTAATAGAAATATTTCAATGCCGCGAACCCATGATTTCAGGAGGCGACCTCCACAAGCGAAATTCCTTCCCTGCGTTCTTCCATACCGGACCTTGAGGATGGCGTGACGCATACGTCACGGGCTCCGCCTTCACTTTTTTTTTCCTCCTCGCTTTTCTGCGACGCTGCGCACATCCGCTGATGGCGTCGCGTTCGAGCTGTTGTGTCTCATTTCGCGTAGCGCACGATTTTGCGCGCTGTGCACGAGGACACCTGATTAACGGTATAAGTCAGTGCTACACGAATACTGAGGCAGCCACAAGCGGATCACAGAGCATGATCCCGCGCTAGAACATGGTAGGAAATGACATAGTTTCGGTGTCTGCGCGCGCGACTGCATGACATCGGAACAAGCAGACGAAACGGAAGTACATCTGTCTTGCTGCGGTGCGAAGTAAAAAAATAAATAAAAAGAAACGTGCAGATATTCGGTTTGTGCGTTTTATTATTTCTCTAAGCTTTAATTCGTCTATTCAAGCAACATATTACACAAATAACAGATGTTGCCTTGAATAATTCTCGAAGTCGCGTGCCACAACGAGCGACGTCACAGCACAAACACGTGTGCGCAGGAGCACTAAGCACGTGTACGTCGTTCTTAGAGCGCAGCGGTAGCGAGAAGGGAAAACGGCGTTCGGTTTGAAATTTCAGGTCTTTCCGCGGCGCGTAGCGACGTAGTACTCTGCAGACACGATCGTTATCGCGCATTGTATGCTCCGCGCTTGTCAGCTCAAAATGGCCAGACCTGGTGAAAGGCCTTTTTAAAGGGCACCTCACCAGGTCTGGCCATTTCTGTATGTACCTCTCGGGGGCGAGCTCTCTAATGTACAGTTCATTTTAACTCCACATTCTAAAGTGCCATAAGTCATTAAGCTTTGCTAAGGGCACCCTCCTGGAAATTTTGATTTTTTTTTTTTCTGTAGTGAAGCGCCTTTTGGTTTCTTTGATGAATAATTGTTTGCCAATTCACCCCCAACCCCCTTTCACTGTCGGGCTGCTCCCCCTAGCGATGCCACTGCTATTACATTATGCGCTATTGCGAATTCGCTTTCGATGTTTTTCGCTTCACTATAGTTCCGCCATTCAAAGAAGGAAGGATTAACTGGTCAGTAGTCGAGATAACTAATAGACGATTAGAGTATTGGTGGAACAAAAGAAGGGACTGATAGAACCGGAGTCACTGCATGTGTAGGTGATGGTACAGTAAAGTGATAGAGGTTTCAAATACGAAAGTTAAGATCGAGATCAAATAGGCAAAAGGCTAGATAGCGATAGATGTAGCAAAACCTGATTAAATCAAGAGGGCTAGGGAATTGTTTGTCCCCGCCTCGTTTTAAAGGGGTTGCAAATAAACATCAGAGCCTCTTTCTTAAAGAAGGATTGTTGAACGCGAAGCTTTCCCCTAATGCAAACTGAATCAAAGTCCAAAGCCAACGACCGCGCAACGAACCTAAGAAATGCTGAGCGACCCGATACTATGCATATGTGATTTGATTGCTTGTTTATGATTGTACTTTTTTAACGTTGAAGCTGAATGGAGACATTTCGTTAAGTTGCATAGCCTTTATTTTAGTTCATGTAGCCATTGATTACACGCACACACACTTTCACGGGCGACTCTACACTTGCGTTCGCTGGCCTTACACTTGCCGTACACATTTCGAGCGTACCGGAATCTTGGAAAAACGCTAACATAATCCTAGTCCATAAGAAAGGGGACGCCAAAGACTTGAAAAATTATAGACCGATCAGTTTACTGTCCGTTGCCTACAAAGTATTTACTAAGGTAATTTCAAATAGAATCAGGAACACCTTAGACTTCCGTCAACCAAAGGACCAGGCAGGATTCCGTAAAGGCTACTCAACAATAGACCATATTCACACTATCAATCAGGTGATAGAAAAATGTGCGGAATATAACCAACCGTTATATATAGCTTTCATTGATTACGAGAAAGCGTTTGATTTAGTCGAAACCTCAGTCAGTAGTCATGCAGGCATTACGGAATCAGGGTGTAGACGAGCCGTATGTAAAAATACTGAAAGATATCTATAGCGGCTCCACAGCCACCGTAGTCCTCCATAAAGAAAGCAACAAAATCCCAATAAAGAAAGGAGTCAGGCAGGGAGATACGATCTCTCCGATGCTATTCACAGCGTGCTTACAGGAGGTATTCAGAGACCTGGATTGGGAAGAATTGGGGATAAGAGTTAATGGAGAATACCTTAGTAACTTGCGATTCGCTGATGATATTGCCTTGTTTAGTAACTCAGGAGACCAATTGCAATGCATGCTCACTGACGTGGAGAGGCAAAGCCGAAGGGTGGGTCTAAAAATTAATCTGCAGAAAACTAAAGTAATATTTAACAGTCTCGGAAGGGAACAGCAGTTTACAATAGGTAGTGAGGCACTGGAAGTGGTAAGGGAATACATATACTTAGGACAGGTAGTGACTGCGGATCCGGATCATGAGACTGAAATAATCAGAATAATAAGAATGGGCTGGGGTGCGTTTGGCAGGCATTCTCAGATCATGAACAGCAGGTTGCCATTATCCCTCAAGAGAAAAGTTTATAACAGCTGTGTCTTACCAGTACTCACGTACGGGGCAGAAACCTGGAGGCTTAAGAAAAGAGTTCTACTTAAATTGAGGACGACGCAACGAGCTATGGAAAGAAGAATGATTGGTATAACGTTAAGGGATAAGAAAAGAGCAGATTGGGTGAGGGAACAAACGCGAGTTAATGATATCTTAGTTGAAATCAAGAAAAATAAATGGGCATGGGCAAGACACGTAATGAGGAGGGAAGATAACCGATGGTCATTAAGAGTTACGGAATGGATTCCAAGGGAAGGAAAGCGTAGCAGAGGGCGGCAGAAAGTTAGGTGGGCGGATGAGACTAAGAAGTTTGCAGGGACAACATGGCCACAATTAGTACATGACCGGGGTAGTTGGAGAAGTATGGGAGAGGCCTTTGCCCTGCAGTGGGCATAACCAGGCTGATGATAATGATGCCTCTACTGCCGTGCGCTGCACCCGCGGCCTACCCATGGTGACGGCCGGGAATGCAATGCGTGACGCGCGTAGCAGATAAATACAGTTCGCCCATATGGGTCGTCTAGGTGGCACGGCGTTCAATCATCTTCCTTTACGGGCTTTCTCCAGATCCTAAGACGAGCCCGTGTCCAAGCGCACTTCCTGTCTCCGATAAGCAAAGAAGCTCAGTTAACTCGACAGGGGTGGCGTCATGCTTAGCAGACGTGACGTGCGCTTCCAGTGAACTTTGTGCGCATGCCTACTCTTGCTGAGCTCGTCGCTTTGCGCCATTATCAGGCACTGACCAACCGGCCAGTCGACGCTGGCGCGGTACTGCGATTGTAAACTGTATGGTGTTCTACGCAGATGAGTAAGTTGGCTTTCCTGCAGTGCGCTTTCGGCACTCACGGACGAATCAGCGAGACATAGAAAGCTTCGCTTTGAAACGTAATTTTCATCACTGTAAAAGCGCTTTACACATTACGGGCGGCGGAACCGACCGATTGCGCCCGCACTATTGCGAAGTTATCTCCCCCGCCTGAAATAAATTCTGGCTACGTCATCGGGTGGCGGCGCGGCCGTTTCCCGCCATGCAGCGCCCGGCTGCGCCAGTGCATGCTTGGAAAGCCGGCGAGCCTTCCGAGCATCGGGGAGGAGCGCAGTTTAAACCAGAACGCTATAAAACATCCTTCACGTTGAACTGTCACGGAGGACGCAGGTCCTTCAGAAAACCAAGCGGTTCGGCGAGCTCGAGATCTGGAGTAAGAATGCCTATCCTTCGCGTGAACATTCGCACTACACACTCGTGACTGTCCTGCGAGTTATTTTTTAACCACTGCAGCGTTATAATAATAGTAATTATTTACGATGTGATAACAGATGAATGCTAAAGTGAGTATGAGGTGTGCAATGGAGAGTAAGAAGGCAATCAATAGATTTATGAAAAACATTCTTTTCGATCCTAGTAAAGGCTTTATTGACCACCAAAACATAGCATAGCAAACAGGAAGCCTTGGCTTAATGTTAAAATCAGGTAAACAACCGCATATCAAAAAGGGTGTGATCGAACACAACACAGAACACTCAGCATTTAACAATTGACTGGTTGATAGGAATGTACAAAATGATGGCTCATACACAACTAATCTGTTTTCTTTGATACTTCTGTATCTGCAGGTGGTTCTGATGGGCTGCTGGCAACGTTGGCTGGCTCTCCTCCATCAGTTGGGACCTCCTTGCTGGTCTGTAAAACAGATTATTCATTTTTAGGAATTATGGTGATGCCTGCACTTCATGTGAAGTTGAAAAATACGAGGTTTTAAATATAAGCAATGACTTAAAAGACAAAATGACTGCAGATAATTGAAAGAGTAAGAACAGAAATGCATTCATGTGAAAATGCTTATTAATGTTATATTTTTCACAGAACGAACAAAAAAATTGCTGCGGCTTAGCTCAGCGAACCCTGGATATGCAAAGCGGAAGCCTGGTTAAGTCTTGGCTTCACTTGGTTAACCTTTGATTTAAGTGTAATTATTATACTTGGGCATACAATCATCGTTAGGCAAGGTATGACGGCTGTACCTAGGTCGGTGGCTAAACATGACTGTGATTAGGCTTGGGTACACACGCATCGTTCGACGGTGCGACGCCACAGGGAAAGCGCAAGTGCTAGACATGCAAAGAGACGCCGTGAACAGGCGCAGCGTGGAAGCACAAACGGACAGGGCGCGAACGCGGTCGCTACACTGATCTCGACGGTGCGACGCCTGTTGCACTGCGGCCCCTCTCCAGTGAAGCCGCTCGCCGGGCGATATCCGCGGGGTGGTCAGGCGCCGCTTGGCGACGACGGCTCAAAGCCTCCAGCTCCCGCTCAACGCTCATACAAGGCCGGGCCGTTGCCAAGGCTAAGGCCCGGCCTCGCTCTCATCCATGCCCAAGCTCGCACAAAGAAAAAAAGTTGCTGAGTAGGCGAACGCGGCGCTCCTCTTAGCCAGGCGCGCGGCGAAACACGTGGTCTGGCGGCGACCCAGCTGCGGAGAACGCATGCGCCAAGCCGCCGCCGGCGGTTAGTGCTCGCGGCGGCGCCGGAGCTCGGCGCGGCGAGTCACGTGATGCGTTGCCAAGGCTACGGCGCAGCTGCGGTCAAATGAAGGCCAAATTCGCGGCGACGGCGAAACTCGGCTCGTCGAGGTTAGTAAAGCTTTCGCTTAAAAGGCGTACTTCTTGATGGTGATTGTTGTGCACATGCAGCTAAGTCTGTTATACGTGCCTACCTGAAGAAATGAAACAAAATGACTACTTTACAGACAAAGGCCAGAAAGATGCATATGCAAAAAGCAGGTGGACTGTTAAAAATTAAGAGCCTCCATTGTGCAAGAGCTACTGCCTACAATTTTTCCTCTATTTCTTATGTGAGGAGCAAATCCTCTGCTCTATGTAACTTTCTGAAATAACATTTTGCATGCCTCTTAGAGACGCAGGCTGAAGTTGCACCAAATTTGGTGAACTGTGTAAAAGTGTGCACAGTTCATATGATATATATTAAACAAAATAATAACTCATAGAACCACACTAGTAACATTGGAGAATTTAACTTAGTACTTAATATTTGAGGCTTCTTAGCGTATCTGACAAATCATGAAAACAGGAATAGTAACACCAGCTTTGCCACATTATCTGAAACTGAGCCTTTAATTAAAAAACAATAATTTTTACTATAGCAATGCAGCCAAACGTGAAGGTAGGGTGACAACATAAATCTGCAGGAGTTAATTTTATCAAAGTGAATGTTACAGCCAATTTGCACCCTTGTTCATAGCTATTTCCATTAAGAACAAAAATGATCAGCAATAATTGCCTATTGACCATGGCTATGCAATACAAATAAAGCACTTCATATAATAGTAGCCATAGCTTTTGCATGCAGAAAGAAGGTTTTTTGATAGTCTGCTGTGATTAGGGTGTTGTACAATTGAAGCTGTTTTGTATGTTGCACATTCGCCTGCATGTATATATTGCATGTTATACAATAGAGAATAAACAGTCGAAAGTCAGCGCTCCCCTTGTTCCCTCCCGTCCTTGTTTGCGCCAAAGCAATCGTTTTATGGTCTACTCAGCAATATGAACCGACTAGCCCAGCAACATGTACTTCTAGCCATAGCAGCAGTTCCCTAAAGGAACAAATATATTGCCATGCAAAAAAACTTCCCTTCCAATAGAGTCAGACATGACATGGTCTGCTGCTATGGTTATTTCTTGCAAGAAAATTTCTACAGTAATGCCACACACTTGTGCTCCATGTAGCACACAGAATATCACAACTTGCATCCTTCTGACCATTTCTGCACATCTACATAAACAAACACATATTTCTACAGCACCTTCACAAAATCAAGCTTGCATAGCATTCTATCAAACTCTATGACAGTTTTACGAAGGTGGCTTTCACCACAGTGTTCCCTTCCACTGATGAAAACCAGAATTCTACCATCAACATTCCTGCCACTATACACTCTGCTCCTGTGGCTTGGTGCTTGCTTGCACAAACATTCTGTTATTAGTCCTCCAACTATATTGCACAACTTGCTGTGTGGTTTACTGGTCTATGTATTCACCACATTCTGTTCTACTTTGCCAGCGAATGAACTAGAAGCCAGCAAACGGTCACTTATACAACGGATAAAGTGGATGGGATGAGCACTGGATTTACTAAAAACGAAGTTCAGCTTGTCCCACCCACTGCTCCCCTTGTGTAGGTGTCTGTTTACTGTTTTGCTGATCATTCACAGGTATGCACAACTTGTGTAGGTATGGCACGTGTAAGTTGTCACACAATCTGAAGAAGGTTTCCAATAGACACAATACTAATTTGGTTTCCAGTGCCCCGTCTAAGTTGTCCTCGATATGTAATCGCATGAACAAGCGCGAAAGGCACCTGTGCACCACAAATCATAAAACTCATTTCACTGAGTGCAGGCGCAACGTCATCTATCAAATACCGCTCAGCTGTGGAAAATATTATATAGGTCAAACGGGACAGCGCTTCAATGAAAGAGCTCGTCAGCACAGCACTAACCTAAAGAATGGCTATGGGAGTCATTTAGCTGGACACCGTAACAAGTGTCAATGCACCCCCATATGTGAAAAGACAAAATTCATAGGGAAAGGAAAGGGTAAGAAGGAAAGGGAAATAGTAGAGGCCTTTCATATAAGAAAGGAAGGAGATAAATGTATAAGCACTCCCTCTCTTGCCTTGTCGGAAAAAGAAATCACATTTTTTGGAAGAAAGATTAAAATGTTGTTGATTTGCAGATGTTTTTTACGACTGATGTGCGCATGCCTATGCTGAAAGAGGTATAAATGTCCGGTGAATTTCAAGTAAACTTCTAGTTGGCAGTCAGCACTTGTTTGTGGTATTTGTTTCCTTGTGTCCTCGTCTTTTTTCCCGCTGTTTCACCTCAGTTCTAAGTATGAATCAACTAGCCCTCATCAAGTTCTTATAAACCAAACAAATTGTCGGCCTGGCGATATTTAACATTACAGTGTCTGCACTCTGAGCCACATATACCAAGGTGTAACTTACATCATTAGATTTTTCTTTGCCCGAGTCATCCCCTGCAGCATCCATGCGGATCTCCTTTTTAGCCCATGGGTTCCAGATGGAAAGCACAATGGGCTGGATGAACCGGTACCAGATGTACAGCAAAACCGGAGCGACAATGCATGGAATGCAAACCATGGCGTGTTCCTTTTTCTTCCAGGAAGCAGCTGTGTAGAAATGTGTCCCATGTTATCCAAAATCGCAAAATATCATGACAAGATGCGTTGATGGAACATTTCCGGCACAAATACTTTACTTGAACTGTCCAAGTAGCCATACATCAAAAGCAGCGTGACATTTTAAATATTTAAACCTTCTAGGAGGGCCGTCATGTGACTACACTTTTGTAATTTGAAACCAACGAGCGATGGTTATGAAAGCCGCAGAAAAAGTATGCTTTACGGAATGAACGTTGTTCACTGTCTTTACCTACTGTACAGTCATTAAAAATAAACATTTTCATTTTGCCGTACACGTGACGGCGCAAGGAAAAGTAAAAAAATAAAAAAGAAAGACAGAAAACGAAGAAAGCTTATGTTTGGCAGGCAGTGAGAATGCATTGTACGAGGGAGGTGGGCTCATCCGTGAAATCAGAAAATCGAGTGCACGAACACAACCATTTGGTTCTCACAGAGAAACCGCTCGCAGTGATCAGGAAGGAGGGATGACTTGCAAACTCCGCAAGTTTCGAGAAAGCTTTCTCTAGTGTACAGTGTAACAGTGCTCTCCATGCACGCTTACAACAAAATCTCTTATATATGGACTGCTCGTCAACAGCGTCCTACAGTGCCACGGATATGACTCAGCAATGCCGCTCTAGGGTGGCGTCCATGAAGGGACAATTTGTAGTACGTTCACCTACGGAAGAAGCATTTAGATGGGCACATTACAACATACGACAATTAACTTAAAAGGGGCAGAATATTAACGGTGCTATCAAATTACGATGAGAACATGGGATTGTGTCGGCAAAGAGCCCATCCAAATTTACAGGTGCTTTAGGTTTGCATCAGATCCTCCTTGGGTGACCGCGACAACAAATTTTTCAAGTGCTTACCCGAACAATGGTGCCGTGGCAAAAAGGCTGCAAAAGCTGAAATAACTATGGGTAGTTGGCCAGACACAATAATTAGACGTCAAAGAGCCATCGCGTTGTCATGGTTGCGAGTTTTTTTCCAGTTTTGCTGAGCTGTTTTTGTAGCTCTGACTGTGCTCCGACTAGCGCTGACGAAAAATTGCTCACATGCGCCAGCTGCTTCTCATAGTTGCCAAGCTAGGCCGTCGAATCACCTAAACAGGGCAAGCACGGGCACCACGGCGACACAAAAATGTGTACTTGGCGCGTTACACACAATTAATTATGAAAAAAAAAATTATTTGCACATCATGTATTGTCCACAATGCATCCCCCCCCCTTCAAGGAAGGCTTCTTCAGAGTTACAAAAATAAATCTCGAAGGCTCTGTTCTTTTTATGCAGTCGAAAGAAATATAAGAAACAAATGTGCCAGAAGTTATAAACACATAAAAACGTTATACAAAAGCGTTATATGCATACTAAACATTGTCTTACGTCGTAGTGCGACAAAGTTGTGTGCGTCAGGTCGGGTATGGCCTTCGAGGTTGCGGCATTCCACCGTAAGCATCGCGCCGCAATCTAAAAAGCGCGGCCTCTGAGATTGCGGCGCGGTGCTTACGGTGGAATGCCGCAATCTCAGAGGCCGCGCTTTTTACGCACTGCGATGATGCCGTGCGTCCAGAATCAGCTGAGTTTCCTATGTTTAGATCACTAAAGGCGTGGAAAGAGCCGTAACGTGAAAACTGTCGATGCTGTCAGTTTACCAAGACGTTATTGATACGGTCATAACATATAGTTTTATAGGATACTCGTGACACACGTGACCCTTGAGTTCGTTCTATGGGTCATAGAACGAACTGTACGAGCTTCCTCCATGTGTACGAGTATCAAGTGTTTGTGGTATCTATGACCTATATAAAACAGTGAGTACCGGAAGCACAGGAGAAGCAGGAGTGACGAAATGCAGCGTCTGCTTTCGATATACAGAGTGCTTTCTTTAGCGGCACCAAGTTTTTAAAAGTTGCCTGTAGCAGATAGCACAATTTTAATCCTTGATCTAAATTAATTGATCAGGCAGCCATTACTTCTACAAGAAATCAAAACACCTAAATAATTAACACAATTGCGTAATTACATTTTTGATTATTACCATTACAGCTATTTCAATCTACGAATTACAGCCGGTGAGTTCGCAAGGCGTTTTCACTTAGAACGAATTCTCAGGACTGCACCAGTTCCGAGATATTAATTTTCAATGTGTCCAAAGAAATGCATTCGTGTGCCAGTTATTTTTGTGCTTCAATGAGTAAAACAGCGTTTTCTTAAAAGAAAAGTAACTGGAACGCCAATGCATTTCGTCGGACTCTTTCAAAATTGACAATTAAAATGACTAATTAAAATCGGGCCCATTGGTTAACCCCCTTTCGTTCCACTTTGAATATTAGTATCTCGAAACTGGTGCAGTCCTGAGAATTCTTTCCGAGAGAATACACCTTGCAATCTCACCGGCTATAATGCGTAGATTGAAATAGCCGTAATGATAATAATAAAAATATAATTACGTAGTTATGTTAATTATCTAAATGTTTTGATTTCTCACAGAAGTAATGGCTGCCTGATTAATTAATTTCATCATCATCAGCCTATTTTATGTCCACTACAGGACAAAGGCTTCTCCCTGCGATCTCCAATTACCCCTGTCTTGCGCCAACCGATTACAGCTAGCGCCTGTGAATTCCTTAATTTCATCACCCCACCTAGTCTTCTGCCGTCCTCGACTGCGCTTCCCTTCTCTTGGCACCCATTCTGTAACCCTAATGGTACACCGGTTATCTAACCTACGCATTGACTTGCCCAGCTCCATTTCTTTCTCTTAATGCCAATAAGAATATTGGCTATCCCTGTTTGCTCTCTGATCCACACCGCTCTCTTCCTGTCTCTTAACGTTATGTGTAACATTCTTCGTTCCATCGCTCATTGCGCGGTCCTTAACTTGTTTCTGAGCTTCTTTGTCAGTTTCCAAGTTTCTGTCCCATATGTCAGCACCCGTAGAATGCATTGATTGTACGCCTTCATTTTTAATGATAATGGTAAGCTTCCAGTTAGGATCTGACAATGTCTGCCGAATGCGCTCCAACCAATCTTTATTTTTCTGTAAATTTCCTTCTCATTATCAGGGCCCCTGTGAGTAATTGACCTATAGGTCTCCTTCATACTCCTTCACAGACTCTAGAGACTGACTGGCGATCCTGAACTCTTGTTACCTTTCCCGGCTATTGATCATTATCTTTGTCTTCTGCGTATTAAACTTCAACCCCACTCTTATACTCTCTCTGTTTATGTCTTCAACCATTTGTTGTAACTCGTCCCCAGTGTTGCTGAACAGGACAACGTCATCTACAGATCGAAGGTTGCCGAGATATTCGCCGTTGATCCTGACTCCTAAGCCTTCTCAGTTTAATAGCTTGAATACTTCTTCCAAGCACGCAGTGAATAGCATTGGAGAGATTTTGTCTCCTTATATGACCTCTTTCTTAATAAGTATCTTCCTACTTTTCTTGTGGAGAATAAAGGTAACTGTGGAACCTTTGCAGATATTTTCCAAGATATTTAGGTAAGCGTCCTATACTTCTTGGTTACGTAGTGCCTCTATGACTGCTGGTATCTCGACTGAATCAAGTGCCTTTTCGTAATCTATGAAAGCCAGGTAGAGAGGCTGATTGTACTCTGTGGATTTCTCGATTACCTGATTGATGACATGGATGTGATCTATTGTAGAGTATCCCTTCCTGAAACCTGCCTGTTCATTTAGTTGACTAAAGTCCAGTGTTGCCCTTATTCTATTGGAGATTATCTTGGTGAATATTTTATATAATATTGGAAGTAAGCTAACGGACCTATAATTTTTCAATTCTTTAACGTCTCCCTTTTTGTGGATTAGTATAATGTTGACATTCTTCCAGTTCTCTGGGACCCTTGAAGTCGATAGACAGTTGGAATAAAGGGCCGCTAGTTTTTCAAGCATTAGGTATCCACCATCTTTGATTAAATCGACTGGTAGTCCATCTCCTGCCGCTTTTTCCGTTTCATGGGCATTATGTCGCCGCCGTAGTTCTACACGACGGATATCAACGGCATAGAACCGCGGTTACGCGAAGAATCGAGACAAACTTCGGAGCAACTCAGTATAAGGACAGAATTGTAGTAGGCGCGTTGCTTGTAAATGTACCGTGCTTTTAGTCAGCCAAGCCATTTTAAAAATACTGCTTTATTGTTGAATTCGAGGCTCTGACTTACTAATGTTTGAACGTGGGCTGGCGGGTTCTTCAGCATATTTTGTCAGAACACAGCACGTAGGCGAAAAAGCGCTCTATTTTCGGAAAGAGACGTAATTCCATTCCGGGCAAACTGCGCTTAATTCCATTCAGATTCCATTCCTCCAAGCGTTGTCGCCATTCTATTTTCATTCTATTCCGTGGTCGCGCGTATGTGGAATGATTCCGGAGTCATTCCAATTCCAGAGTGCACTCCGCAACACTGGTTGCCTTAGCTGCCTCCGTGTTTACGATGGACGTGCATGACGCCCCGATGCGGTTCAGCAAACCTCTTTTTCGACGAATATAGTAGATGGTGAGCGAGGGGACCACACGAAGCTTTGGCCACAGCTACAGAGGATATGTGAGCGCTTTAGGAGTTCATTACGCCTTGCCCAAAAGGCACGAGCAGCGATGCGGTGCTCGTGCTAAAAGTGGGGCTAGAAATGTATTCCAAGGTGCCCAAACTTTCCATTTATGAATTCAATCAGGATTAGTGTGTTTTGCACTGCGTTCTTTATTTGGCAAACATATCGAAGCCGTAGCTTGTTATGCTTCTAACTCAGTAAAGTTCCTCCGTTCGGTCACTATACCTGATTTTCTCTTTTCTGCCTAATCGCTCGCGGGTGAGCTCAGTTGCGAGAGATTCGGTCTTGCTGCGCACGAGGCTTGGAACATAGATGTTCTGTAATTTTTAATATTTTGTAGCAAAGACCCATTATTGCTAGCCACTTGCCTACTCTGTGGACCGTCACGCAACGTTCAGCTTCGAGCATTCGCGTACTGTCGGTGTAGTCGCCGTCACCCGTGCTTCGGCGCACTAATTCGAGTGTGCGCCCATTCACTTATTCTTGATATGTGGGCGATAGGGTGAACGTGTTTGAGTGTCATTTGAGGCGTATGCGTGTAGATAACGTGCAAGAAACCCTCTACCAGGAAGCGGCGCTGCTCCCTTTGTCACTGTATGACGAGCGGTAAATACTCTTGCCGACGTTCCGGCGTTGAATTCCTTTCTTTGGAGGTTAGCGATACAATGCTAGCACACGAGGGATTTTTTTTTATCCCAGAGAAAAGCAGTGCATTGCGAAGGGCCGGCAACACCGGCAGTCCTTGTGGAGCAGCGGTCTGTGAACTTGGCCACACATTCCATTCCAATCCCTAATATGCAAGTCACTTATTTTTGCAGCCAACTATAATGCACACGTCTTCCCTTTACTGTTGCGTATATTGCAGCATGAATGGAGGACAGTGCGTTAGCAAACACCTAGTTACATTTCTGACAGCTGAGCGAATAGGAGCAGGGCTGAACGGTAATGGTTTCGTGATCGTGCGCTTTCGCTGAGGCAACGTGCGTTTATACCGCCGAAGGTGTCGTTCCTCTGGAGCAAACGGCTCCTCTAAAAGGGGTCTATAAGAAACATTTAGAAGACGTCCACGAAGAGACATGAAGTAATTATATTGACACACGTGACAATGCTACGGAGAACAGGGGCGGATCCACTGTATAGCCCCTAGCGGGATGGTGGGGGAGTCGTCAAACATAGAGCGGGAGGGGATAGGGGACGCAGACCCCACGGTGTAAGAAGTATTCGTACACCGTGGCAGACCCCCACTCCTCCTCACATCTGCATCCGCCCATGATGTGTCCGACACCCATTTGGACGTATACGGACACGTATGATGTCGAGAAAACCCGGAATAGCTGCCGCCGTAAAAAATTAGGCAGTGCTGTATGCACATATACTGAAGCGATAGCTAAACGTTCGCTCAAACAACGCGGTGTTTCACTAGTACTCACTGTTTACGATAACGGGGAAAATGAATAGCTCGCGTTACAATATCACTGGAAAATGCGAGTTACATTTGACAATGACTGGGTTTCCCCTGAACAGGATCCGTCGGAAACTTTCTTATGCGTTGGTGAAATGTAAAACGTTGTCCAGGAAGCGTTCTACCGCAAGAATTAAGAGAGATAAAATATGATGCGATGTGATAATGCGAGTTACTCTCCCCGCAGAAGAGGGTATATTCACCTGGAGCCGCGCGAGCAAGGGACATTTCTATAGGACCCTGGTGACATTATACGCCACGATCTCCGCTTCCTCAATTTTCTCTCCCTTCTTTGCGTAGCGGGGTTCGGGGCATTTCCGGCCCATGTTCTGAACGCTCCGTCTCACGTTGCAGCGCTGCAAGTAACGTGATGCGTAGGCACTTTCCCGTGACGTCGCCGCTGCTGGCGGCCAAAGTGGCTTTTTCGAGAAGTGCTCAATGACTTTCATTTTAACTTGCAGTTTTCGTGGCGTATACGCCGGTACACTACTTCGCAGACATCGATAGCCACGGCGTGATTTACGCACGGCGCTTGTCTTTTTTGCACTGCCCAAAGCCAAGTTGAGCTGTACTAGTAAACTACGCTTCTGAAGAACAGAAAATAAGAGGATACCTTTACTGAGAGAGGACAGAAAAGATGCAAGAAGCGAATGCAGGTGGCGATCATAACGTCATTGATCTTGACTACGCCTGCTTGAGCCTAGACAATTTTTATCTGTAAATATATGGACTATACAATGTATTCTAAAGGAGCCAACAAGCGATCTTAGCTTCGAGAACGTTTACTGAACGACAACAGCCGAAATACCAGGATATATCTTGAAATCCGTGACGTCATAGCGACGTGCCGGCTGACCATGCTTGTTTTGAAAGAATACTGTGCGAGTCTAAGCTGATTTACTGTTCCTTTGTAGCGTTCCCTGAAGTTCCGAAGCTGCATTATGGGACATCGACAGCGCCACCGTATAGTGTAGGTATTCTTTTATGGCGATACCCAAACAGACGTGGGTTTTTGTATTCCGCAGCCATCTGAATATATATATATATATGGTCAGGGTAAAGTGAAATTGTGAGTCTTCGCGTGAGACACGGAGGACGGCCTTACGTCGTGAGGACGAGTTGAGAACGCAGTTTAGCCGAAAGAAAACAACAGTTATAAATAAAGAACTATTACTCACCTTTTAGACCGTCATAGCAACCGCCGAACCGCTCACATATTTAATGCTCAGCGGCTGCGGGACGTTAGATGTATAAAACAATTGGCGTCTCACAAGTAACGGTTGACAAACAATGCCGACAACCCAACTGGCGCAGTAATCTCGCGTCGGGACCTCTTTCATGACGCACGCAGTAACCCAGTTCATGAACATTGGCCACTGCTCGGTTTCGATCACGGCAGTAGCCTGTAGCCGAGGAGCGCATTTCGCGGAGCAAGGGCGATTTTCCTGGCTCGGTTGTAGCGACCGGCCGAAGAGCCGTCGTCGTCGGTCGAATAGACGTCGAGGTCCTCCAGCTCGGTGAGACCGATGTCGGACGGGCTGCGTCGCATGGCGCCCCTGATGACGTGCGCGACGAACCAGTACACGAGCACGACTAGAGACACGGTGACGACGACGGCGATGATGCCGACCAGGACATAGCGCTGGGCGACGTATAAGCCGTCCGAGACCGAGCCGAACCCGAGTTGGCGCATCTTGGCACGCCTCTCGACGTCTCTGCCGGGCCCCACGAAGTTCTCGATGTTCTCGAGCGTGGCCTCTCGCAAGGAATCGCGTAGGGCGGCCCTGACCTTGGCGTCCTGCTCGGAGAAGCGGTCCCGTGTGAGTTTATCGTTACCCGCAAAGGCTATATGATGCAAGGGTGGCTAACCGGAAACACCAATCAACTGGGGTGTCAGCGTCAGACATTCGCAAATTCTTGAATACAATGCAGCGAGACGTATACGAAAGTGGTCGTTTTCCCTGCAACGCCATGTTAGCGGTATGTGAGCGACAGGAAACGCAAAAATATCCAATAAGTGCCTTATTAACTGCAATGCGGTAATTTACATTCATTACTAAATGTAAGGTGCTGAGGTAATGGCGGAATAGAAGCCGATGTGAATTCGCGTGTGCTCAAAGTGTGTGAAGACGCAATCTCAAGAACAGCGCCAGTTTCCAGATATCGTTTCCCCAAATGCGGTGCGAATACCATTTGGGGCTCCTCGTGTTTTCCACAAAGCCCTCTATAAATAATGTTGGATAAAATTAAATGGAATGCCGTTATGTCGATTGCCAAAAGTATGTGAAATGCCAATGATTTTTAGGGACGTCTATCTTCAAAATGGTGAGTCTCAGGACTGCCACTAAATGGACACGTCTTGAGCACTATTCGTGCTTATTACTTAGCAGTATTTTACTCAAATTTGGTCAATTTAGAGATACCCTTTGCGATTTTCGCCCAATTTCTGACCTTCACTTAGGCGAAAAACGTGCTGCCGGGAAAATAGTGTTTAATTCAGGAGCCCAGTTTCCTAAAGTATTACCACGGTCCTTCGTATTACCAGAGTCCTTCCATGGAAGGACTCTGGTATTAGTAATGAAATTCATTTAACCAACTATAGCATAAGCTAAAAGCGAAAAAGGCCGATTCCATATCGATCGATAACAAATTTATCGCCGAAACATGTGGTTCATGCGTTGTACGTACACCAGCATACAGTATATACCTGGGTCCTTCATTTGCGGGATTTATGTTTTTTTTTTAATTTGGGGGGCAGAAATCGGGTGTTCTTTTTTAAAAAGGAAACCCGGCGCGACACCGGGGGTATTATCGTCTGGCAGGAAAACGAGGAATAAATCGTTTCTTTTTACTGGCGGTTCAAATATCGGGATTTTTTCGAGTAACTTTTACAAACGATTAACACAAGCAATGTCTTCTTTTTTTTTTCTTTTGAACACAAACGTTACACTTAAACGAGCAAACTCACTCGGAGAAAGGCAATGCTTGGTGGAATATGCAATAGCAAAGAGAGCTGCTGGCAAATCCTGAGACAAGCTCTACAAATTACCTCCCCTTGTCAGACATGATCAATAATTTAAAATAAATGACATTATAATAAGAACAACACGTACAGATGGGTTTGGTGATCTTTTCTTTACACTGTTTGCACTTTTATAACAAAGAAAAAGAAATGTAATGCATGCGGGCGTGCTTCGAAGGATGTGTAATGTTTTCCCTTATTCCACAAGCGCTTAATTGCCGTCGTACGTTATCACACGTATCGGAAGCATTTCTGTGTTCAGCCTAGACCCATCGGGCCTCTCGTCCTCGTCTGTTGTCGTCTCGCATTACTGGTTGCCAGTATACGTCTTTGCACGAAAATTATAGACTACGAACTAGAAGACTGTTTGAACGTAGTTAAACATCCTCTCAACGTCACAGCTACCGTTCACAAATGTAGACCTACGTCAGTGCTGTGATAGTTTGCTTCCTACAGAGCGTTACCGAGTTACATGTATGCGACGTGCAGGAAATGCGATGCGATACGTCACTGGCCCAATTCCGTAAACGCGGCTATTAAATAAGGAACAAGCTTTCGTTCACGTAACGCTGGCCGGCGCTATATATATATATATATATATTCAAAAAACCTCACAGGCTCCAGCAGGAGTACTGTGCGAGGGGGGTGGGGGTTATACAACATATATGTTCATAAGTGGAAGCATTACGAGGAATGGAAAGAGATAACTATTATATAAGACGTATACTAAGGTACATAAAACGAGGTGACGTTACATAATAGTTAGCGGAACGCAATATACACTATCGGAATGACCCGCCGTGGTTGCTTAATGGCTATAGTGTTGGGCTGCTAAGCACGAGATCGCGGGATCGAATCCCGGCCACGGCGGGCGCATTTCGATGGGGGCGAAATGCGAAAACACCCGTGTACTTAGATTTAGGTGCACGTTAAAGAACCCCAGGTGGTCCAAATTATAACGGAATCCCCCGCTACGGTGTGCCTCATAATCAGAAAGTAATTTTGGCACGTAAAACCCCATAATCTAATTTTTTTAATTTAGCTATCGGAATGAATGGCGACATACACAATGTAAGGGTACACCGTTTAAGACCGTCAAATTTTACAGAAGTAATCTAAGGGCACATCTATTGACATTGCCAACTACAGAAGTTAGCGAGAATCGCTCGAGTGTTAGAGATAACGAGACATACACTATATTCACATATTAATAATACTATCAATATGGTATATCTTGACTACTTGCTCACAAAAGGTAGGCAGCGTTTATTAGTTTTGTAACACCAGCATTTTTTATTACCTTTGCGAAAGAGCAAACTAGGAGAGAAGTCGGGTATAACCGGATTTTAATAAATTTTGTTCGGGGCGCAAAACTCGGGAATTAATCGCGTTTTACCCAAACACGAAGGACCCTGTATATATCGGATATACCAAATGTATAGCCCGTACCGCCACCCACTGGAAAATGGCAGACAAGCCAGTTCTTAAAACTTCCTGAATAATTTTACTGAATGCCAAACAAATTGTGCAGGAACAATCTACCATTTATTATTTTACATTAAGCTACTTCTCCGAAAAAAGATATTGATATGTGCAATAGCGCATCTCGTGAGACCCGGGCGCTAAACACCAAGAATACAATCAGATAAGTGGAACAGATCATACTCCCGCAATAAATATGGTGACCGGTCCTAGCGGTCATTATTATCACAAGAACAAAGCAATTTACGATAAACAGAAATGTGCCACGACACGCTAATTTCCACGCACCTTGTCGTTCATTACAAACGGGTTTCGCATTACAACTATAGCGATTCTATATACTGATTCCGCCAAACCTATTCTATAGGTTTGACGGAAGTTTGCGACGTCATCACGAGTGGCATCGCGCAAGCGATTCATGGCGACTCTTCCGAACTATTGCGAAAATCGCTGCAAAAGAGCAGCAGGATATGATCCAGGGGATTCAGAAAGTTTCGAAGCCACTCCTAGCTGGTTCCTTACTCTGCGATCACTCTGCGAGTGACAGGATCTGTCGCGTGACACGATAGGGTTCTTTCGACACGCCTTGCACTATGGAACCAGATAGAGCTTAGGAGAGTAAGAAGCACAGTTCTTCTTTCTCCCTCTGGAGGTTTGGCACTCAAAAATTCAATACACATTCGAAGACAGCTAAATAAGCTTGTCACACAGGCACTGGCTTCGGAACTATTGACAAGGTGTGTACAGAAAAATATCACAGTTTCGCCATAAGGACGAAAGTGAATGCGATAGAAACATGTTGGAATATTACACGAAGTGCAATACTCGTAGCTGTAGTGACAGTAAGAATTGAAGTAAATGTAAGTTGACCAAATAAAAACGAGCTGTTGTGCAAGGGGTCCTCTGTGTCCTGCCATCGGACAATTACATATATGTTTAGTAATTGAAGCCAACGTCCTTCTCAGCGACCTTACCACCCCTTTTCCGTATCGGGTGTGTTTCAAACCTCGTTCCTGGGGCCGATCCCGGAGGTGGGGCGCACCCGCGCCATATAATTTACATCTTTAGGTTTCAGCTCTGCTAATGTTTCGCATTTAAGATAAAAGTCATGCGCTGTCGGTGTTCTGTTTCGTGACATTTGTTTGTGGGCTGGCATTCTCAAACTTCTGAGGAATAAATTTTGCCAAGAATGTAAGACCTGGCATGAGCAACTTTAGTGAAACAATGGCGTGGCAATGTAACCAGCACATACCGCGTGTAATATAGCTTGGCGCACGCGGCATATACCAAAACATATACGGAACATCACGCCAACGGCGACGGCAAAAGCTCTCTCGGGTTGTCCATATAGTTGCTATCGCAGTAACGTGTGCACTTTCCAAGAGGCTCGTGCGTGCGGTTGTATAGTAGCGCGCGCGCCTTGCCGTGGGCCGTATGCTTACTCGAGTCGGCCGTGCGCGGCAGCTGTTCTACAGCGTCGTTTCAGCAGAAGGGAGCATCGTAAACTTGCCTGCTCTTCGAGTATCAGGCGGGACACATTATCGTATAGGTTGAGCACGTCGCTGCTCTGGTTGTCGGCGGCGGCGCGGCTGATTGGCAGAACAAACCGGTGCTTCTGCGCCGCCAGCAGCGAGGGCCGCTCGGTCCCGGCGGGACCAGCAGCCGCGACGGCGTGCAGCAGCAGCAGCAGCTGCCCGGCCATAAGCCGGGCGCACAGGGCCGCTGCCGCAGCCATGGCTGCACAAACCTTGTGGCCGCAGTGGCGCCAACTGGAGGACGGTTTCCACAGTCGATGACAGTGTCGCTGCCGCTATAGTTGCACAGAGGCCAGTGATGTTCCGTGCAGGGAATATTCCCCCTTTCTGATGATTTTCGGCCATAACTTTGAAAGAAGGGGAATCTTTGCGATATGAAATATTAAGATTGGTTGAGTAAATATTAAGATTACACCACTGAACGACACAACATTGATCCAGAGCACGTCATTGTCAGTGCAGGGGCTTACATTCGAGTCATTCAGTTCCACGTCCTCATAGTCTGCAATGTTTTTTTTCTTTAATTATGGGGTTTTGCGTGCCAATACCACGACCTGATTATGAGGCACGTCGCCGTGTGGGACTACGGAATAATTTCGACTCCCTGGAGTTCTCTGACGTGCACCTAAATCTAAGTACACAGGTGTTTCCGCATTTCGCCCCCATCGAAATGCGTCCGGCGTGGCCGGGATTTGATCCCGTCACCTTGTGCTTAGCAGCCCACACCACAGCCACTAAGCAACCGCGGCGAGTGAGTCTGCAATGTTTAACAGCCGGGCTACTGTTTCGTACGACTAAACGTGAACCGCACTCTAGTACGTCAATATTTGATAAGTTAAACTCGCTCAGAAGCTAGCTGCAGGGTGCCAGTTGTAGTTTACGCTAAAGCTCCGACTAAGCGGACGACATGTCCGGAATAGAACAGTAACGTCGAATACACCGTGCCATGTTTCTCAACGCGAGTTTCGTTGAATAACACGGTCGATAAGTTCGGGAAGAATGGGGATTAACCGAGGGGCCCGATTTTTTGTTAATCGTGTCATGAGAAGCCAACAAACAAAGACACCAAGAGCAACATAGGGGAAATTACTTGTACTTACTAATTGAATTGAAGAACTGATAAATTAATGCCAATGAAAGTGGATGAAAAAACAACTTGCCGCAGCTCATCGCACGCGCAATGCGAAGACCTGGGACCGTTCCCCCCACCTGCGGAAAGTTGTTTCTTCATCCACTTTCATTGCCATTAATTTATAATTTCTTTATTTCAATTAGTAAGTACAAGTAATTTCCCCTATGTTTTTCTTGGTGTCTTTGTTTGTTGGCTTTTGATGGTACACTCGATAATTTACATTTTAAAACGTTATCTCTGTGGATGTATGTATTTCAGGGGAAATTCACGGCGATTTTTTTTAATAATCACGCGGGAAAAGTGTCGGAATGAGATATTCGTCGTGTCTAGAAATGGGAATTATTCCGTGAAGTACGCAACATCACTGACCCAGGTCCATTGGTTACTCTAATGATGCCAGGAGCAGTGGCGTAGCCAGGAACGGAAGGCACATCGGGCACGTACCTCCCTCCGGAATTTGTGTTAGTATGCGGCCTGCCCAGCCTTTCCTTCGCCCCCATCTCTCAAGTACGTTCTCCGCCAGAAAAAAAAAAAAAAATATATTGCTGGCTACACCACTGGCCAAGGAGTGATGCAGGAGTCACACGTGTTGCCACCGCGACAAAGTCCTCTAGTTGAACTGTTTCAGAATCGAGCGGTGATATCGATTTGTTTTAATTCTTTACGAGACAGTGGTGCCTGCACGAAACTGCGCAGGACGCCGTAAAGTGAAAGGAATGGAATGAACGTGGGACGCGCGGAAACATCGTTGCACGCGAGTAGAACGCTGGCGTTCTCGAATTATGCCTTCATCGAAATGCAACCACCGCAGCCGATAAAGGAAGAAGATTATTAAGAAATCAGCTATCTTTCTCAATCTTTAAATATACTTTAAGGGTATTCCCATTCTGATGGCCCGTTGATGAAATGACTGCATCATTTTATTCCGACGTTGTGATGAATCGTTACATCATGCAGTGACGCCGTAGCCATTATCATCATGGGCAGCGGACACGGCTCCAGCGGCGGCCCCTGCTGTGTTGCGGAGAGCACGCCGGCGACCGCGGTAGGCGGGATGAGGTCGGTGCCGTAGAGGCGGGCGATCGACGCGGGGGCGGCATGAGGACCACCATTCTGCTGGTCGCCGTGATGACGGCTGTAGTGGCGATGACATCGGCGGCGGCGATCATCAAGGATGGCTCGGTAGCCTCGGCCGCCTTCCGCGGAGAATGGGCGAGCGCTGCAGACCCGCAGCCGTGGCACGACGACGATGCCAGCGGAGCGGCGAAGCGGCGGCGCCACGATTCGCCCGACTTCGACCAGATCATCGTCGAGACCATGGAGCATCCACCGGCCAGGCACCGGCCGTCGGTGGCACTCATCCTGTTCCTGTTCATCACGGGTCTTTTTGCGGGAGCCATGACACTGGCGTTGTGCGTCCTGTGCCTCCTGAAATCCTTCAACGGACAGATCGCGTATCATTCGGTGGCTCAAAAGGACGACAACTTCTGCGTGGTCGAGAACCGAGGGAAACCTCTGGCCGACGTCATGTTCAAGCAGCGGGCCGGCCAGGTGGCCGCAGAGCCGCGCATCGCGCGCGACTTGAAGCGCGGTGCTCGCGACGTGTCGTACACTGCTCGCGAATCGCCGCAGTACAGCGCTCGCAACACGCCTTCGTACAGCGCTCGTGATATGCCTCCGTACAACGCCCCGCCCGGGGACTACCGGGAGTTGATATACTCCAGGGACCAGCAGCACCACACGCGGGAAAGCAGCAACAAGAGGAGGGGCGCGTACAAGGCCAATGCTCAGCAGAGGCAGGAACCGTGCAGTGACGACGAGAACGTCGACGATCACAACTGTGGGAAGGCGCTGTCCAACCTGCGGCTCGACCTGCGCATCAACCAAGAGTCCGGCCGCAAGAACAGGAACGCCTCCGGAGGCGGCGGCATCAGGCAGTACCCGCCGGATAGCTACTCGGCTTCCTCGTACTCGAGCGGCGAAAATACGAATATCAGCCATGTGTCGAAAGCGCGGCCTCTATTGTTCAGTCTCAGCCCAGACAAGAAACCTGCCAAGGACCACGGCAGCAAGACTTCCGTCAGGGACGCCAGGACGTACAGAGCGAAGGAAAGTAGCGCCGCCCGGCGTTCCGATTCCAGGGACAGCCAAGCCAGCGAAGTGGACGAAAACTTCTATGGAGAGCAAAATGCCGCAGAAGTGTACCAGTCTATGAAGACCCACACGAAGGCAGGTCGGCCGCGCAGCAAAAATACCGAGGCTACTCCGCAGAGAGCCTCGACGATGCTCCACCTTCACAGCAACCCCGCAGCCCCACAGCATGAAGACGGTGTCCGTCAGCATGTGTCTAATGCAACAGATCAGCTAACGTTAGATCAGGTCAAGGCACTGGTAGACGAAATTCTTAACAAGAAGGCCAACAAAAAGGGAAAGGACAGCAGCTAGCTGATGGTGCGTTTGTGTGCCTAGCTATAGGTGCCTGAAGATGAGGAACAAATCGCACTTCCGTGCTATGGTAGGGACTAACATTATAGTTCACTCCAATGAGAGGGTGTTATTACCAATCTTAAGTATCCATCCTGGTTTGCTTTGTGCAGGTGCATCAGCATTTTTTGTCGTAATACAGATCTGAAACGTGTGCATTTAAGAAGTTATGTTTTGTTAGCTTTACACGAAATGCGAACAGCTAAATGGAGAGAGGTGAATGTAAGGCAGTGACACAAAAATTTAACGATATGTAAATTTTCAGCAAGAATGAAGCACTTCGTTACTTTAGCATGCATAGTTACTTTAGCACAGTTAAAAATAATGATATACAGATATACAAAGGCAGCTATTTTTGTGTATACAGCACACAGTTCACCAGTTTGCCATTCAACACTGCATTGTGCAGCAGGTCACAGCCACCGAACAAAGTACAAATGCTTTGCAAAACAAATGTTGCCACCAATAGCATAAAAAGGCTGATGTGCACGGATATTTGCAGTTTAAAGCAAGCAGAACTGCGAGCTTCTCTGAAGTAATATGAACAATCTACACCCTCGAATATCAAATATAATAATTGGAAATTTTTAATAAGAATACGTTCAGACACTTGTAACGCAACCTGTTTATACAGGTTGTTGACATCTGATTTTGTAAGTACAAGTTTGGTGCTATGATGAAAACATAATACACACAGTTTGCTTAAGAATCTCAAAATTATTTCAATTTGTTTCTTATTTGTCAGAAATGTTGCTGAAGGTTGGTGAATGCTAACTACACAATGAGAAGCCACTTTATCGACTTTTCTGAGTGCAACCATTTCCTTTGATGGCAAACACACAGAAAGTGCAGCATAATTATTTTATTAATAAAATAAATTTGGCAATATGAATAATAAAGAGATAACAAAAATCATCCTAAGAGCAAGTCCAGTGCTTTGTCCCGGTCATTTTGGGCTTCAAGAAGGGCCTTAACAATGGAGTCTTTCTTGAATCCAAGAGCCAGGAACTGTTGTTCGAGTTGTAAGAACTCCAGTGCCTGTAGATAAATATGAATTTGTGATGTTTGTTACCATTCATATGACAGATTACAGCTAAGACGCTCAGAACGAAAATCACTGCGCACAATGCACACTGTAATAATGTGTGTGCACCTAGATTACGACAGCAGACTACCTCCTACATGGGTTGCTAAAAACTGACACTCAAGCGTAGGCTATGTCATTGAATCTTGTTATGTATGTAGAAAACAACTCCAAGACGCCGAGAAACAATACTAAAGTTATACACACCTCTCAAACCCATCTATATGTAACATTATATACATCGCCTGTGTTCGAAAGAGAGGCAGATGATTAAAGGCTAGTGTTCATGTTGCCTTCTGCCTTTTTGTCTCCTATACAAAAATAGCATCAATCCACAAGCATAGTTAGTAATTCCTGTATTCTTAGTTAGTGAACAATCCACCCTGTGATGTAATTTCAAGTCGACGAAATCGTCAACATCATTCTAGACTAACAAAAGGTAAGTGTACTGCTTCTTTTCTGCACTACCACAAGCTTTAATGCAATGCTAGTGAGAAAGCCATTTCAGTTCTACTGTATTAGTACATTATGCTTCTACAATACCAGAAAAGGCACTCTTACCATGAGAAGAGGCTTAGTAAGCCAGTAAAGACAAGAACGAAAAATGGGGGGGTGTCACCACTTTGATGTTCCTGCACCAACTCGTGGGATCAGTTTCGTGCACCAGTTTTACAGCAGTGTTACAGCAGTGCCATGGATTAGGAGCGTGCGCTCGAGCATAGGTAACATTTTATTGGTAAAGACGACCTGCATTGTATTCCATAGGAGCCAAAGGCTAAACAAGCAAGGTTTAACGACATTTATTTAGCCACAATCCCCCAAGGATGAAAAAGCATTTTGATACATGTGCGCTCATACTGACATATCGGTGCTGGGCTTTCAGCATAAAATTAGAAAACTGGAAATTTGGCCTTCATCTGTTGTTCTGGTAATGAACCTGTTACTGGGAGAGTAACTTAAATAGCGTTTTGAAAGAACACCTTATCAGGTGCAACTGATTTAGTGTTAGTGTACCTTTAATGACTTTAAGTAACTTTATGGGGAGACGAAAATGGATTTTGGATAAAATGTCATTTTTCTATGCCGTGCTAGTTATGTACTCAGAGCATTTAAAGTTTAACTCGCATGCAACAGCAGACACACTCTTTTTCTAACAAGAATGGACTGTAGGACCACACGACTGCGTCTGATGTGGTATGCCATTGTCCCTACATTTATTCGGGAAGCTGAAGGCAAAGCGATGAGCGGAGTGGCGGCTGTGACATTCAGCCCGGCCAAGACCGAAGGTATGTTTTGATGTTTGTGGTTACTCGAGATTCATCGCTGTAGTGGTAGTGATTATGGAGTGGGATGATGATGATGATGCTACAGCACTAACTACTGGCGATCCCATCAACTAGTGATGTTCTCTGCATATCACCAACCTGTTCGTAGTTTCCTGTGCAGACTTGCAAGGCTTCCTCAGCATCCACGTCACTGAATCCAGCATCAACAAGTGACTGCACTTGACACAAGTGCTCGACAACCTAAAAAGAAGCATTTTAATTTACCTTAAAGTAATTTGTTATTACTGCATGTTGAGCATGTCGTGCATTTACACATAACCCAGATATTAATCACAACAGTTGTAATCTAGGGTGACCGTGAGCACATTTATTAATGTAGAGTAAATGGGGTGGAGTGGCACCAGTGGGCCACTTGCTGAAGTTTGTTGAATAGCCTGTCCTGCGCTTGTGTGTCGTAAACAGTTGTCATTTTTGTGTGCACCTAAAGATGGTGTTGCTCCTTTAACGACCTGGGCTACCTGTGAAATAAAGTTAGTCTTTGTTTCTGAATGTTTCTCCATTAGGTTCTGCACTAATTAAACACATGTTATGTTTACTTACTGGACTTACTATCATAATATGTGTTGAAACATATGGCTCACTGAAAAGCTCTTGCCTAGAAGAACTGACCAAGCACAAATTTAGCAGCAAGGACAGCTTCATCAATTTTGTGAAAAAAATCTCACGAAGAGAAAGGAAGGTGATAGCTGTTTGTAAACTGTTTGAAAGTAGACAATCAAGTATATTACATTCCAGTGTGCACTGCTATAAGCCATGAGAACTGCAGTGCGACAATGCAGTGCCTATGAAGAAGCATATTGTGCAGCATGTCAGAAGCAAGAAGTAAAAGAATTATTTTATTGTGCAGAAGGTTCACTGCACCAGTTTTTACAGCAGTGTTTCGGCGTTAAAGCAGAATGTTGGCATTCTCAGGAACAGAGCAATGCTTTAGCCAGTTCAAGCTGGTTGTCACAATTTCACAACGCACTCCTTCTGAGCTCCATATAGGAACAAGGCTTTTAAGAGAGAGGAAGCTGTAGTCTGTTATGCGTCATTATACAATAATCACATGTTCTTTCAGCACACCTAACATTGAAATAAACCCTTTGGATGTACATTGTTCAATGAGGCTGAATACTTCAAGTGACTCGCACAGTTACATTCATCAATGGTCATAACTGCAGTCATAATATAGCAAAACCTTGTTAAACCTTACCCGCTTAAACAGTAGTTTAGTTTTAAAAGTAGTAAAGTCAAATCCCCGACTCAGCGGCCATTGAACATAAGGTGTTTTGTATCCGCGTAAACCATGCCAGCTTATTGTGTACGTATCGGTTAACACGTAGTGTTTCAACTTCTTGTCGCGCAAACGCGGCGGCGCGTCGTCTTCATCGGGCGGCCCGGCAGAACAACAAGCCTCAGAGATCAGCACAACGGCCTCCAAGCGCACTGTGCATTTGCGCGAGGCGTCATCAACATCAAGATAATTTCGGTGCCGTGCCAGAGAGCGTTGTGGCATCGTGCAAGCGAGAACTCGCATCACGCCAAAACTCAGATAAAAAAAGACGCCGGGTGCTCAGCACAGAAGAAAGATTAGACATCATTCGTGCTATCGAACGTGACACGAAAAGCCAGCGCTGGGATGCGACATGGGTCTACTGTTGACTACGGTGTGTGGCATTTGGAATGCAAAGAAGTTGCTCGGCAGCGCTGCTGTGACCATGAAGAGATGTCGGCTACGAGATTCAACTTTTCGGCATCGTTGCCTCTGCTGTTGCCGAAGTGTCGCCTAACGACAGTGATAAGGATGACACGGAGAGCGACAGCACGGGCGATTCAGGCCCGACAGTGGCAGAAGCTGCGCTTTACGTGAGCCTCATGAATGCAATCGTCGTGACGAGAACAGCACCCTGCAATGAAAAGTTGCCCCGCGGCTTCTGCAGCACTACTGCGCCTGTGCACGGAGAATATGCAACGCCAACGAGGAATCTGCCATGCGAGTGTTTGCAGAGAAGAGAGGGCTGGCTAAAAAGCTGGTTCACAGCTTCAGCTAGTTTGAGGCTGCTGTCATCGCTGCTAGGCCGCCGCAGCATCAAATGAAAACACGTTTGTCGCGCAAAGTAAGTAAATACTGCACATTTTTTTCCCTTTCATCTCACTGTCTCCAAGTTCAGTTTTTGACAGGTAAGTGGGCGATCTCATGCTATTTCGGTTAAGCAGTACTACCGTTTAGTACATACTTTTTCAGAGCTCCGGCCAACTACGGTTTAATGAGGTTAGAGGCCTTTTACAGTTTTTTGTATGAAGGGAATGCACAGAGTTTATTGTAAGAAGCCCATATATTTTGCACTGATGTCGCAAGTGGCGTGAAACTAATTTTGAATGTTTTGTGGCCTCATATACAAGTACCATTAACTTTTTCTTCATCGCTGGAAATGTGCTTACATTAGGTGCTTCTATATATCAATCTTTAATTTCAAGACGTACTAGTTGCAACGTATACCATGATACATAAAATTGTGTCCTGATCATTGGTCTTTCAAATGGAAGTAATGCAGAAATAATTGCTCAGGGAGTTTTTGAAGATTCTTATGTGAAACTTCAAGGAAGCACCTGAAGAAACACGAATGAAAGTAACAATTTGCTATTTTTATTGTCAGTACTGAGAGTACCAAACATATGGAATATACAAAATATGTGCCTCGCTCCTGGTTTCCAACTTTTTAAAGTTGGACCAAACAAAAAAAATATTACGCAGAGTTGGTGGCATGAATACTGGCTATCGGAAAGCCGTGACTTCGCAAATGTGAAAACGAGCAAGTGCCTGTGGTGCAGGAATCGTTTTTACTCATTGCAGCAAGCACATGCTTCCGTTTTGACAGCATTCTCTACACTCTCGAAACAACGACTGTCTGGTTGAGGTGCATGCACGAGCCTCCTCATACTTGATTGTTGCTTTAGATTGGCTCTTTTGTGCAAGTAAGGTGGTCCAGTCATGCACCTTGAACTGTTGCTGGAGCCTTTATGCGCTTTGTATACTACTTGTACAGTACTGCACAGTAATGCACAGTATTGTACGGTCATGAGTAAGGGCATTTGCACAGGCAGTGTTCAAAAACTATGAGATTAGACTGTCAGCCCAGTTTGTCTTAAAGCCGATCTGAAATCTACTGCATGCTCTTGTGCGAGTGAAAAATCTGCATGGCGGGAATCACTACTCGTAATAAGGTGCACACAAGATGTCGAAATGGTGATGGATAAAAGCAACCCACGGGAGGAGAAAAATAAAGTTGCACTTGACATTAATCAAACAAATTATCAAAACGGCATGCACTCTTCAGTATGTAAAATGTTTGAAACATCATCAAAACAGTGCAGACTATGGATCAGAAAGTTAAACTACCCAACAAGAACTTTTGTATTTTCACTCCTGCTGTCGTTTAAAGACATTACAGAGTCGACCAAAGCACAAATTTTGCTTTGCCTGATTGTGGAACTGCTAGGAGCAATGGAGGCTAGCTTTGACGATACTTCCAGTCACTCTTTTATTTTTCAGTACTTGTCAACATGCAGATAACTGTCAAATGTGTGTTGTGTTGGGCTTAATGGCGCATAAGCAACTGAGGCTATCATGCGCCAAATGCAAGGTCAAATTTCTTTTTAAAAAGTTGGGTCACCTCAGCGACGATCCTTGTCTGGGCAAGGATTTCGAGGATCCCAACAAACTAAAGACCTCAGTCTTCTTCTCATATATGAGAAGGTGGGTGAGGTGTATATCAAGATGAAGTTGGGAATAAGCTCATTTATAGTTTTTCAATGATACCTGCTTCTCTTAAGAAGCTAATAACATGTGTGGTATCTACAAGTGCGTCTTCGCCTAAAATCAATGCTGGGTGAAAGGGAATGTGCTGATTATAAAACGAAGTAAAGTATTTTTTCCTTAGTGTTTCGAGTTTTACGCATGTTAATAAGATGTGGTTTACAGTAAGTTCATTTCCGCATTTTTCACAGCAAGGCTTGTCTTGTTTTGTCAGGAGGAAGTTGTGTGTAAGGTGCGTGTGTCCTATGCGAAGACAACATAAAATTACTTCGATGAAGCGTTCTTGGTGTGAGCATGTCTTCCATTCTTTTATTACAGGTTTTACTAGGTGTAGTTTATTGGTTTCTTCATTATTCCATGTAGTCTGCCATTTATTCCTCAGTTTATGGTTCACTAATTTTATACAGTCCTTGTAAGGGATTCTTGTTTGGGTGATTTTTTTATGTCGAGCTTTCGCTGCGCATTCATCTGCTTTTTCGTTGCCACTGATTCCGACGTGACTGGGCACCCAGCAAAATTTTATGCTGTGTCTTTTTCTAATGGTTTTTCTTATGTTATGTAGGATGTCGCCGATTAATGGTGTAATTGCATTTCTAGGGTGAAGTGCTGTTAGTACGCTTAGTGAATCTGTGTAAATTATGCTGTTTTCAATGTTCTCATTTAATATTTTTTCTACAGCTAGAGAAATTGCGTAGCACTCTACAGTAAAAATGGATGCACACTGAGGTAGGCGTACCGTTTTTTCCCAAATGTTTCGTATCGCGGCACTGCCAACGTATCCTGCCGATTTGGAGCCATCAGTATAAAACGCTGTGTATTCCACGTATTTTTCGTTTAGTGCTAAAAATTCTTGTATTATGTGTTCATGTGGTGTTTGTTTTTTTTGAAGATGTGTTAATGTGAAGTCACACACTGAAGGCTGGCAATACCAAGGTGGGAGTGGATCGGGTTTTCGGGCTATCTGAGGCAGTGTGTCCCTTATATCTAGTTCTTGGCATCTTTCCTCGAAGCGAAGAAGAAGTGGTCTTATTGCTTGGGGTTTGTTTGTAAATAGTATTCGTGATGGGCACCTTGTAACTATTGGGTAGCAGATGTGTTTCGGCAGTGAACCAATTTTTAGGATGTATGAGCATGTAAGCATGGTTCTTCTGTCGGAAAGGGGTGGTTCATTTGTTTCTACATATAGACTGCGTATAGGAGACGTCCTGTATGCACCAGTTGAAAGACGTAAACCTAAATTATGTACTGGGTCAAGGCGGTTCAAATATGACTTCCTTGCTGAGCCATACACTATGGACCCATAGTCTAAGCAGGAGCGTATAACAGAACGGTAGATGTGTAGCAGGCATACCCTATCAGAACCCCAGTGTTGAACCCCATTGAGATGCTTTCTTTTTCAGCGCGTTGATGTGCGGAAGGAAGGTGAGTTTTTTGTCAAAAATTATGCCTAGAAATTTGTGCTCGTTTTGGACAGGTAATGTGGCTTCGTTCAGGTGTAGGGTGGGGTCTGTCTGTACTCCTCGTTTGAGTGAAAAGAGAATGACCACGGTTTTCTGTGGAGAAAAGCGGAAACCATTTTTGCCTGCCCATGTTGCTAGTTTATTTATTGTAAGCTGTACCTGTCTTTCGCATGTTGATATGTTTGATGATGTGCAGGCTATCTGAAGATCATCGACGTATACTGAATACATAATGGACTTGGGGATTATTTTACTAATGGAATTCATTTTGATAAAAAAAGTGTTGTGCTTAAAATACACCCCTGAGGTATTCCATTTTCCTGAACGAAATTTTTCGACAGGGTTGAGCCTAGGCGCACATGGAACGAACGGTTAGACAAAAAAATCTTTTATGCAGTTCAACATCCTGCCGTGGATGCCAAGATCGGCCAGATCTTTAAGAATCCCGAACCTCCAGGTTGTGTCATATGCCTTCTCTAAATCGAAAAAAACAGCAAAGCAGTGTTGTTTGTGTATAAATGCTTCTCGTACTGTGTTTTCAAGACGAACTAGATGGTCATTAGTGGATGATCCCTTTTTAAAACCACATTGATGGATATCGAGCAGCTCACGGATTTCTAGCACGAAGGTTAATCTAATATTCAGGACATTTTCGAAGGACTTCCCAAGGCAGCTGGTAAGGGCTATAGGCCTATAGCTACTGGGGGAGGTTGGTGGTTTTCCAGGTTTCAAAAATGGAACAATTATAGCTTTCTTCCATGCTTCAGGTATCTTCCCCGATATCCAAATTTTGTTAAAAAAATTTAAAAGGGCTTTTACGGCATGTTCAGAGAGGTGGCCTAGCATTTGGTAATGTATTCTATCGGGGCCAGGTGCAGTTTTTTTACCAGCGGACAGTACCCTATGGATTTCTTGAATTTTAATTAAAGTATTGTATGGTTCATTTCTGCTGCTATTTATCGGTAGTCTTTGTTTCTCAGCTGTCTTTTTGATTTTTATTAATGATTCTGTATAGTGTGATGAACTGGAAGCTGCTGAGAAATATTCACCCAGTATATCTGCCTGTTCTTCTATGCTTGTCTGTATACCGGGGGCTGTGAGAAGTGGAACTGTAAATGGGGAATAGCTGTTATTTAGCTTTCGTACCTTCTCCCACATTTGTTTTGATGTGGTTGAGCTGTTTATAGAGGACACGTAACTTTCCCATGAATTTTTTTCAGCACTGCGGCGGATATATCGAGCATTTGCTCTCGCTTTTTTAAAGGTTATAAAGTTTTCTGCCGTTGGGTATCTGCGAAATATTCCCCAAGCTTTGTTTTGTTCTTTTTTCGCTTCTCTACATTCTTGTGTATACCAAATTTTCTGATATTGTTTTACTATTCCAGACGACTGAGGTATAGCTATGGTTGCAGCATCAATAATACAGTTTGTAAAAGCTTCATTTAGTTCGTCTATGGTGAGATTATCTGACACAATTTTTTCTAGGCTGGCTTTCTCTTCAAAAAGGGCCCAGTCGGCTAAATGGAGCTTCCACCCTTGTGGTTTTGTCGGGATTACTTCCGGTGAGGATTTTAAGCTGATTAGTACAGGTAGGTGATCACTTCCATATGGGTTGTCTAGTACGTCCCATTCTAATTCAGTGAAAATAGAGGGTGAACAAAAGGAGAGATCGATTCAGCTCATTTTTCCTGAGCTAGTTGAACAATAGGTTGGTTTTCCAGTGTTTAGTAAACATAGGTTATTACTCAGTATAAGATCCTCAATAATTTGGCCTCTTTTATCGGTTTTGTCACTACCCCAAAAGCTAGAGTGCGAGTTAAAATCTCCGACTATCAAATATGGCTCGGGTAACTGTTCTATAAGGTGCTCCAGTTCATCTATAGTTAATCCTAGATGTGGCTCCAGGTATAGACAGCATAATGTAATTGTTTTAAATGTGTGCAGGATGGCTGCCACAGCTTCTAATTTAGTGTTAAGATGGTGTTCTTTAGCTGCGATCCCCTCTTTAACTATAATAGCAACGCCACCTGAGAGCCTGTTTGCGTGCTCTCGGTCGCGGCGGAAGACTTTATACTTTTTGAGTATGTTTTTATGTTTGGAACCTAAGTTTGTTTCTTGGAGACATAGAGCCACGGGTGAGAGGGTGGTCTGTATGTCTTTTATGTCATTTATGTTATGTAAAAGTCCCCTGCAATTCCAGTGTACGAAAGCCATTTTGTATTATATGTGTGGGGTGAAAGAGGATCTAAGTTTTGTTTTCAGGCCACTTGATTGGGAGCCTATCTTTATGGTGGCGATCCAAGGAGCCCCGCCGTTCACCCGACGTCGACGGTACAGGGTTTCCTTGACTTGTGTCCATTGTATCCTCAGATACGCTGGACGCCCGTGCCGGACGCACGGTTTCGTTCAAGTTGGGCCTCGCCGTGTGGGGAAGGACCCTAGAGCCTGCTGACCTGGGGGTCCGCACGGCTTGTTTTTGAGGTAGTGGTGCAACGCTAGTTGCGTCCACTGTGGGCGCTGGAGTCTCTGCCCGAGCCTCACTCTGTGTGACCTGGGCAGGCTGGGAAGGCCGCTGTGTTGCCGCGCCCGGTTGCAGCACAACGGAATAGCTTTTTTTTTGCACCAATGAAAGTCGCTTTCGCGCTTCCCTGAAAGTGATATTTTCTTTTACTTTGAGTGTGATGATCTCTTTTTCTTGTTTCCATGTTGGGCAGGCACGCGAGTAGGCAGGATGATTGCCCTGGCAGTTTATACAATGGTGTAATTCAACTTCACAGTTGTCTGAAGGGTGATCATGGGAAGCACACTTAGCGCATGTCGTTTGGCCCCGGCAGCTCTGTGAGCCGTGGCCGTACCTTTGGCATTTGAAACAGCGTCGCGGGTTGGGTATGTACGGTCGGAGTTTCAGATTGGTGTAGCCTACCTCCACAGATTCAGGCAGTGTGCTCAATGCGAACGTTAGGACGAAGTGCTTTGTTTCGATTTCCTTGTTTTCCCGTCTGATCTTTATTCTGTACACATCTGTGACATTTTGTTCTTTTAGTCCGTTAAGGAGTTCTTGTTCGGTCATATACTTAAGGTCATCGTCAGAAATGACGCCACGAACGGTATTCAGTGATCGGTGAGGGCTGATTGCTACGGGAATGTCACCAAAGGCTGTTACTCCTGAAAGTTTCTCGTACTGATGTTGGTACAACAATTCCAAAAGAAGGTCCCCATTTGCTAGTTTCTTTATTTTATATCCTTGTCCAATGGTGTCGGTTAGGGTCCTTGTAACATTGAAGGGAGAGACATATCGTGCAGAAATTTCCGAATGCTCGCTATGAACCACGTGGAATTTGGGAAAGTTGCTTTTGGTTTTCGTGAAGAACTGGGCAGTGACATCGGTGCGCCCTCTCTTGTTAGGAGGGCGATCGCTTGAAGCAAAAGAGTTGGCCATAAAAATTGTATTTTTCGGTCGCGGTACCAGCCGCCCACCACGGAGCCCAACAAGGGGACGGGACAGGAGCTTGCAAGCAAGCCCTGCCCACGCCAGCCGTATACTGCGGCTATAACCCAATATGGCGTAACTCGGGGTAGTTAGCCACACAAAGGTTAACCCTAGCCACCAGGAAAGGAAGGAACAAGAAGTGAAAAGAAGACAGGAAAGATGGAAAAGTGGGAGAGAAAGACGAAGAATGGAGAGGAGGACAGGAAAAGGCGACTGCCGATTTCCCCCGGGTGGGTCAGTCCGGGGGTGCTGTCTATGTGAAGCAGAGGCCAAAGAGGTGTGTTGCCTCCGCCGGGGGGCCTTAAAGGTCCAAACACCCAGCATCGGCTCAACCTCCAGGATCCCCCTTTCCCCAGACACGGCTAAGCCGCGCACGGCTACACGCGGGAGGGTCCAACCCTCGTGTGCTCGGGTACGTGGTGTCGCAACACACCAAACGCCTGCTGACGCAGACGCCCCTGCGGGGTAACTGTCAAATCCGACAAATAGTTCAGCCGTCACTTTATACGGTGCGCATCCTTGCTCGTGGAATAATTCCAACGGCAATGTTTAATGTGTCAAAAAACCATTGATAAAATTGATCAATTCCTTTGGGCTCCGTAAGGAAAGAGTTAAACGCAATTCAAATGTTTTCCTTCACACACACACACACACACACAAAAAAAAGATCAGGTGATAAGAGGTTAACAAGATGGTTCCAGAATATAAATCTAACAGCCTACACTCATGCACCAGTATCAGAGCTTCAGAAAGGGAGATCACTAAAGGAATACCTTTTTGTCGTCTGTGTTCCCTTGGGACTGCAGGGCTCGCTGAGCCCTATGCTTGTCGAAGCCCATATCCATTAGGGAGCGTAAAAGAGGAGAGAGAGCCTCTGCTGGAGTCTCTTTGGCTGCTGCTTGATCATGCTGTGGCTGGGCCTACGTGAAAGGCAGGCATTTCAAAAGGCAGCAACTACAATGATCACAATAATAAAAAAGAAAATGAGTGCAGTGGGCACTTGTTGGAATTCCCTTCATTGTACAAGACAAACCACACAAATGCTGTAGTCAGTTCCACTCAGGAGCAGTACAATCTCTCTAATAGTGTCAATTACATAAAACTGCATAAAAGCACACATCCTTTATTTCCACCATTTTCCTTCAACCGTCACTATTCTTTCATCTTCATCTTCACTACTCTTTCATCCATTCATCTTTTTTGTTTGTCTATGCACTTACCTATAGCAACTATTTATGCACATAGCTAGAACTTATGTGCGCAGCCAGAAGTGGGATGGAAGGAGAGGCTGTACACAGGCACAAAAGCAGCATACTGCACAAGTGCAAGGATCGAAGCACGCAGTGTGAATGGGACAGGGAGTTCTGTATATGAGCACATGCAAAATACAAATGGGGGGGGGGGGGGGGGGGGCTATGTGGCACAATCCTAATATGACAGATGCCACAGACACTTGGCAATCAGTGCTCTGCAGAGAAAGTGCACCAAATTATTAGTGCACTATATCGTGGTGTGCACCTGCACTCAAGAGTGGTGTGGGCTCTCATGTGGCAGCTTGCTGTACAAATGTACACATGCACTAACGGGAATGCAATAAGCTAATGGCCTGGGAGCACTGCAGCAGGGCACACAAAGTTTGGACAGGCTGTTGGCTTTTGCATGCCCAATCTGTTCCACATTTGTGCCTTGTGCAAAAAAAGAAAAAAGGCAACCATTCCACTCTGTGCATAAGGAATGGCAGCGAAAGCTAACAACAGTCAAAGCTCTCAAACGAAAAGCAAAGTGCTTTTGCTGCCATTCCATCTTCACAGAGTGAAATGATTGTTATTGCTCGTTCGGAGGATCCGGGGCTCGCGATTGTCGTTTTCATTCAGCATTGCGGTAACGTTCTTCGTCGGTGGTTGTTTCACGCCGTCACCGTTAACGCTGTCGTATGCATGTTGTTCTTTAGGTGTACGAACTGTACATGTCCGCCCCATTGACAACGAACCTCTCCTGCTTATATACTGCGATAACCTTCACGTCACACTATTTTTCACGGCGAGCGTTCTAATCTGTTCTGCATTTTGACATGTGCGCCGCCGCACTGCACCCGTACGTGATCACACAGAAAGCAAACAATGAAAGCCATTGTGTATGGGTTTGTTAGAAATCGCCAAGTCCATTTCCTTTGCAGGACGCTGAAAAAACTATGGAAGGTTAGTCATATAGAGCTTCCACTGTAAAAAAAAAATGGTGCATCTTTTTATTCACTTTGTAGGGATCGAACTTGGGATAAAGATAGCACTTGTATGTGAACTTTCTTTAATAATATTTCACATGGCTTTGTTTATTCAAGAGGTAAGCAGGCGCAGGTTTGCAGGAGAGAAAGAGAGAGAAAATGTATATGTAAAGTGTGGAAAGCAAAGAGGTCAACAGGAAGAGATTTGCCTCTGGCCTGCTACTCATCATAAAAGAGAAGAAGAAGAAAAAGGAAAGAGAGACAGTAGATGACGATGATAGTGTTCAGTGAAATATCTATGTAGACATGTAATGTGACACAAGTCATGTGCACAACACGTCAAAGGCACTTGTCATGAAGTGCTAGAGGCTGGAGGTGAGGGCGCTCTCAGTTAAACATGTCTAGAGTGTTTTTGTTGCTTGCAGTGTACTTTCAGTGCTGTTCCACTCCCCTAGAATCATCCACTCAGAAAGAAGCCTGTCATCTAAACAATACAATGTGGGATCAAGTGTCAGGTGTTCAGGGAAGTCGCAGAGCGTGCGCGACAGATAGTCCCTGGAGTGTCACATGCCCGATAGTTGGTGTCATCTGCTGTAAATACACAGGCGCAGTATACAGCGACACAGTATATAGTACTAGAGGTGTGTGAATATATCCGAAATATTCAAATAGTGAATCGAGTAATGTCTTATTCGATTCAATCTTCACAAATATGAACATTTCGCTAACAGTTTTTGAATACTACTACAAATCGCCAACTGTGCGTGATAAAACATAAAATTGGGGCATAAGTGCAATAGACTTTATCCCTGCAGCAAAGTAGACATAAAACACAAAAAGCTTCGTTTGGAGGATGCTATGTTGCTCAGGGAGCCAGACATCTTTATGCTAAATAGCTTTGATGCTTATTCACCAATGAGTCTTGACTATGCAAAAAAAAAAACTGCTCATTTGCTCCTAATGCTATGTTTGTGCTTTTTATAAACAACGCTTCATAATGTGAAATGTGATGACAAAATTTGCCACCGTTATGAATATACTAAGGTGAGAAGATTGTTTTCTATTAATGATGAAAATAGCTGTCGAATATTTGGAAATTATTGATATTTGATTCTCTTATAGCACTATTTGACTTCTGTTCTATTCTGTGTCGAAAAATACAATAGTCGCACACCTGTAGTAAATATAGTGACACAGTAGCACCTTAGCACTACATGCATGTTCAGCTTTCTTGCAGTTGCGAACATGGCAATATGGGGATCTAAGGCTTGAGCAAGTGCATATTGTAATGAAATGGGTGGTGACAAGCAAGAAATGAGCAAAACAAACCAGCAGTGAGTTACCTATTCCAAGAACACAATACGCCACTTGATTCATGTCTTAATGCTGGCCCCAGAGGACAAACACTCGGCAGTTAACCTATATGTGACACCGCAATGTTCAAAAGATCAGAAGGGGAACCGAAGGGTTAAATTTTTTTCGTTAGACACAACCACACGAAGCCAACAGACAATGAAGCCAAAGAGTGCAAAGGGGAGATTACCATACTTACTCGCATAATGATCGCATATTTTGTAAAAAAAATCGACACAAATTCAGGGATGCAATCATAATGCGGAGTAAATTTTCTGCGAAAAAAAAAAAAATTTTATCCTCTTTTTGCGTGCGCCGCAACGAGGATGGCATTTAGCGGACCAAAGAAAGGCCGCCACCACGAAGTGGAGACAGTTTTGGCCGACTTTGTTCGGACGCAGAGAGCAGCTGCCCTTCCAGTGACAACAGAAGTGCTCCAAGTGAAAGCTAGGGAACTTTTGAGGGAGCGAGGCCTAACGCCAAAGGATTTCAAAGCCAGCCGGGGGCTGGCTTCAGAAATTCATGAAGCGCTTCGGCTTCAGCCCCTGACGTTGCACTTCAATCACCCAGAAGCTGCCAAGCGATTTCGAAGAAAAGCTGATAGCTTTTCAGTGCTACGTGCTGCAAAAGAGAGAAGCGGCAGGCTACAACCTTGGGCAAATCGGCGACGCCGACCAGACGGCTGTGTATTTTGATATGCCAGTGGCGTACACCGTGAATGAAAAGGGTGCCAAGGAGGTGAAGGTGTGCTCTGCAAGCTACGAGAAGCAGCGCTCAACTGTGATGCTGTGCTGCACAGCTGATGGACATACTCCCTCCTTATATGATATTTAAAAGGAAGACACTGCCTGCTCGAGAAATTTTTCCAAGAAATGTCATTGTGCGGGCAAATGAGAACGAATGGATGACGGGTGCGATGGTGGAAGAGTGGGTTAAGATTGTGTGGCGAGGCGTCCAGGAGCCCTTTTGACAAGGAACTCGCTCCTTGTCGTCGACTCTTAACGCGGGCACTTGATCGACAACGTGAAGGCTGCGCTCGGCCAAGCGAACACAGACCTCGCTGTCATACCGGGCGGCATGACAGGCCAGTTGCAGCCACTTGATGTCTTCATCAACAAACCTTTCAAGGATTGTCTGCAGAAATATTACACGGGCTGGTTGACTGACGAAGACCACATGCTAATGGCAACGGGCCGCATCAAACGTGCATCGATATCGCAGCTGGCGGGCTGGGTGGCTGCAGCGTGGGATGACATCCCAGGTACTTTGATCGTGCGCGCCTTTAAAAAGTGCAGCATATCTAATGCGCTTGATGGTACCGAAGTGCACTGTTTGAAGGCGACGGTGACAAGGAACACATCGATGAGTCTAGCAGCGACGACGACACTGAATGAGCTCTGCACGTTCAGATTCAATAAATGCTGTTTGCATTTTGTGAACGCTGTCCTCGCTTTTTTTGTTCGGCCTACATTTGAGGTAATATATATATTTTTTTGTTGGCTTCGGACTTTAGGGGGTAAGCATAGGACTGGGGTTGGCCTAGATTCGAGTAAATATGGTATAATTACCTGGTTTGCTCATGACTATGACCATCTGCTATTGTGCCAGGCAGAATGCTGAATGCGACTCACTGTTTCCTCTTGTGTTGGTTCATTCTGAGGTGTATGCTCTGGAGGTGGGGTGATGGTACGTTGGCTGACACTCTTGTCACCAGAGCCAGAGGTGCAGACATCTGAAGCACTCCTTGAGAAATGCAAGGGAGCACTGGTGCTGCCTTTCTTCACAACCGGCGTCTCAGTGGCCTGTGGGTCTGGCCACGTTGGTCCACTAGCAGGATACTCTGGTTCTGCAGCGGTAGCTTGTGGTGACTGCGCTGTCATGCCCTGCACAGATTTACTCAGTTAGCAACGACTCTGTATACTTCAGTTGCCAGATAACATTGCTTTAAGCCTTAATGCTGCTTCTAGCAAACAAGGCAGATGTACTGCTGCTGATTGCACTTATTATTGGCAGATGTACTGCCATGCTGAAGCTACGCTGCAAAGTGTTCCTGTGATTAACAATGATGATGTCATTTAAATCGTGGCCAACCGTCTCTCATTTGTGTTCGTCCAAGCACATTGGTTGCATGAGACACACCATTGACGTCATCACTACCCTAAATTTTTTTTCTCCAGCCAGGTTCTCACCACAAAACAGACTTTCTTTCTGTTCTGTCATAACTTACCTAATAAACAGCCTGATCATTCCCCCACCTGCTGCAGCTTGACATGTTTAACATAGTAAAACAAGGACACCATTCCTAGTTCAAGTAATGGAAACTCACTGCTTTGTTTTCGAACCTTATTGCCCAGTGGCATTAGGAAATTTTAGCCAAGCACCAGAGATGTAGCCAGATGTTTTCTTTCTTGTGTGATGGTTCGGGCTCATAGTATGATATTGTCAAGTGAAATTTACTTTAGTGAAATTCTTGCATCACACATAAATCTCAAATAATAACATGGTGTCAGATTAAGGAACTGTTAAATTTGGCAGTCAAGAAAGTTATATAATTTCCAACGTGACAACAAGCCAAGGGGTGAAGAAATGAAGTATGACACAAGACGTACTGCGCCTTCACGCTTCCAACTTTGAATGGCTATAGCCAGTTCCTGGGTTGTTGTGTACTCTTCTAGTCATGAACTGCTGACGATGAGCCCTTGTAAGATATGCATTAATACTATTTCTCATACAGAAAGGTTTCTGGAGACGTGCAGCAGCTAAAAGGCTGTTATGGCAGATATAAGTAATTAAGGTATAAATGGCGTCCAAAGGTAGCTTATCTCACCTGAAAGACTGAACTGAGCTCTTCCAACTCATTGATTGTCTGAAGCTCAACATAATCAAAGGGACTTGAACTGTCATTCTCGAATTCTGCCAAGCTGAATGACTTCTGTGTTGTGGACTGAGGTGCAGCAGTACCAGACATCTCTGGAGCGAGTGCAGGCTGCAGAATGCTAGCAGATGTAACTGCCGCAGCAGTGACAACTGCAGCAGGCACACAATTTGTTGAACTAGGGCTCACATCGCCCACACTAGGTCGGTCTTGTGTCGTCAACTGAGTGAAATGCTGAATGTCTGCTGCCACACGGTCTGCTCGAGCTTGCCGCTTGGACTCCTGTTCTTGGCGGTAGCGTTCGGCAAACTCAATCGTTTTCTGCTCAAGATCAAAGTCATACTGAAAATAGAAAGAAAAAAATTAATAAAAATATAAAATACAAAAATCATGGTATGCCATGTCTAAACACTATGGTAGGGTAACATAAACATGTTACATGACAAATACAAGTCTTAAGCCAGTACTTATGGAAGCATTTCCAGTTCTTCAATGCTATAGCAGGGCTGATATACTCCACAGTGCTACCCATGAGTTTGGGGATGTGAAACCCATAAATTAATAAGTCAAATCTCGATATAATGAACACAGATATAACAAATTATCTGACATGAAAAGGTAAATCTACACATTTTCTATCCCATATTAGCATGCAATGAATATATGCTTATAACGAATATTGAATATTATGAAGGGATATTTGTGTTGAATGCAACTTCATAAAATGAGTGTACTACTAACGCTGCCCACCATACATTACATGCAGAGAGCAGTTAAGTGCAACTCTCAAACATATTTTTCAGTCAATGCTTGCCACTCTCTCTGGCATCGCTTCTTTATTCTAAAGTTCCATTGGTTACCTTCTCCAACCAACCTTTATTGTTAAAACAGTTGAACTCGAAACAGCACTTCAACGGCCATTTCCTGTACTGTGGCATTGCACAATGATTCATATCTTGTTTAATTAGTGCAGAGTACATATACCATATGCAACATTTTTCTGTGACAATTCCTCTTTCTATTCCCCTTTCCCCCACCCCCAGTGTAGGGTAGCAAACCAGATGCTCTTCTGATTGACCTCCCTGCCTTTTCCATCCTTTTTTCTCTCTCTCTCTCTTTCTGTGACAATAGCTACATGCTCAAACAATGATTGTCTGCTTTCCATTCTCTTACACCATGGCATACGTTGTTGTTATTGCTCACAGTTCATGGAATTTGTAAAGGATTGCAGAAGTTTCATACAAAGTTGTGGGCATTGAGGAACCAACTACTGTTGCAATAAAGGAGTTCAGAGTTACAGACATCACTTGAGTGCCTTTTTATGTTAACTTCAGCTAGAGTATAACACACTTACGTTTGATAAAATTTTGGACTTCTTTTGTTTTCCTTCCTGTTTCACTATGTTCAGTTTCCTTCAGTGTTCATTAAACAGGCTGTTTCTCTTTGAGCTGTTTCAACAGCCCCTGGGTAAAATTAGGAATGCAATACTTGGTCTCATTCCGAAACAGCGATTTAAGAAGACACATAGCATTCATGTGTTCTATCTTGAATAAATGTGACTTTTTTGCTAATCAAACACGCTTCAGAATGCATTCTTCTCATTATTCAAGAAAATGCCATTGCTTTTGTTTCCCTTTTTGAATAAATAATGCGAATCAGGTGCGTGCAACGTAACTGATTGCACATGTTAGTTGTATAACATGCTCCTATGAGAGCCATTACGCCACAGGGGCGGCGTTATAAAAGGTGACGCTGCCCATGCACCACATTTTGCGAGCATTCTAAAATAAGTGTTAATTACAATCGCTACACAAACCTCTAACCTTTACGCACCATTCATAAACGGGTTCACGAACGCACTTACGTTTTCATGCAGTGTCTGAGGGTAGAAGTTCCTAGTGAGCCCCATTGGAAGCACTATCCTGCGTGGTGGCCTGAACTTTTCTGAAACCTTCACTTGTACTCCATCCAGGTAGCAGACCACTACAACATGTAGGCGATGGCAAAAAGTGAGCAAGCACGTCTCCTGAAAGACTAACCGAACACTCGCCATCTCTGAGTGAAACGATGGCACGAATACCAACAGAACTACGAGTGGAGAATTTTATCTCGGCCGACGCAGCTCTAACTTCTACGTTCGGCTAGCCGAAACTTTCGTGACACCACTCACCATCCTTCCGTGACGAGGCCATTAGGCCAGTGCGAACTGTGGGAAATTGCCAAGTTCTTTTCCGCTGTCAAAGAAACGAAACAACGCAATCACACGAGACAGTCTATCAACAAACGGTGAATCTGCAAGCGCTCTGGACCCCTTGTACCATCACGAAACTAATGTCCAAGTTCAGTACTGTACCTATTTATCAATGCTCAAGGTTACTCAGGAAGACAGGGATAGCGGTTATTTCTGATAAAAGCACCAAGTATTTCTCATTACCGCTCAAGCATTGTAAATTTTTCTGCTCCTGCTGGCGAACAAGGAAGGCACGAGTTTGTTGTGACAGAAGCAATTGCGTTTCCGTAAGTGGATTGGTACGGATCGTGTTGGATTCAAGCGCTCGTTATGATTATCTAAAACGAATCCAAGTCAAGCCAGTCACGCAAGCCAGCCCCAGCCTTCCGACGCCGGTGGAGTTGTTTTTGTGCCACCGTGTCATGCTGATTCGAGAAGTTTCGAGTAAGAAAATTTGATAAAGGTTGATTCCAGACCTCAAACAGCCGGTCAAAGGGCTTCTGTTCAAACACAAGAAGGACGTTCAGGTCAAATAATGGGTCAGTCTTGTATACTTGCTTTCCAATGTGATCTTCGTGCCCCCGTCAAATCTGATAACCGGAGTAGTGTGTGATAGCGCTTTTGCAATTCTTTTGTTATATGTGCAGATAGTCCGCCGCTCGTGGTCCTCTTGCCATTTCAATGCGCCTAATTTTTTGCTCGAACGTTTCAGCGGTGTCTACGGGAACGTCAGCAGTGCTGTCATCGTGCCTCTTCATGTTGCTGTTTGCGGCGATGCAAATTTATAAAGCTCACCTGGCGTCGAGCCAACCGATGACCATTCTTGGCGGTTTCCTTGGATCTGTGCTGTTCATGCTCATTCTCACTGTATCCTTTTAGCACGCTTAAGTGTGGCTACAGTGGTATCGAGGTTTGCACTGATTAGCACTCAGCGACAGTATCATTTATTTATTTAGTATAACCTAGGATCATAGGTATTACGTAAGTGTGTGGTTAAATCAGTACAAAGAAAAATAACAAACAAAGGAGTAATAATGCAACAAATAAAAACCAATAGTACAGTGGTATACAATGTAAGTGCCTCTGATATACAATATTATTTAAAGAATTCTTGAAGTGATGCAATACGAAGGCGATTACACGCTTGAGATGTGCGTTATAGGAATTACCGAAGAAAAACATTGGTTCCGCCTGACAAAATATCAACCCCGTGACGATGGTCTAGCCGATATGATATGCAATCGGGAGGTAAATTAAGTTTGTCAAGAAGGTAAGGGTGGTTAAATATGTGGGGAAAAACGCAGAGACGAGAGATTTTGCGATGGTGCTAGTGATGGCGGGTCGAGATTAGGTTTCATATTACACTGGCAGTTATAGTCTGATAGGATTAAGCAGGTAGAGGTGCCCTGAATAATTTCTAATGAGTGTATTAACATTTGGTGAGCAGGGTCCCAGACTATGGCGGTGCATTAGAGTTTTGAGCAAATTGAAGTTAAATAAAGCAAAAGTTTAAGTGTTAAAGGCACTTGTGAAATGTTTCGGTGGATGTATCGCAGTATTCATTTTGCGTTCTTATTTACGTAGGTAATGCGAGTGGCCCAGGTGATGGCATTTGTTATGTGAATGCCAAGGTTCCGTAAGAATCCACTGCTTCTAAAATGTTATTAAGCTAGTAAGTTTGAAACTTGCGGCTAGATCTTGTTACATGCATGAATTTACATTTGTTAATGTTCAGTACCATGCACCATTTCTTGCATCGCTTAGCAATTGCATTAAGGTCAGTTTGAAAATTAGTTGTCATTAGGTTGAGACATTTGATGAAAAATTATGCATAGTCATCGCTGAATAGTTGTATGTGAGATGAAATGTAGTTAGGCAAGTCGTTAATATAGATGAGTAACGGGCGAAGTACGGAACCTTGTGGTATGCCCGAGTTCACAGGGGTTAGTGGGGAGCTCATTTTGTTAGAGAAAATGAATTGGAAACCAGGTGAGAAGTTTCGAATTAAGGTTAAGTAAATTTGAAAAGTAATAATTTATGGCACATCTTGTAAAACACTTTCAAAAAGTCTAAAAAAATGCAGTCTGTCAAAGAAACATGATCAAGGATGATGTACAGTTTATGCTTGAGCATTATGAGTTGAGTTCCACATGAATAGGTTTTCCAGAAGCCATGTTGTGGGTGTGAGAAAGATGAGTTGAACCTACCAGGTTTGTAAGGCCTTGAGAGTTGACGATCAGTTATAAAGGAATTAGCAAGGACCCAATAGACATGGCTCAGGGTATTAGTATGCCTACATGTTGAAAAAAGAACAAATGTTTCACATATGGTGCCCCCTTGACAGTTCAATGTTTAGGCCGTTTCCAACATGGAAAACCACTTCTTTGGGAAGAACTTCCAGACAAAACTGATCCCTGAAGGTATGCAAGACGCCACTTCAGCCATCTCTCTGTCGACATTGCTGTAATATTTGTAGCTCATACGTGTATTCCTCTCATTCCAGTGCTCATCTGCTTGGTGGTTGCCATGGTGGCCTCTGGCTTGGTGCACAGAGTTTGTGTCACAACATGGTGAGTGGAAGCTATAATCCTCATCCCCATGACACCCTAAAATCCTATCACTATCCATGTCTTGCGTAAAGTTAATAGTGCTTAAGAAAGCGTGCCGTGGGCTTGTGTCGACACATTTAAGAGATAGGAATAAATTAACAAGCTGTCGAAATCGTATTTGGTCTCTTTGTGAGGATCATGTTGGTGTCGTGAGTGTGCATGTAACTGATTACTTGCGTAGCATACAACATTGTCCAACAGCTGCGATACTTGGTGAGAAAAATTTTTTGGTGATATAATGCCTGCCTTCATTTTTGTTTGTTTCTACGTCTCTGCGTGCTTGTCATTGCGCCTCCTGTTAACCTTGCATTTTATTAGTCATGTGCTATTCTTCACCCTGTAGACAGTACACTTTCACCTGGATATGAATTTAGTGCGTAGATTAATATGGAACGGCAAAATACAAGCAAAATGTGTGTTGTGACAGGACTCAATAAAAGCAGTGACAGAGCTTTTTTTATAGATCTTGGGAGAAATATTTCTGATTTATTGGTATCATGGAACATATATTCCAGCCTCATCTTTTCACTTGTGGCCCTCTACTATATCTCGAGAATATCCATCAAGGTCCATGGAACTGGTGCAGCCCCGGTGACTGTGAATTCCCTACCCAAAGGCAAGAAGGCCAAATAACTCATCATGCTTCCTTTGTGCAATAAACTCATGCTCACCCATTTCAAACTGTGTTGAGACTATTCTATCAATATGTACTTTAATATTCTACCAGCTTAGAGGCTTCTATCTAAATACATAGGTTTGCCGTCACGTGGAGCTTCTTAGACATTTTTTTTTATATTCCGCTTAATTAGTTACTTGACTAAAATAAATTACACAAAATATTTATCATTCACTTTAGGGCCAAGTGCGTTGAGTTACGTTGTAAAGGGGGTTCAGAAACGACCGATGCAATTTTTTTTTGTGACGACGTACAACCTGCGTGGTGATTTTTTTCGTCGTTTAAAGAAAGCCCGCGAAATATAAAATCAAGCCACGTGACCGCTCTCATACGCTACCGTACTGCAGCGCTCTCAACCGTACTTCGAGCGAAAGGACCGACCGTGGCCAAGTGAGCGGCCGCGGGTCTAGGCATCGGCTTCACAGTGCGTCAGCATCCTTTACGGTTGCAGACGGAAAGCAAGCGCCGTCTAGGAAAGGAGAAATAATCTTTCTGAGCAACCACAGCACGAAATTTGATAAGGCATTTGTTGCATTAAAAAAAAAGTTATAATCTAGTGACTGTTAGAAGCAGATGTTTTATTTAGGCCATTCGTTTCTTAATAAAAAGGTTAAAAATTTCAAATTTTAAGAGAACGAAGCTATCAAGTTTACAACTCTAACTTGGCAATGAAAAACGAGGTTGCAATTCTGTAAATTACATCTAATAGTACATCCAAAATGCACATATTGGATGTATTATACATGGCTCTCTACACCACATATGCGAGTAGGACTTTGCAAAACCTTTCTAAACATTGTAACAGATCCACGTAAGATATAAATTAATATATCAAGTTTGTCCGCTTTGGATGTTCTGACGGATGCAACTTGCAGAAGTGCAGTATCTATTATTGGTGCATAGTTACAGATTTGCAAACTTTGTGCTTCTAGTTTTTTCTAGCTTACCAGTATCCAGCAAATTCTGTAAAAACAGTAAATCCATAAATCAAGATTCCGCTTCCACCAGTCATTAGAATTTAATATTTCGTTTCAAATGCACCAAATTTCGTTAAAATTGACCCATGGATTATTCAAAAGGCACAACGAGACTGGGATGGAGACAAACACAAACCTCGTCACAAGCGCTTGTGATGTGATTTGTTTCTTTGTCTCCGCCCCAGTCGCGCTTCGCCTTTTCAATAGCCACAGACCAACTCACCCAAATAAAAGTTTTACTGCGCCACGGATTATCTCGGAAAAGCATTTCTGAGTATTACATCTATATGAATAGGCAGCGTCTGAGTTGGGGCCGAGCTAAAGCTTCTTGTTAATGTGCACCTATTCTCTCACCGGCTTTTCGCAAACAGGACTGCGCAGATAACTTTGGCAGTGCGTGTGTCCCGATGCGAACACCGGAGTAGACAATGCTCGCACCGGAAAGTGCTTTGTGTTTGCGCATATTGTCGCCATCTCGCTGCTATCAGGCGCAGACATGCCGTGCGCTCTATGCGGGCATATTCTGGTTAAAAAATTGCAAGAATGTATACCTAGGGGCTTTATGTATACCTTCAGAACCGCGGCAGTGGCAGACTGAATTAGAAGTTACGCCGCACTTTGTAATGCAAGGATCGATGCTTCATCGAGCGCCACATACGTTTAAGGGCCTCGCAGATGTGCCAGTTCGTGCATGAGGGCACGCAATAGTGGGCTTAAAATGTATAGTGTCCCTCAAGAAACCTTAAAACAAGCGTTATTTAAATGCCTATATAGTACTGGCGGCGCAAACAGTTTATGGCTTGAATGTGGCAGTTATGCGCGCACAAGTTTGCATTTGATGCTTGTGCACAATCACTGGAGAAGGGGTACCGATGCGTGTGCTTACGAAACCGCACCCGTGACTGCGCTCTATGAATAAATTAGTAGGTATCGCTAGTACGAGCTTCCGACACGGAACACATGCCATGCGGGCATATGCGCAGTGCGTACAGCTCCGATATATGTTTTTTGTTTTAGTGGTAGGACTCAAACGAGAGAGGGTATAGGGTAAAGATGCGCCCTCTTTATCAGATATGAATATGAGGACGAAAAGGAAAGCAGATATATATATTCTAGGCACTATAGCAGATATGAATAAAGCCCCTTAAACTTCGTAATGTAGTGCCACGCTTTGAAGAATGCCGCCTCCTTGCGCGCTCTAGCCGAGGACGCCGCCGCGCCGTGCATCAGTGCCACTTTTCCTCGAGAAGTGTTTACGGAGTGGAGAGGAGCGCATGTTGGTGCCGTTGCTACGCTCGAGCTGTGTAGGTGGCGCCACGGTCGAGGAGGGAGCGCGAAAGAGAGGAGAAACGAGGAAGAGTGAAGGCGGAGGAGGAGAGTGTCGCTACTTTACGAAGTTTAAGGGGTTTTAGATATGAAGGGTTCTGTGGCTTCGTTGGCACGCATCCCATTGCGACGCCACCAGAGATGGCCTACACTCCACTGATAATGCAACACTGCGCACCGCTCTTGGCGGTGCGGTTGTCACTGGGCGGACGTGCGCGACAGTAATTTTGATTATACTACTCGCATGAAGCATTTGCGGCGGTAATATTATTTACAGCTATCCAAAGCCGTAGCACAAACGTGGGTCAGATTATGAGCAAGCTTGACAGATTACGCGCTGGACACGCAAGGCAGACAGCCCTTCTTGCAGCTTCATCGCTTTGTTCTTCGCGCTTCTTTAACTTCAAGCGCGAGAAGAGTATTGCTAACTTGAACGTGTTTAACTTATTGAACGGTCACCCAGCTCTCGTCGCAACAGTGAAATGATCAAATACTGAGCGTGATTAATAAAGGGAAAAATCAGACATCCACCCGTTCGTAGCAATTGCTACAAAGGAAAGCCATACGGGTTCCTCGAAGGAAAAGCCTCATAGTTGAAGAAAAATTCGTCCTGGTCCGGGACTCGAACCCAGGACTACCGCCTCCACGGGGCAGGCGCTCTACCATCTGAGCTCACCAGGCGGCTAGCAGATGGCAGGGCGACGTCGAATTTGTCGACAACACGAAGCAAAGGCAAGTGTCTGACGTAGTAGTTCTGCGGAAACCCGCAAGGTGGAGACAAGTAATTAATAAAGGGAAAATCAGACATCCACCCGTTCGCAGCAATTTCTACAAAGGAAACCCATACGGGTTCCTCGAAGGAAAAGCCTCATAGTTGAAGCGTAATTATACAAAGGCTCAGGCGCGGATCTAGGGCAGCCTCCATGGATAGGGGGCCTTCATCAACTATCAAGAAAAAAAGAGGGGGGGGGGGGCATGAGTGCCGGAATTCAGGTACGATCCATTTGTCTATTTCTTGTAATAACATCTAACTCGCATCCTAGTAACGTGAATTTTGTAAATATCAAATAGCCGACGTCTTATAGTCGTTCATTCTAATTTGGCATTAAGGCTTTACATACTGACATTGTAGAGACGTATATGCAAGGTCATATCGATTGGCTACATTCTAAGTTTTTCTGAAGATTTACTTAAAGGGACACTAAAGCGAAACAATAAATCAGTTTAGACTAATGAAGCATTGTTTGAGAACCCTGCAGGTAGTCATTAAAAAAAAATAGTTTGATTATTAGATGAAAAAATGAAGGTCCAAGTATCAGTATTTGAATTTCGCGCCGAAACTCCAGCTCCCGTACGTCAGCGTGACGTCAAAGATTCCAAAGTATGTCTTCGCATTTGGGCCGCGTTGGCTGAATAAAGGTTCCCATAACTTGCCATGTTTAATATTTGGTTCCTGTAGAACACAATGTAGTCAATCTGTACCGCTATATATAATTAGTAGGCCCTAGAAGATGACGTCATAATCTAAGACGTCACAGCCCCCAGGTTAAGTAGGCGTCGCCACCCGTATTTCGTTCTTGCGCTTTTTCTGGCTTACCAAACGTCTTATCGTTGTAAGAGTGGTGTTTTTGGTGTTGTAGAACGGTAATTTACTGATGCAGAAGGAATTACTTTTCACTTTAGTGTCCCTGTAAGGTGCCATATCGGTTGATGTAATTCAATATTTTCTTATAAAATGCTTATGCGACTACGTGTTCGAAAACGCTATTTCCCGAGCTTCACTGTGTACGATATATGATTTACATTTAATGCGGTACTCAAATTTTGCAGAAATAAAACACGGAACCGTAGGCTCAATTTAGGCAGTGAAAAAAAAAAAAGGCTTGGCGCAAAATTTTCTGGGAATTTTCGTTCGGAAATGTAGAAGCCCGTACCTATGTCGTTTCGCTGCTTATGACATGATCTCTAATACATGGTGTAACAGCATGCTATCCGCCGATAGGCCCGTTTCTTCAATGTCCTTACGAGAGACTTACGTTTTCTCATTTGTTAAAAGTACAGTTCGAAACTGTCATGTCTGCATCTCATATGTGTTCAGCTCTGCCTATTTTCTCACCCCAGAAGGCCTACGCCTTCGATGTTGTGGCTTTCTCTATGGTTGTGGTCCCTGAGGGGACAAGTCCCGAAGACGTCGTTGACGCGACGGCTTCGATAGTAACCCTGGAGGAGGTGTATTGCGTCCAACACTTCGGTGGACGCAACTATACCAGGCCACCGTGAAGAGCGAAGCCGTAATGGCTAAAATCGTCGACGCTGCCAGCCTTGTCATCGGGGAGGAACGCGTCTCAATCGTACCCCTGAGGCCGCAATTAAGTCACCCAAGTGACCGTCATGTTTCTCCTGTGCCGTGTTTCCAGTGAAACCTTGGCTCAAGCGCTGTCGCCGTACGGCAAAGCACTTCACATCAGCCGACGTGTGATGGGCTCGCGTCCCACTGTCACCATCGGAACGAGCTACGTCTGCATCGAGATGAAGCCCGGCTCACCAGTACCCAAATACCTGAAAGTGGCAGGCCACCGCGTGACCTGCGACTGCAAAGGAATGGAGCGCGTCTGTCGGCGTTGTGGGTCTTCGGGCTATTTCCGTGTGCAGTGCACGGCACCCTTCTGCGGAAGGTGCGGCATCTATGGCCATATCGGCAAAGGCTGCGTTCTACTGTGCCGCCGCTGTGGGGACCCGCACGCAACAGTCGCCTGCTCCCTGCGGCGAACATACTCGGAGGCGGCGTCGAAGAACTTTCCGCCGCTTCAGTCGAGTACGCACGCACCTGATCAACCTACCGATTCGCCAGCTGCGTCAACTTCCGCCCAGGAAGACGCGCTACAAGCGGCACCAGCTGGAACGCCGGCAGCATCCCCCCGCGAGCTCCGAACAGGAGAACGGCGGAAGTGTTCTGGAACCGGCCAAATCACCGTGTACCCAGGAGATAACCGGCCAACACCGCGTCGAGCACCTTGCATCGCTAGAGCCCACAGAGGACAACGCTCCAGAGGCCGTGTTGTCGCCTTGTTTGTCCGTAGGCTCTGTTGCGTGCCATATTGTGATTGATGAGACGCCAGGCCAGGATGACAACGCGGCGTCCCTGTTTGACGCATCCACCAGCTCTTCGTGTGCGTCGTCGACAAGAATCGAGGAGGACAGTACTCCTAGTGACTTGAGCGGTGGAAGCCCGAACATTTTTGTACCACCCTCCCTCACCACCGCTAGCACGAAAAGGCACTACGGTTCCACCAGCGACTCGGACATTCCGTCCCGTGACAGGAGCCCATGGAGGGCTTCCTCTCGACCACGGAAGCCTCGTGCTTCTGCCGGGTCGCCAGCGCGGAAAAAGTGAGACTTTCTGCGCTGATTACGGCGCATATTAAACCCTGACAGTTAAAGGAACCCTAATCATTATCTAGCAATATGAATCTTCACCTCAGAGTGATCACATTTAATGCCTGTGCATGGTTTCCGTAGCGTCCAAAAGCAGGCAGAGGCCTTTGCCCGTTCGTCGGCTTGCGACCTCCTCTTCCTGCAAGAAACAAATTTCTTTAAGCTAAGGGATGTCTTGATGTTCAAGCGCGCTTTCAATATTGACTGCTTCTTTTCGTACGCCACCACGCGTTCGAGTGGTGTGCGAGTGCTTGTTTTTAACCGCAATCTGTTGCGCGACCATCACGTAACCTTCGACGCGCTCGGACGCGTGCCGGCGTTCGAATGCACATTTCTCTCTGTACGCATCCGATCACTGTGTATTTATGGTCCGGTGCGGTCTGCGAATTCTAATACCTTTTTCAATTCATTGGATGTATATTTTCTAGGTTCGCGTCCGGTAATTCTTTTGGGCGACTTCACTTGTGTACTTGATTCCGATGCAGATGTCCAGGGCCCTGGCAGGAGCAGGCCAAACGGCAATGCTAGGGAGCTAGGTCGGCTGGTGCAGCAGTTTGCGCTCCTTGACGCGTACGAACTACTTCACGGTAGTACGTACGTTTGGACGTGGCGTCGTGGGGCATCATCGAGTAGGTTGGACAGAGCCTTTGTACCGCGATGTCTTACTGGCTACGTCCATGTTGCTGAGGTGCGTTCACTCCCACCTTCGCCAGTAGATGTAAGCGACCATCGTCCCTTCGAGCTAGTATTAGAGCTGCCTTCAGGGTCTCCGTCAGCTCAAGGCCCATGGCGTCTCGACTGCCGTGTCCTACACGACATTGACTCCAAAACTGGATTACTGCCAGCTGTTAAGGCGTCGCTTGTCGGAGCTGATCCAGATGACTGGGATCTGTTAAAAGAGCAGTGGCGTCATCACTGCAGTGCGTCGGGGCGAGCGGAGCTCCGGGCTCGCGTCTCCGGGGAAATGACGGCGTTGGTGACGAAGTTGCACATCGCTCAGCGCAGCCCGCATCCGACGGCCGTTATGTGCGTGTGGAAGAATGAGCTCGTCGAACGCTACCAGTGGCTAGCGCGCGCTTCCTCGCTGTCAGCTGCCGCTTGGCGCTGTAGGCGTGCGCCGTGTGCGCACCCCGAAGTTCTCAGATACGCGCGCCGCGCATTTATTCGTCCGGCGGTATTGCCGGCCCACTCCTCGGACTCGGACGCCTCGCCTGACGTCGGTTCCCGCGATTTTTACGACTTTGTCGCGCATTTCAGAACCGTGGCACAAATGCCTCTCTATCGACGCTGCCCCGAGCGTCCGCTCATCCCCTGCTAGGTGCACTGCCACGCGTTGCCAGCCAATCGTGCGAAGCGCTCCTTGCTCCGCCATCCAGTGACGACATCAAGGGAACGCTAGATGTAATGAAGCGTGGGTCGGCCCTAGGCCCGGACGGTCTCCCTGTAGAGTTCTATTCGGAGTTCTGGGATGCCATTGGACCCTTGCTGACGCGAGTACTAGGACGGTGCTTTGAAGATCTCACCTTGCCGCTTTCCTTCGGTAAAGGCCGTATTACACTTATTCCCAAGAAAGTACCCACGTCAACGCACCCCTACGATTGGCGTCCCATCACTCTGCTAAACGATGATTATAAAATTTTAGCCTGTGTAATTGTTCGCCGACTCAGCAATGTCCTCCCGTCACTTATTGCGTGGCACCAGGCGTGCTCGGCACCGGGCCGCGAAATACATGCTCACTCGTGTGTCACACGTGACATAATACAGTACACGATCGGTCGCCGTATAGTCATGGTCTGTTGGTCTCTCTGGACCAGGAAAAAGCATTCGACGTCATAGAACACGAATTTATATTTGGCACATTAGACGCTTTCGGTTTCCCCCCAAGTTTTAGTCATCTGATCAGAGCAATGTACACCGACATAGAAAGTACATTGTTTCTAGACTCACGCGAAAGTAGGCCTTTCCCCGTTGCGAGAGGGGTCCGTCAGGGCTGCCCTCTATCTCCACTTTGGTTATTTTATCCCTGGAACCATATTCATAACCTTAGAACGTCATCCGCACATTAGAGGCATGCCGCTACCCGGCAATTCATTCGTCAAAGTAACGGCATATGCGGATGACATTACACTGTATGTCCACAACGAACAGTCGCTTCTGTATGCCCTAAACACATTTCATGACTACGGTTCAATATCTGGTGCAAGGTTAAATTATTCCAAAAGCAAACATTTTTTCATTGGTTCTCGAAACGCACAGTGGCATCCTAAAATAGATTCTGGGTTTGTTTTTTGATACATTAGGCATGTGGATGCCTGTCATAAATACATTGAAGAGCAACGTTCAGGCAGCTCGTGATTTCGACTTGCCTCTTCTCGAGCGGCGTTACCTTATACAATCTGTTTTCTTAGGAAGCTTTTGGTACTTCTGTCACGTTGTTAAGCCTCCCCCCTTCGTGTCTTGAGGAGTGTGCAAAGCAGTGCCAACTCGTTTTTCTGGGCAGGTGGCACTAAGCTATTGGCGCGACCGGCGTTATCCCAGCCCCGATACCGCGGCGGTTTCTCCTTTCCGAATGTTTCAGTTACAGCCTCCATACGATTACTGCGCACTCTAATGCGTACCCTGGCCAATGATGACACCCCCGCGCTGACCCTTGCAAGGTACTTCCTTGGCACTTCATTGCGGTTTTACTTTCGACGAGCCCCGTGAATCGTGGACCGCAGTCGGCGGATGCGCTTGGAGTGTACAGGACATCTGTCAGCCACGTGCCCGGACGTCGACCTCTGCCCTGACAAGGTCGTAGAAATAATGGGCGCTGTCCTGCTTCCCTTGGTGCCCCCTGACCGGCGTCCCATAGCGCATCGATTTCAATGGAAGCGCGTTAATTGCCACGGCCACGCTGCCTGGCCACCTTCGCGATTTTATTTCGAGACTCGGCTGCGGACTGCTCCCAACCAGGGACAAGCCAACATCTATATAGGAGGTGTTGGACAGGCTGGGGCGTGGTGCGTGTCTTCACATGTCCCAACTGCACGTCGGTGGACACAAATAGACACGCAACAATCGAGTGCGTTGTCGCACGTGTATTTTGGCGCGCCGTCCAGGCAGGGTTTCGAGGCCAGGGCGTCCGGGAATTTGTTTCCGCGCGGGCGCTTCGCGGGCCTTCTGCTCGTGGCAACCCTGTTCAGCCTTTGGCGTAATCGCTGTGAAGCAGTGGCAGGTAATTGTCGCCGTCGAGCAATGTGGCCCATAATGGGCCGCTCGAGGTGTTTGCTTTCCTCTCGGATGAACTTTTCTTCCTCGGGGAACAGGAGTTTCTTCGCCACTGGTCGTGCGCGTTTGTTTGTTTGTTTGTTTGTTTGTCAGAACGAACGGCCGAGTGCATCTAGTCTTCCGTGCGGAGTGGCGATAAATATGCCACTTCAAATGAAACTTGAGGTTACCATTTCCAATTTCATTTCCCTGTATTATACACAATGGTGCCTTATAATCATACATGTGCACTCGAAGAAAAATCCCGGGGAAAACGGGAGTAACTGGACCGTTAGTCCTAAAAAGGGCGCTGTCGTCCCTCAGATGAATGTGCGTCCTGTGTGCAAATTTCAGAGAGTGAGTGTTTAGTCCTTGGTCGGAAAGACAGCAACGGGAGGACGAGAACGACAACAGTTACTCCCCATGCACTTCACTATTTTCGTCCGTGTCATGGAGCGATGCGGCGAAAACGGTATTGTCTATAAATCATGAATAGTTCGAAGTTCGTGCACCGTCAACTGAAATACATGCAAAGCAGCACCTTGCCTCCTCGTGAGAAAATTGCTTGAAATTTAAAAGCTGGAATGTGAAGAGCCACGCCCTTCGTGAGCGATACACATTAAACGCGCAAGTCATTGATAGACGGCTAGATTTTCTTGGTCAATAGTACATAAGTTCCTTCCGTTCGAAGGAGGTTACGAACTAAACTGAAGCGATGTGTAGCTCAAACGGGACACACTAAGCGACAGATAAATTGCCTTTCTCTGTCGTCTTTGAGCTTGCTACACGTATACATCGCGTAGTGCCTCAGTTTAAATCACCCTAAGAATACTCAGGCTGATTTCTTTTCGCAGTCGTTTACGTTTGCAAGTACACTCAACGTTAGACTCTCACTGCATAGCATGCACAAAATGCCAAGTCGCTTTTATATTGCCGCACTTGCATTCCGATGCTTAACCTTGTCTCAATATCCGGTCCTGTCAACCAGCTCTTTGTCACCGCTTTTGTTCTGCTTGTATATAGAGCCACTTTGTATGAGCATTCTTAAAGAACAATATTTCCAAGGGTTTAAATTACCGACTAATGAGGTTCGGGTTCTTGCGTATGCAGACGACGTGGCCTTTTCTTGTACCGATAAAAAGAGTGTAAAGACTGCTCTTGCAATTACAGAAGAATTTTGTGTGGCTTCTGGTGCAATCGCTAACTTTGAAAAAAGTTCAGGTTTTCGGTTTGGATTACGGGCCATAATGCCATCAAATTACGCAGGCATTCAATCGAAAAAGGATCTGCGTTATTTAGGTGTGCCTCTCTCACAGTATAGAAATAGCAACGCTCATTGGTCGGGAGAAGTTGGCAAAATTCAACGTAAAGTGAATTCATGGCGAGGGCGGAATTTGTCAATGTTAATTCGTGCTGAAGTGTGCAATGTGTTCTTAGCTTCCCGTCTTATGTATGTGCTGCAAGTACTGCACTGCTCACGACTTCGCCTTCAGGCACTGCTTCGCGTATTTGCAACATTTATTTGGAGTTCGAGTTGTGAATCGATGCGGCGGGACAATCTGTTCCTCCTCCTTGAACGTGGTGGCATAGGATTAGTCCACCTCTTCGTCAGGCAAATTGTTTCACGCCTGTTTTTCTTTCGAGACAGTGACCATCCGTTTTTGCGTGAAACGTCGCAACTCCGGATTTGCGTGAAATGTGGCAACTCCGTTTATTTCATTATGTTCCTAATATAGTAGTGTCATCAAATGCCAATGATGTCCCACAGGCTCCTTGGGGCTTTCTCAAGGAGGTTGTTGACACATTTCTTGCAATTTCTGCGGCACTGGTGGACTCTATTTTCCCAGATCCTTTGTATCGTGCACCTTACTTAAGCCGACCTTATCAGGATGTACTTAAGCGCGTCCGACAAATGTGTGTACCTCCTGGAGTAAAAACATTTTTCTTTATATTACATCCGGAAACACTCCCTGTTAAAACTTAATTAAATTCGAGAGGTTACTTTGTGCCGTGATCAACAAACTGTCGACTCTGTCCACGTGCCGAAACCATAGATCACTGTTACATAGACTGTGTAGGGATGCTGTATTTTTTGGAGACATTCTCCAACGGACGCTTAGAAAGGACATAGACATCACTCCATATCCAATTAGGTTTTTACCGTTTAAGGTTACGGGGGGTCCTCCCTATGACATGTTCATAGTACTTGGTTTATACAGCCTATGGAGATGTAGACTGTGTGATCGCCATGCGGAAAGCCCGCGATCTACAAAATCCTTCTTTGCTGCTGCTTATGTAAGAATACATGAATATATGAATACAACAATCGAACCCCGGCCCTCAGTCCCCAGCAGCCGCGAAGCAATTGCTGACCACGGCGGCGGTCAGATCTGTGACGCTGCAGAGGGTGCTAAGAATACCTGGCTCCGGACAGGCCGCCATTGGAATCTGAACCTGGCAACGTTTAACGTTAGAACGCTATCTAGTGAGGCGAGTCTAGCAGTGTTATTGGAGGAATTAGAGGGTAGTAAATGGGATATAATAGGGCTCAGTGAGGTTAGGAGGACAAAAGAAGCATATACAGTGCTAAAAAGCGGGCATGTACTGTGTTACCGGGGCTTAGCGGAGAGACGAGAACTAGGAGTCGGATTCCTGATTAATAAGGAAATAGCTGGTAACATACAGGAATTCTATAGCATTAACGAGAGGGTGGCATGTCTTGTTGTGAAACTTAATAAGAGGTACAAAATGAAGGTTGTACAGGTCTACGCTCCTACATCTAGTCATGATGACCAGGAAGTCGAAAGCTTTTATGAAGACGTAGAATCGGCGATGAGTAAAGTCAAAACAAAATACACTATACTGATGGGCGACTTCAATGCCAGGGTAGGCAAGAAGCAGGCTGGAGACAAGTCAGTGGGGGAATATGGCATAGGCTCTAGGAATAGCAGAGGAGCATTATTAGTAGAGTTTGCAGAACAGAATAATATGCGGATAATGAATACCTTTTTCCGCAAGCGGGTTAGCCGAAAGTGGACGTGGAGGAGCCCGAACGGTGAGACTAGAAATGAAATCGACTTCATACTCTGCGCAAACCCTGGCATCATTCAAGATGTAGACGTGCTCGGCAAGGTACGCTGCAGTGACCACAGGATGGTAAGAACTCGAATTAGCCTAGACTTAAGGAGGGAACGAAAGAAACTGGTACACAAGAAGCCAATCAATGAGTTAGCGGTAAGAGGGAAACTAGAGGAATTCCGGATCAAACTACAGAACAGGTATTCGGCTTTAACTCAGGAAGAGGACCTTAGTGTTGAAGCAATGAACGACAACCTCATGGGCATCATTAAGGAGTGCGCAATAGAAGTTGGTGGTAACGCCGTTAGACAGGAAACCAGTAAGCTATCGCAGGAGACGAAAGATCTGATCAAGAAACGCCAATGTATGAAAGCCTCTAATCCTACAGCTAGAATAGAACTGGCAGAACTTTCTAAGTTAATCAACAAGCGTAAGACAGCGGACATCAGGAACTATAATATGGATAGAATTGAACAGGCTCTCAGGAACGGAGGAAGCCTAAAAACAGTGAAGAAGAAACTTGGAATAGGCAAGAATCAGATGTGTGCGTTAAGAGACAAAGCCGGCAATATCGTTACTAATATGGATGAGATAGTTCAAGTGGCTGAGGAGTTCTATAGAGATTTATACAGTACCAGTGGCACCCACGACGATAGTGGAAGAGAGAATAGCGTAGAGGAATTCGAAATCCCACAGGTAACGCCAGAAGAAGTAAAGAAAGCCTTAGAAGCTATGCAAAGGGGGAAGGCAGCTGGGGAGGATCAGGTAACAGCAGATTTGTTGAAGGATGGTGGTCAGATTGTTCTAGAGAAACTGGCCACCCTGTATACGCAATGCCTCATAACCTCGAGCGTACCGGAATCTTGGAAGAACGCTAACATTATCCTAATCCATAAGAAAGGGGACGCCAAAGACTTGAAAAATTATAGACCGATCAGCTTACTGTCCGTTGCCTACAAAGTATTTACTAAGGTAATCGCAAATAGAATCAGGAACACCTTAGACTTCTGTCAACCAAAGGACCAGGCAGGATTCCGTAAAGGCTACTCAACAATAGACCATATTCACACTATCAATCAAGTGATAGAGAAATGTGCAGAATATAACCAACCCTTATATATAGCTTTCATTGATTACGAGAAAGCGTTTGATTCAGTCGAAACCTCAGCAGTCATGGAGGCATTACGGAATCAGGGTGTAGAGGAGCCATATGTAAAAATACTGGAAGATATCTATAGCGGCTCCACAGCCACCGTAGTCCTGCACAAAGAAAGCAACAAAATCCCTATAAAGAAAGGCGTCAGACAGGGAGATACGATATCTCCAATGCTATTCACAGCATGTTTACAGGAGGTATTCAGAGGCCTGGAGTGGGAAGAATTGGGGATAAAAGTTGATGGAGAATACCTTAGCAACTTGCGATTCGCTGATGATATTGCCTTGCTTAGTAACTCAGGAGACCAATTGCAATGCATGCTCACTGACCTGGAGAGGCAAAGCAGAAGGGTGGGTCTGAAAATTAATCTGCAGAAAACTAAAGTACTGTTTAACAGTCTCGGAAGAGAACAGCAGTTTACGATAGGTAGCGAAACACTGGAAGTGGTAAGGGAATACATCTACTTAGGGCAGGTAGTGACCACGGATCCGGATCATGAGACTGAAATAACCAGAAGAATAAGAATGGGTTGGGGTGCGTTTGGCAGGCATTCTCAAATCATGAACAGTAGGTTGCCACTATCCCTCAAAAGGAAAGTGTACAACAGCTGTGTGTTACCAGTACTCACATATGGGGCAGAAACCTGGAGGCTTACGAAAAGGGTTCTGCTGAAATTGAGGACGACGCAACGAGCTATGGAAAGAAGAATGATGGGTGTAACGCTAAGGGATAAGAAAAGAGCAGATTGGGTGAGGCAACAAACGCGGGTAAACGACATCTTAGTTGAAATCAAGAAAAAGAAATGGGCATGGGCCGGACATGTAATGAGGAGGGAAGATAACCGATGGTCACTAAGAGCTACGGACTGGATTCCAAGGGAAGGGAAGCGTAGCAGGGGGCGGCAGAAAGTTAGGTGGGCAGATGACATTAAGACGTTTGCAGGGACAACATGGCCACAATTAGTACATGACCGGGGTAGTTGGAGAAGTATGGGAGAGGCCTTTGCCCTGCAGTGGGCGTAACTAGGCTGATGATGATGATGATGATGATGATGATGATGATGATGATGTAAGAAGTGTGTACGCTGCGCAGGAACCTCCGCCAGACTGGATGCACTTGTTGGATGCATGTGTGTGTTTGCCTGAGTTTTAAGTGTGTAGTTGTGTCCACTTTGTAATATACCTTCAGTTTTGTTTTTCATAAAGAAAAAAAGAAAAGACCCTCGTGGTGAAGCGGTTAGAGTACCTGACTTGTGAGCGAAGGGACATGAGTTCGAATCCTACTTTCCGACACGCTTTTTTTTTTGGCTCAGTAATTTTTTTATTAGGGTACAAATGCCTACTTTCATTAATTCCACCTTTGCGAAGCATCGGAAAGAATTACCGTTACTCTCTTGAGAAGCATCGGAAAAAGGCAACTGTTAGTCCTACAAGGAGTAAGCGCATGGGGAGTAACAGTTCATCTCATGTCAGTTAGTCCCCAAAAGGACTAACCTCCCTACCCCTTTTAGTCCTTTTTATAGAGTGTAAAGTGTCTGTTTCACAGTGTATAGTTCCGTATTGTCTGTACATAGTGTTGAACGTACGATTGATTTTATGCTGTCTTGTAAATAGTGCAAATAAACTTTTTCTAAACAATATTCAGTACAGCAAGCACTTCGCACGGGCATTTCATATACGGGACAGTCACACATGTGCGTGCATTTTTACAACGATGACTGGCCGAGGCCGCACACTACCTTCAGTTAGACTTCGGCCACACGCTCAGGTGTTCGCATTTAATTTTTCTACAATACATCTGCTGTAGCACCTGTAAATGTGCTTCGATAGCGTGAACCACAAATATCCGCTAGATGTTCTATAAACCTCTGCATGTCTAAAGATACCATCTGTTTGAGGCCACTTTTTCCTAGCGGCGACAACCTTACAAAGTTGCAGCAACGTAATCTGGATGGGATTTGAATTATCCATGATATGTATTTGTAATGTTGTTTGGATAAATCAAGATATCTATAGGATGTGTGCAATGTTGAGAACATCATGTTCCATGGACATCTATGGAACATAAAGGGTTATCTATGAAGCTTAAAAAGAAAATACATCCCGCGAGGTTTTTACAGCAAAGCTGTATATAGCTAGCCGATTCGACCGTCCGTCCAGCTGTCGGTCGTCTGTACGCCGAAAACTCCTCCGGCGCAGCCCCATGTGCATGCGTGAAAAATAAAGAGAGGCGCGCGATTAGCCAACACCACCTCGATAGCGCAAGGCCTGTTTACTACGATCCATGACGTCACGCTACCTGGCCCGAAATTTCCATTGACAAGGCTGGCGTGCTGAAAGCGGTGACGTCAAAATCACTGTTGCCTACTCGGGAGCATTCCCATTAGATTCTATGGCAGTCGGGCCAGGTAACATGATGTAATGGATGGGAGTGAAAGGGCGTTGTGCTATATTGTTGGATGGGCTGTGCTAGTATAGTGACATCGTTGCTGTCCGTCGCAGCCGAGCGCGCGCGCAGCAGTTTCCGGCTCCGAAATTGGTAGGCCACGAGTCGTACATACTCCTGAGGAACAGGCAGCTTCCGATCAGCAACGCTGCGAGCAGAACCGGGAACTAGCTCGTCTACGCCGTGCCGATGCTGAAGCCCGGACACAAGGTGCCGCCGAGCGCAAGCAGCAACGGCGTACGGAGAATCCGGCAGCCTACGAAGCCGTCGTTTAATGAAGCGCCAGGATTAACCCCGTGATAAACACCGGGCCGCGTATTTCAGCTTCGCTGGTTGGGCGGTGATCTTTTTTTATTATTCTGTCGCCGCTTAGACAACTTGGAGTAAATTGTTCAATTCTAGACATTTTCTCTGGCAGCTGCTTCTGTTGGACGCTGCCGTATGGATGCTTACTCAGCCATGAATTCATTTCTATTTGTTTCATGACAATTTCTTGATAAATTCTCAGTATATTATGTTATTTTTCATTCCTTTGATTCTTGCCCAAAATTTGTGTCGTTTTTAGTAAATACTAAACTTAAACCTCTAATGCCGTCTGACTCTTGACCAGTCCCCCACAGTGAGTACGTACCATCAGTATAGAAATCCAACCACCGTCAGCACGGTACATACCGCTGCAGCCTCAAATGCTTGAAGAGCCATTTGCACGCGTATTCACAATGGTGGCAGCACGTCTGTGAAGGACATCGTGAATACACTGTTTTATTCTTAACATTGGTCGTAAGCACATCGGTGCCAACGAATGAAGTGGTCTTTCTGTTCTGCCAGCCTAGGCGTCCTTGATGCATGCTGACCTTATGTATACACCGTGCAGAGCTGTCGTGCTTACATGCATCGACAAAATAGCATTCATCCTATTTACCATGGCAGCTTTGCTCAAAATTTAGGAACATTGCAGGTCAAGGTCTCCACGATGCAATAGGAGGGATATATAATGATGGCTTTAATGAAGAACTGCGGAGAGGTTAGCCGCGCCGAAGGCCTGTCGTGCTCCCATACATGTCGAGGGCGAAAGATAAGAAAGAAGGCACACATACATATGCACACCCGTCCCAAACACGCAGCATATATCACCTTCGATGTTTGTAGCGTAGGGTGAACACGACAGCACGAGGACGAAATGTAGCACAATGCGCCATGTGTTTCGATCCTTTTGTCGTGTTCTCCCATCGCTACAAACGGGAAATATCATGGAGCAAGGTGAGTGAAACAACTTTATTCGGCCCACAACAGACGCGATCGAGTAAACTCAAGGTGCCCAAATTTCCACCACTTCACACACGCGTGTACGGAGAAATCAAGCTGTACACTCGTAGAGTCTCGTTAAAATCTACCGCCTTTAGAGTAGGCCGCATGCAGGAAGCTTTGCGTAACTGTAGTGTTGCGATTGGCGCCAGTAATAACGTGGTGGACGGACGAACAACGTCGCAGTGAATTTATTCGTTGCTCAGCTCAAAGTACGACAGCCAGGTGCGGCGAAGTGAGCGATTGCTTCATGTGGGAGTACAAGGTATATATGCATGGCCCCGCCGCATGCCGGGTTTGACGTCGCCGTGCGACACTGCGTTTGCTGCTAGGAAATCCCGTGTTGCAGAGCTCGAAACACTTGTTTTCAGCGTACGATTAGATTTCACTTCGTGCCGGGTGCGTTATGGGGAGCGCGTGTTCATAAATTACGTTGCTTCTGGCCATGTCTTAAACACCATCCGCGAACCAGTGGCAGCAGGCGCACAAAGCTGTCGCTTCTCTCGAGAACCGGATCGCCGAATTCAGCAAGCGTCGAGCCGTAAACGGAGGCAGACAGGCAGGTAATAAGACATTATTCATAATTGCTCTACGATTTCTGTGAAATTTTTGTGGTTCGGATGCGTTTGGATGACGATAGAAGGCACCGATGAAACGTTCGAAAGCAGATGGACAACTTAGAAATGCATCTTCGCGCGAGCCGTTCGAGATCGTGTAACATCACCAATTATATTTATCGCTCATCGTACAGGTAGAGTTGCGGTGCCACTTATCATATGTAGCTATTACTTGGACCGTCTAGCTACCAAAAATGTTATTTAGCAGAGCTACGCAAATGATACTTTCGCGAAATGTAGTTGCACACAGCCACTTTGAAACATTGTAACTACACTGCAGCTATATTTTTGTAGGACTTGGCCGCTTGACCCGCCGTAGTTGCTTAGTGGCTTTGGTGTTGCGCGGCTAATCACGAGGTCGCGGTATCAAATCCAGGTCACGGCGGCGGCATTTCGATGGGGGCGAAATGGCAAAAAAAAAAAAAAAAAAAAAAAAATCCGTGTACTTTGATTTAGGTGCACGTTAAAGCACCCCAGGTGGTCCAAATTAATCCGGAGTTCCCCACTATACAGCGTGCCTCATAAACAAATCTTGGTTTCGGCACGTAAAACCCCGTAATTGTAGGACTTGGCCGCTTGGTGCACGCTTGGCTAAGCCATGCTTTCAGAATGCGCAGATGCCTATACCCATGGTTACAACGGTCGTAATGGCGGTCAGCGCACTATATACGCAATATAAGGGACAAAAAACAAAACAAAAACAAAACAAGAATGAATGAAGATGCTCTATAGCGCCGTCCTACAACTAAATCTTATTGGACAACTCTCCCAAATCACCACTTTGTCGCGTTACAATCTATAGTTACGGCATCTCAACGAAGGGAGCACCATATTTGCTCAAAATTGGAGCCGCAAGCAAGACGCATGCTCTATAGCGGCTGAGTTTATGGGCCCGTATGTAAGTTGAAGAAAAGCACGCGTAAATGAGGCAGTGGGGTTATGAGCTCGATAGCTGTGATTCGGCGTTTGTTTTGCCGTTGATTTTCTTTCACTTACAACGTGGCTAAACGCATTGAGGTTTGTTCTTCATAGAACTGTGAACACAGTGGGAAATGAAGGCCCCTAAGCTTCTCTATTGAATTGACTTCCTGCTCGAAGATTTACGTTTTTAAATCTCTGAGCACGAAAAGTGGAGAAAGTTCTCCGTCAGACTTACGTACAGCTCAAACTAAGCAACCTAACATAATTTCCGCGCTCTTAATACTCGACGACATTACAGTGCCGTTTAGCATGCGATAGGCATATAATTCAATGTACTTTTTCATGGGTTATTTATGGCCGTCAAGTATAATTCTCGCAAAGCTTTCGCGTGAACTTAGCATTGATGCGCTTATAAAATTTTAATTATTTGATTTCATTTGGTTTCAAACGTTGTTCAATTAGGTTATATATATATATGTTTACTATTAGAGAGAGTCAGTCGTTTACGTGATAAAAAAAGAACGCGCAAGCCGCACATTGAAAACGAATTATTCGACAGCAGCAGCAGCAGCAACAACAACAACAACAACGACGACGACGACGACGAAATGTATAAATACCATTCCAATTTGGGATTGTGCGCATATCAGTCAAATGCTAGCGCTGACACTTAACGCAGAGCTTCCGTAAGGCAGTATCGAAAACTGGACAAGTTGGCATGAAAAACTGAAGTGACGACGTAAACGTGTCCCCTGTCATCCCGCATGCCATGTTCATTTAGTTTCTTTATGACGAATGTCGGTTCTTTTTATCCTTCCCATTCTTACAATGCTCCCTTTCGGAATATATTTTCAAAGCAACGTGACGGAGCAGTACATTCAGTTTTCATAAAGTGTTCGTTATATCCGTGTACGAGTTTATGTGAGGAACATTGAAAAGTTTAGCTGTTGTTTCAGCGACTCCACATAGAATGGTAATGTTTTCCGTTTATTTCTTACTACCTACCCAGGCTACATTTTGCAATTATAGTTGACCACACTATACGGTGCTCTTATGTTTTCGCTATTTTCAAACTGTCTGTAACAAAGTGTTATTTTCGTTCACTACGCGACTATAGAAGTTCACGCGCGACTTCATCTGCCTTTTCATAACTCTACAACTAAATGAAAAACGTCCTCGCGCATTTGCGTGGCACGTTTCTAGTTATACGCGCCATCATTTTGTGTTTGTCACGACAATGTATAGTTTAGCTTGTACTATACATCCAAATATGAGTGACACTTTGGCGGCACATGACGAAAAAAAATTTTTTTCTGCACAAACACAGTGATTAAAATGCCGCGGGAATGCCTGATGTCTTCGCTCGCATGCAGGGCAGTCGTCTATCCGAGATGTCGCTTCTGCTGCTCGTACTCGCTTGCGCTACTTGGACTGTTGGAGCGCTCGAGGAATCGGGACCACCCCACATCGTGTTCATCTTAGCCGACGACCTGGTATGCTCACGAAATGCGCTAGCTCTCACCGCCTGTCAGGAAGGGTTTATCGCTAAGACGAAGGCTGAAAGCAAGTCGGGATATATATATATATATATCCCAGCTTGCTTTCTGGCGAAGTTTCGGTGGCTGGCGCGTTCCCCCCATTTCTACATGTGGCGGTCTATCGTGCTGTTCTTTGTCAGCTGTAGTGATAGACAACGTGTATCAGTGAATCGATAAACGGCTAAAACATTTTGAGAAAGGATGGCTCGTCGCATAAACAAGAACGGATCTGGTCAAAAGGACATGGGTCGAAAGTTGTCTCGCACATGTATACTGCAGGGATGGGCCGACGTGAGCATGCACGGCTCCCCGCAGATCCCGACGCCCAACATAGACGCCCTGGCCTGCACGGGAATGGCGCTCAACAACTACTACGTGCAACCGCTCTGCTCGCCTTCCAGGGCGGCGCTGTTGAGCGGCCTCTACGCCATACACACCGGTCCGTTCGACTCTCCGCTCATCGCCCGCATTCGCTATGTACATTCGCATCATGCGCGCTGCACAAAACCGTGCGAGAGAGGACGTTGTAACGCAGTAGAAGTAACGACCTCGGCGCTCCCCTTTCCCCACGTGCGCGGTGCACGTAAACCGAGAACAGGATGTCGGCCTACGTCCTTTGTTGACACAGAAACGCTATCCAGGTGTGGTTTGCGCGAGCGTCTTTGACTCAAGTGCTGTCCGAGCACGTATCTACACTTTCTCTCTCCCTTCTCTCGCTTCCCCTTCTCTCTTCCCCCAGCCTAGGGTAGCCAACCAGACTACTGACTGGTTAACATCCCTGCCTTCCTAAATTACTCTCTCTCTCTCTCTATCCAGGTGTGCTCTGGCAGCCAGTCACACTGTAGTCACATAAACGACAACTAAGCGCGGTTAAGATAAGGCGAGGTAACAAACATTCGGATCATTAAGCCTACCTCACTGCTGCTAACGTTTATTTCCTCGCTGCCACAAGCTCACAGGTAGTCAGTCGTTCGTAGGGATGCAAAATTTGCGGAAATTACGAGCGGGAGAAAAATAAACCGTTTTCTTCTAGAAAATTTTAGAAATATTGTGAGAAATTGAACTTCCATAAAACAGATTATACTCGTTATCCCAGCAATAATTATTATCCTTAAACGCATGCAATAATTACGCAGCGAAGGACAAGACAATGGAATGAACGTCTCTCTTCTAGGCGTCGATAGTTGGCCCAGCCATTCGAGTTGTCCCTACATCAGCCTTGATCATAGCTGCAAGATATAGAAGGCTAGTTATGTTGCAAGAATTCTCTGTACCATATATAACAAGTTTCTCGAATTTTAAACACTTATTGTACCCTTCGAGAAGTAGTCTGTCAAACAAAAAGAATAGAAATAGCTACTAGTAGGCTACGCTGTCGCATACCTTCTTTAGTTTCTATGTATAGGCCCTATGTGTAGGGAAGATGAGACCATAGAAACTTTTTAAATGTCTTGTCAACGATTTATTAGCTTAAGAATACGAACTTTACAGAAACCAATCCGCCTTCTTGGAGTAGATTTAACTGTTAAAAATGTACTATCCTTAGGTGCCCCTGCTCTTGGGAACAGCGACGGCAATGTTAGAGCGGCTATCCAATATTTTCTTTTGGGATCAATGAGATTTAAAATCTAAATTCCACATTTTAAGCTCCCTTTTATTTACGCCAAATTGAATATAAATTGTTTTATTTTTATGGTTATCACATAATTTTTTTTAGCTTCATAATATCACGCAGTCCCTGCCACCTCTGTCTTTCGATTCTAGCTTACCTATTGCAAGATTCTGTCATCTTAGTTTGTAATTTACTTTGACCCACCGGGTTCTTGACCAATCCCACAGAGTGGGTACGTGCCAGTACTTCCAAGGATCTACGTCTGCATCTACACGTGACAGCGGCTGATTAATGCAAAGGCCTTGCCGAGGTTGACGGTTACACGGGCTTCGCGCGGAGTCGCGTCAGTCCCAGACCAAAACTTAGAGGGCATGACGTATTCCGCAACGTCTGAAAACTACTCTGCGTTTTCAAAACGAAACTGAAAGCGTATAATGAAGGCACTTGAAAATTCTTCTGCCATTTTCTTGCCGTCCTGGCTTCGAGAATTCTGTGCTGCATGGCTGAGAATGCAAGTATAAATGTATGTGGAAATTTAATGGCCTTTTTACACTTTCCCTGTTCTGAGAAAAACAAAAAATAAGCATTACCTTTTCCGATCATCCGGGGTTTTTCCCGTCCCTTGAATAACTCATCTCTCGCGACCGTGTTGGTTCGTCTTGACAACCAGCCGCTTTCGGAGCAGACGATCATGGAACCAGTCGTCACACGAGAAGTCGGTCAAGGCACTACTGAAATTTTCACGTTCTAGAGGCCTATTAATAATTCTCGCATATGTTTCCCACCTACTCTATATTCTGGTCGTGGGTTTGCTTTATTTCTCCGCTGTTCTTTCCGTTCTTATTCCTCTCCCCCCCCCTCCCTCCAGTGCAGGGTAGCCAACCAGAAGCTTCTTTTCCGGTTAATCTTTCTGAATTTCCAATCTAATCTCTCTCTCTCTCTTTGTGAACAATTAGTGCTGCTAATATGCTTCAGTTTGCGCAGTGGTAGTCGTGTTTGTTTTTCATCTTTTTACTGCCTCTGTTGTTTTTGGTTTAACAGAGCGCTTGGACTTTTCTTCCTTGCCCAGGTTTTCAAGAAAGCGCCATATTGCCCGGAGTGCCAGCGGCATTGTCCCTGAACGTGAAGATTATGCCCGAGTATCTCAAAGATCTGGGCTATGAAACGCACATGCTAGGAAAGGTACACAGACATACCGTATATCAAAGTTAGGACTAACAGTCTGACACAGACTGTAATGTCCGTAGGTGTTCTACCTTCATCCAATGATGCGCTACAATAGCATCCTGGACGAACCACGCCCTCCCCTCACTACCCCTACCTCACGTATCCAATTGTTTCTCTTAACTCGTGTCTCAATACAGTCCGTGAACTCAATGTGGTGACACAGCCTTTTTGTTTTTAGTGGCACATTGGATACCAAAGCCTGAATTATACTCCAACATTTCGAGGCTTCGACAGCTTTTGCGGCATACACACTGGGCCTGACGACTACTACAGCCACATCTTGGAATGGGTAGGCATTTCATTGAAGTCACGTGAAAACGCTTTTAAAGCTCTGTAAGAAGAAGTGATCGAATGACTGTGAAAGTGTGTTGTAGTCATTTATTATCGGCTGCTTCTATAGGCTTAGAAACTTAGCATACACGCAGACGATTCCGCCGTCAAGCTGTTCGTTCGACAGATGCGCAACGTCGCTTCTCTCTCTCTCTCTCTCTCTCACACACACACACACACACACACACACACACACACACACACACACACACACACACACACACACACACACACACACACACACACACACGCGCGCGCACACGCGCGCGCACACGCGCGCGCACACGCGCGCGCACACGCGCGCACGCACACACGCACGCACACGCACGCACGCACGCACACACGCACACACACGCGCACACACACGCGCACACACACGCGCACACACACGCGCACGCACGCACGCACACACACACACGTCCAGTTTATACGAAACATATTAATCAGCCTTATGCCACTCTGCGGCCACGCATGCAAGGAATGCGCATGTCATGACTCTATAGGGTATTGCTTTGTACAACAGGCGCTTGCAATGTCAGCTCTAGGCCACGCTGGAACGCCAGCACTGTGCTCGCGGACACGCCTTGGCAGTTGCTTGTGATGCGCAGACAAAGTTTAAGACTTATGTAAACGACACAACACTTCAGCGTCCGCTCATGGTGTCCATGCGTCCGCTGCTTTTTTTTTTGGGGGGGGGGAGGGGGAGGCAGGATAGCTGCCAGCAAGTCTCTCCCGATTAATGGTTTCAAATGAGGGATACGCACAGTGAGAAGCGACGAAAGTAAATACCGTGACTGCATCGAAATTCCGCATTAGTATGAGAAAAAGAAAATGCTTAAAAGCAAACTATGTACTTTTTTGCCATGTGATACTCAAAGATACTCAAAGCTGTCGTTATATGGGAGGCCTTCCTAGTTCGCTTTCGCCGCGCTGTTTGTGCAGGAGTGCAGTTTGTAAACCATTCAAACTCGGTAATTTTCGGCGTGAAATCTCCAACTTAACCACTTTTTCTGAGTCAGTAGTGCGAATGTTGACGATCGGAAGCTTGGAAACCTTTCTGTTAACTCTCTTCACGGTATCGCTATTTTTTCATTTATTTGCATCATACCGCAGGCCTTGTGGCCCAAGCAGGAGGGGCGAGGTACAGTGGTAAATATTCATATAAAAGGCTATAACGCTAATGTAACATTGTAAGAAAAAAAAATATGAGACATTACGAACAGAAACAAAACAGCACAAGACAGCAGGTTTGCCTAGAATGAACTATTGAGAGCGTGAATTTCAATAGTCAAGATAATCACAAGTATGTCATTCCATTCTTCTATATAGTTCTGGGGAGGGGGGCAATGAAAACTTAGTGGTTTCTCCTGGCTAGGTAAGGAGAGAGGTTAAGAGAGTGGGAATGACGGGTTTTTCTCAATGCAGAAAAAGGGAGGTATGGGCTAGGATCTAAAGAAAGTTTACGGCGTATTATTGAGTAAAGAAATTTCAGTCGCAGCATTCTTCGTCTTGCTTGAAGGGTGTGAAATCCATTAGTGCGCAATAACTCGGTTACAGACACTTCACGGTCGTATTTGGAAAAAATAAAACGAATGGACCTTCTCTGAATCCTGTAAACGGCATTATTGTTAGATTTAGTGAATGCATCCCAAATAACGCAAGAATATTCCAGTTTGGGTTGTGTAAAGGTGGTATAGGGTAATGACTTAACGTCAGGGGATGCAACTTTAAGCTGATGACGTAGCAGGCATAGTTTTCTAAACGCAGCAGAATACATTTGATGGGAACTTCAACGTGACCTTTCTTTTTGTTGTTGTTGCTACGCACACTAAATTTGCCTGAAGCAGCTCCTCAGCCATTTGTTGACCAGAACCATGTATGGTAAACAAACATATTGGTACTAGCATCTCGATCGTTTCACCGCAGGAAGGTCACAGAGGCCTTGACTTCTGGAACGATACGCAGCCCCTTACGGCCGAGGACGGAAAATATTCTACCACTCTGTTCACGGAGCGGGCTGCTTCTATCATATCGAACAGGGATAAATCAAAAGTGAGCATTTCTTTCTCGTTTAATGCATCAAGATCAAAGGCAAAAGCATACAGTTTCTTGTTGTAGTTTATGATCTTTTTTAAATGTTTATACGTGTCTTTCGAGTGCTTCCAAGTGATTGCTGTCAAATTAATAACTTTTCGCACTGCCAAATCACGTGGTGACTGTGCTGCACCTGCATTGTGCAGCCCCTGTTCCTGTACCTGGCGCATCAGGCGTCACACAGCGGCATCAATCCGAATCCATTGCAAGCCCCGGAGGAAAACGTGGCTAAATTTCCGTACATTGGCCAACCGGACAGAACGACTTATGCGGGTAAGTTCCTGCGATTTAAATGTACGCACATGATTTCGTGGGTGTTTGTATAGAACCATTTTTTGCTGATGTTATGCTGTTATGCTGCATAATATGTGTCCCACACAAAGCGATATAATATAAAAGGCTTTCAGCTCAATACATAAAAAAATTAGGCATGCCACACCTTGTTATCACGTGGCGATATTTCCTTTTCTGTTTTTCCGCTTATTTTTAAAGCTAACTTATAGATGGTAGCGGCATAACCATCTTCAAACCATATTTTAAAATTAGGCGCACTTCGCGTTACCGTTCACATTGTGGGACGTTGTTCGCTGAAGACTCTCGGGATAGCGGACTGGGGCTCTGTAACGTAAAGCTATTCCAAACTGTTTTTATTTCATTTCAGCAATCAGCCCTCCACGATTGGTCAAAAATTTTTCGGGCTACCCTCAGTTCGCCTGTCCGTCACGCGACGTCACGAAAACCGCGAGAACTCTCCATTTGATCTGACGTGTACCGACTGATTATGCTTAAATAGACCAAACAAAAGAAAAATAAATATTGACGATTCGACACCTTTTTCACCATTAGTCCTCCACTACCGACGAAAAGAATTCGGGCAGCGCCCACTTCGCCTTTCGAGCACACCACGTCACAAAACCGCGAGAACCCTTCACGCGTGACCTGTGCGCATTAGGGATGTATAATATGTCGGACAAAACAGAATTTTTTTCGGAATAGGCATACACTGTTCCGTCCCGAAAGGAATAAAAATTGTCTGCCCGCTGATCGCTTTGGCACCGGCTACTTGGAGCTACCGGGGAGAACAGATTTATTTGCATATAATAAAAAGAATTACGCGGCAATACGACATCGCTCTGCTAATTTTTCTTCGCTCAGGATCCATTTTAGTGGCATTTTAACCTTTCGTTGCGCGCCGCTGCTTTTTTCGACCAGCCACTGCAAGCTGAGCAAGGGGAAGCGGGCCAATCGCAGACACTGGCACCACCCTCATCATCCGGCTATCAACTTTCACAGCGCTAGCTCGGTCCCGATATAATCCTTTACGCTTTTACGTGCTCCTCTACTATTGTCAGCCAATTAGATAAGAAATACCTGTCAAGGTAGGCAATATTATTCATTTTGAAAGTGAACAAAAGTTACCTCCTTTAAACGAAGAAGAGCGTTTCATTGGACGGATAAAACAACGCTGCGGATCACCACCCGATGCTTGCGTCGGCGGTTACTTAACTTTGATGTCAGGTGATTGGAGTAAAAACGGATTGGAATAATTTTACGTTATAGGGCCCCTGTTGTCACCTTTGCGTACCCGACGAAGTGTAAGACATTATGTTATAGGTTTCATTATGAAAGCTTTGAGCTCAGAGCGGCAGCTCGCTTGTTGCTGCGTTCAAGGAATTAAAGACACTCGTTACCGCTTTGTCAGTGGAAATGCCCGGTTGTGTAGCAGGCAAGTGAAGACACGCGAAAGGCGACGCTGGAGCTAATTACTGTAACGGGACAATCTGTTTGATATTTTACCTTTCTTTTCCGCATGACAAAACAAAGAAGCAAAACATTTATCTCTGGCAAAGGCAGGAATCATCATCATAAGCCAGTAGTATGTAGAACTTTCGTTTCTGTCTTTCATGCACCTCTAATAGCGCATCAGCCCCTCGCATGCACAGACTCACCTTTTTACTTTTGGCTGTAATACGTGAAGATTCATAGTATTTGTTTTCTGTTTTTCCGTCTGTTTGCCAGTATTTTAGCAAGCTTACTGTCTCATTGATGAGTGTGTATTTTTATGCCAGGTTATTTTTTTTGTGCATGTGTGCGTTTAAATGATAGGCTTACTTGTACTGGTATGGTATCTTCATTGTATGCTCACTATAAAAATGCGAACTGTACCTTTACTATACGTATTAGCTGTTTATGATGACTGTTCGCTTTTGCGTCATTTGATGATGCAAAGCTTACATTAGGTGTTTTCACTCATGATTTCTATGTATACTTTTCATGCATTGCCCCCATTACTCTATGCCCCAGTTGGGCTCTGTAACGTATTGTTTAAACAAATATAAAGAAATATGTTTTTATATTTACAGTAACGAGATTTAGCGTGAAGGCTGTGGCGATACAGGTTACAGAACTGGCAGCCGTGCTGTCATCCGTGTTGTTTCTTGCGCTGTAAAAGCCAATTTAAAGACGATACAGGTTTCTGAGATGGGTGTTCTTCCTTAGTTTTTGAGGTATTTCCAAGTGTATGTACTGCTACTGCTGCCTGCTGCTTCTCTCACTTTGATGTAACGAGGTCGACGGATAGCGCGCATGTAACATGATTACACTTTGCGCCAATCAAAAGGGATGGTGGACGCCCTGGACCAGTCCGTCGGGGCTGTTCTGGAGGCGCTCGAAGCCGAGTCCATGCTGAGGAACACGATCATCGTGTTCAGCAGCGACAACGGTGGCTCCCCCACGGGATTCGTGTCCAACTTCGGTTTCAACTGGCCCTTGCGCGGTGCCAAGCAGACTGTTTGGGAAGGTGGCATCCGTGCAAGCGCGTTCATCTGGAGTCCTCAGCTTCGTCATGGCGGGAAGGTGTCGCAGCAGCTCATGCACATCACTGATTGGTTGCCAACGCTATACGCGGCCGCTGGTACGTGTACCCTGTTTTTATAATCGACTTTCTAAAGTTGGAACCAGACCACGCAATGCTTTTTTGATTGGACGATCTTGTTCGCTGTGAACAGTGGCAACAGAAAATACGGGACCTAAAGGAACACAAGGTCAGGACAAGCTCTGAACGGTGTCTTCACGTCTGGTAGCTCTGGCTTTTTTCTTTACGTAGTTTCCTTTTCTTGTGTGTTTGTCGTGTTTTTCGCTGTGCGCACGGCGCTGATAAAGATGCCTATCACGGCCCCACAATATCCAGTGTGTAGTAGTTCGAAATCATTAAATCTTACGCGGCAAGCAAGGAACAGGCGTCGCTGGCACTGTGAAAACATAATCGAAATCACGCTATAATTTGCGCTTGCATGCTGGTTTACTAGCAGAGGCGAATAGAGTTTAAGTTTGAACATTTCCAATATCACAATGAATGAAGTTTATGAGTGCCTTTTCTGAGGACCTATTGTCAGCACTTCTTTTTGGAGGATTTACCGCAAGACATACGTTCAACAAAGGTGAAGTAAAAGGAACATCAAATAAACGCATGTAGGCCTGTGTGATGCAGATATTGCAGCGATGAGCTTGCATATATGTTGTCCGTTGTTCACCGGGCATAGTCCTCTGGAACATTAGGCTTCGATCAGTTTGGTTTCCCTGAGCATCTTGCGCCTGTATATTCCGAGTGCCAGCCACTAGGGTACAGCCACGGAAGCGCATAAACGCAGGAGTCAGGCACTTACGACACGTTACAGAGTTGCCAGTTGTAGATACCTCGGCCCAGACCACAGCAGCACTGCCAAGGCCACTCCAGCCTCCGAATACTAACTTTCTCCACCCGGGAAAAATTGCTGGAAAGGAAGCAGAGACACTGGGGGACCCACATTGGTCTCGTCGAAGAATGGACTTTATAGCTTGGCGATCAGAAAGAGAGCAAAGTTGGTGGGATCTCAGGTTAACCGCTTCTATTGCTGTAGTTATCACGTCTGCACGAACTAATAATAAGAAAAAAGAAATGCAAGCGTCATGGTTGTACTGTACCACCATGGCACATTCAGTCTTCTTTTCTTTGTGTATAACGATGGATGCTTCGCATTGGAGGCGTTCATGAGCGCTTCTGGCCAATAGTGAATTTTAGAGTGAACAAGCGAAAGAAACTATCCTTTACAATATGAAAACTTAGCCTGAGATGCTGAAGGGCGCTTGATCTTGTTCATAACCTCTTCCAAGGAGCGCACGTGCGGGTAGGACGGTGGACTATACAGCAGGCCACTACAAACTCGAGTCGGTAGATGACGCCAAGCTCGTAAACATTTTTTTCTCGATTTTGTGAGTACATCACCGCACCTACGAGGTGTCAAGTGCTTTTCTGGGAACTCTGGGGAACTTGAATGCTATGTCTGTCTGTCTATGGGACAGAGCCAAAAAAAAATTGTAGGATTTCTTTTTAAATCTGACCACACAGGAGGAGACGTGAAGCGCCTAGGTGCTCTCGACGGTATCGACACGTGGCACTCCCTCGTCGTCGGCAAGCCGTCACCTCGCAGCGAGATACTGCACAACATCGATCAGAATGCCGGAATAGCTGCTCTGCGTTATCGAGACTTCAAGCTAGTCGTGGGGAGCGACGGGGAAATGGACGCGCGCTTCGAGGTCCCAGGAGGTAGCCGACCGTACGGAGACCTGGACGCCCTGCTGAAGCAGTCCAAGGCAGCCGCCGTGCTGAGGCGATTCTACGGGAAGAAGGATGTGTTCAAACACGTCGACAGATGGAGGCTGCAGGCGACGATCAAGTGCGGTCATGTTCACGACGCCAACTTCCGAATGGGCGGCTCCTACTACCTCTTCGACATAGTCGATGACCCGTGCGAGCAGCGAAACTTGGCCAAGGAGCGGCCCGACGTAAGTGTTCCCTGCAGGCGCTGGATTTCGTCCTATGGACGGGCTTTTCATTTCAAGAAATTTAAGTTTTACACGATCCCTAAATGCAAGTATTCGGTAAACAAAACGTTTCAGAACTATACTTCGGTGCTTGTTCGGCAAAAAGGATATTGCACATTGGCAGGGAAAGAGAGTGAGAGACAATGGAAATGTAAGAGCATCTGGTCTACACCGTAGGCAGGAAAAAGGAAACAAGGGAGAAATAAGAGAAAGTGAAAGTTTAATTTTTCTGAACACAGATGCGAGCGCGCCTGAGCATTCATGTGTGGAGAAAAACGCGCACGCGCAAACAAAATAGAGAAATAGAAAAGGCAACGCACACACGTGCGCACATTGGAGGGTTTTAACCTCTCTCATGCCGCGCTTCAATACACCGACCATTCTTTTGTTAATTCGAGCAGATTTTCTTTTTTATTTTTTAGAAATCGCCTGTGAGCGATAGCGTTGTTATTCCTTTTCAGGTTCCCTTCTGGCGGAAATCACCTGCATTAAAAATCGCAATGCCCAGATAGCTTATTAAAAATATGTCCTAATTACCTTTCTAATTATTCGCTTTATTGCATTTGTTGCAGTTGTACAACTGAAGCCAATCAGTAGTGAAGCCGTGTTTGCTTAGCCGAAATCGTAGCAAGCACAATTTTCGGGTTATCGGTCTTAAATATGTGGCACGACATACATTGGCGTTGCAGCTAACAGTTTCCAAAAACCGCGCGTCAGACAGATCGAGAAACACCAATGCGATTTTTAGCAGATTTTGGGGAAGGATTTCTCGAAAGTAGCGCTATAGTCTCAGGATTTTTGTTAAGTAGACATGACTTCTCTACTGCTCGACTTCAATTTCACAATTGGAACATGTATCTTAAGTGAATAACTAGAAACTTTATTAATGAACATTTCAGTTAGCCATCTGGGCATCGCGGCTTGTCTCGCAAGTAATGCCTGCCTCTACACGTAATTCACCTGAACCTACATTGCACGCAGCATTAGCGGCTGTCCGATGAATGCAAAGGCAAATTTCAGGCTGCGCAGGAGGTTTGCCTGGCGTTGAGAGTGTCCTGGTGGAGGTCGCGGTTTCACTGAAAACATGACCGTAGTGTCCCTCCCTTAAACATTTCTTTCTCCCTACAGGTCTTGTCTATGATGTTGGAAAAGCTCGCCATCTACAACGAGACGGTGGTGCCACCTGTGACTACACTGGAAGACCCCAGGAGTTACCCTGACCAGCACAATGGCATTTGGGCACCATGGCTTTGAAAGTGAAATGGGATGCGTAGTCATCGACCTTATTTTGAAGATAGTGGACCAACCACATCGTTCAACCTGAAAAATGAGTGACGCCTCATCGCGTACACTTACGCGCCTTCGCGCAAGGAGCCGATCCTCTTAAGGACTTGTCCCTTCTAAGTTAGGACCTCCATTTGTATATGCCGTACATTACGAATTCATACTGCGCAAGAAATGAATTCAATCAATTATTTGACAGTGATTTCTATCGCCCTAGAGCTTCTTAGAAAACTAGGTGGCATCGCATCGACGCAATCCCTCTTTCGCAGTGGCACGAAGAAATATATACAGACAGAACCAATGCATGGTTTGTAGGGACAAATTTCTGACATGTTTCTTCACGAATAAGGTATGCAAGCATTTAAGTGTAATGTGCCGTGTGTTGAAACCTGCGGAAAATTAAAAAAAAAATTGCAAAGTTGCTTGGAGGTTTGTCGACACCGATGTACTCATGCAAGCGTGTGTCTCTTATTATTTTTTTTTCTTATCTAAGTAAGGAGTCAGTTTTAAAGTACGCAAGCCGCGTGTTTCCTGCCTGAGCAAGCGCTTCAATTATTTTGCCTGGAGTATATGCACGCGCACTGTCATAAGCGTCTTCTTCTGGCAGGTGATTCATCTTCCTGGTAAGAAATAAAAAAACACATAATAAAATAACTTGGGATAATTTTCAAGGCATACTTGACGTTGACGAAAGACAGTGCCTTCATGAGTGAGTTGGGGGTCGGGAATGGAATGTATGATCCGTATAAATTATTGTGAGAGCCGCGCTGGAGCGACAACGTTTGACCGACGTCAACCAAGTTGAATCGCCATCCAAACTTTTTCGAGTGCATGACCGTCCGACACGCTCTGCACGTTTCCTCTTCCGCTCTTCGGAGTGCGCTGTAGTCAGCAATTTGTTCGGGCGCGGCAGGAAAATGCGAAGGCGAGTAGCGAGCGAGCGACCGCTGGTTTCATTTCACGCCGCTCCTTCGATGCACTGAAATTGACCCGGCGAGAGCCCGGTATAACGCTCCTGCACGTGCTGACGGCGCAGTCACTGCGCACGGCACTATCGCGGGAGGGGAGAATGAAGAGCGCCGGTGGCATTGCCGTCGGGATCGGCGCACGAAAGAGACTGGAAGTTCAAAAAGAGGCATGCGCCATACGGAAAAGTGGCGGTAACTTGTCAATGAAGACAGTTAAAAAAAAAGAAAAGAAAAGAAAACAATGATGGAAAACAAGAACAGATGGTCACCCTAATTGTTATGCTAAGTAATGACAGTTTCAGAAGGCTACCTTCTTTGACGGTGCTGCCGGACATGAGGTAGAAGCGATTTTGAGAAATGGAATGCCACTAGTGAAGACTGCCTAGCTACTTTGCATGCAAATGCGAGAAGCCTTGCCAATATAACTTTTAAGAGTTTAAGACAGAACGAAGGTTATACAGTATTCTAAAAACAAAAATACCGTATACTGCAAGCTCGCCGCATTGGGGACAGAATGCGAGAACGTTCATGTGCCGCCGACAAAGCCTTCGAAGATAATCACACGGGCTCCACTACGACGTCTCTCACCGTCCTTGAGTTGCCTTGAGATGATTAAATCTCACCAATCAGTCAAGAATGCAAATACCACAGCTTTGAAGTTGCAGCAAGTCGGAATCGGTACAGCGACAGAACGTAGACGCCGTTGGTTTATTAAAGCGATAACTTTCTTTACTTGTCCCTCAACTTTGTGGTTTGTATGTTTGTTTCTGTCTGGCCGTTTATGTGCTCTTGATGGTGACCTTGACACGTGCGCACACACATACACGCACGAACACGCACACGCACACGCATATGCGAAGAAACTACATGCATTTCCGATTATTGGTTTCGAACGCATTTCCCCCAGCACAAAGGCTAGATGCTCTAACCATTAGGCCATGGACACATGCCTAAAAAGGCGAAAGAGAACGACTTTACAAATTTCCTTCGTGCAAGCCAGTGCTGGCGTTTTAGACACGTCGCATAGCTAGCAACAAAAATTTGGAGTACGCTTAAGCTTCGCCCCCCCCTCCCCCTCCACTTTCTTTATGAAGGGCCTCAGCCCCCCCCCCCCCCCCCCCCCCCCTCAATTCTCGGCAGGTCAGCTGTACCACTGCGGCACCCATTCCACAAACGCTGGAGGTGATTATATTACCAATAATGCCTTGTGCGGGGCAGTTCTAACCATCCAATTCTTCGATTAATGATTTAATCGCTATTAATCGGTTGATGTGGCGTGAGTAAAAACAGGAAAGCAGGTATTGTCATACTGCTGGATGCATTTCCCCTAGGCACTGTGTATGACGGTAACCAACGTTTTTCGACCAAGATTATTGGCACAGCATTTTGTTTCATGAACCATCTGAGCGTGAAGCTACCCGCTCGCGAATTAGTGAAGGTTCACCCTGGTTTCTGTAGGTTACCAGCTCATTTTCATTCGTTTAGTTATGAGAGCTGTGTTATACCAAAGACGCATGTATTTTGTCCACTTTTGTGGGTAAGTAGGTGCGAAACCATAAAATATATTGTTGTAGTGTCTGGGGTTGTCAATGAAGCAAGGCCACTAATGTTCTGTGTTGCAGCTAGACTTATTTGATTTGAGTTCACATATCGTTAACCCTTTACCTGCCGAGTTATTTTTGAACAAAGAAAGCCGTTTCCGAAGTTTCAATTTATTCTAAGTGCTTGGAATCGGCACAATAAATAAATGACCGAAACATACACCCAAAATGATGTATTTATTTGCCGAACAAGCATAAAAATGTGTTTATTTCTAGTGAAAGTTGGCTTCACTACACCGCTTGCAGTTGGGTTTTTTCAACACCATTAAAGTAAACAAAAAGTGAGCGCTTCAAACACGACTTCTGTGGCCTGTGAGAGGTGTGAGGAAATCGACTGTCACATAGTATAATCACATTTAGGCATGTAGGAAGGCCCTAGTATCAAATTCAATGTCACACGGAGTGTCATTCCAAAGTCTTCACAGCGCGTATGCATTTCCTTCTTTTTATACATTTCTTTGCCCGTAAGATAACTATCGCTTCCGACTCCAAGTTTAGACTTCTTCAGAGCCTAAATAATTCCCACTGATTGCCACTTTTCGGCAGTTCCTATGCTCATAGCTGCATCATATGTTCTCAACGCATCTGCGAGCCCGATCGTTTTCATTGTCATAAGTGTCGTTTGCGCCATTCACAATCATATCTCAGTTGCAGCCATATACAGGATGTCCCAACTATCATGCACCAAGATTTAAATATATGCAAATGCCACGAAGCTTGACAGAACCAAGATAATGTTATTTGGCGCCGTTTGGAGATAATATTATTTATTTGCATTTTGCCTAATTACATATCTGGTCTTAATTAATCAATCAACTTCCCAAATATTATAATTAGATGAAAAGTGTCAATGAAAAACTTGCAGAGCGACATGAAAAACTCCCGATACAGCTTTCTGTTCCTCAATACGTGCTACATAAAGGTTTTTCCGAGCTTGAAAGAAGCCAGCGAATACACGAAAAGTGCATCGAGCGGCGGAGCCCTTAACGCTATCGCGTTAATATGTTTACGAGAAGTGAACACGCGTACCTTCTAGCTGACAATGAAGGTACAAGTTAGGGGACGTGTTCAGCGCCGAAACTCGCTGCGCGTATCTTATCATATACTGTCGCGCTGCGGCGCTGTTCTACAAGGTCAAGCTCGTCGTGTCTTGTGATTCAACACGTCCTAATGCTGAATAAAGGTCCGTCTTTCTCTGCAAAGTCCTCCATGATGGCTGAGCTATGAGTTCGTCACTGAAATATGCAGCGTATGTCTTGTCGTATAATGCGCCATTCTGCCTTGCTGGCTCATGAAAGTTTCGGGTACACCTATTCCGACAGTGCGTAGGATCTGCATAATTTTTTTTTTCATATAAATAGATTAGTGTGTAATTTCCTAGTTAAGTGACTTCGTTTTGGTTCTGTTTTTTTTTTTAGATATTTGAGTGTGCTAATCAGCAGAAGGAAGCAACGTGCGTCTTCAAATACATTTGGTGTAACTACAGGCACTCCCAACTGAAAGGACGAGCTACAATCAAACGCCTTTAAAGCGAAGTGTTTGCGGCCTCCAAAATCCTTCGTTATACACATCACTTCGTTGTAAAGATAGCGCACCGTACCACTCGCTATAGAGCAGGCTAAGCTTGTTTGTCAAAATCAAATATATATTTTTAGCACGAATTCAAGAAATATTTAGTGAATTTTGTCGCTAAATTTCTTCTGCACGCTTAGCTCGACGGAATGTGCGACTACAGCTTACGTTATAGTAACGAGGTACGTGGCATGCTCAGGGGCGAAATCCGGAAGTGGCTCCAGTATAGGCACAAGCTACAGCTGGACAGAGTGTCGAGTGCCCCTATATAGCCTATACTTAGTGAAAATATTTGGCTAGTCTGCAGGCTCACTGCTGCCTTCATCGACCTTCACCTGTATCACGACCTTGATTTAGCCTCGCCGATGTTTCCGAGCAGATCATCATGACGGTTAAATGGAGAGGGGGGCGGAAGGGCTACCATAGCTACTGCGGTTCCGGACCCGGGGTCCGGACTCTCCCGCACATTGGCGTTTCATAGGTGCAACCCCGTTCTGTGGCGGTTACGAAAGAAATTAGCGTCGTCGCTACGAGTGTTTGTTGCAAAGGAATAAATCAGCCTTCTGGGACGCCTACATTCATTCTTTAAACAGGAAAATTTCGTTCTAGAGGTTTTTGCTCTACAGGTGCTCGCAATACACATGGTAGATATGAATTCGGCCGGGTCCTTCCTTCTACAGGTCATTTCACTGTAGAGGCGTTCCACTGTATACATCCTGATCGAGATTGCTGAATAGAACGTATGAACAGTGTATTAGTTAAAGAGAAATTAGCTAGTTTTACATGGCCTTCGAGATGATGGCGTTGCGCTGTTGCAACAGGGCATGCTGTGAGGTCGCTGCCGGTTCTGAAACAAGCAAAACGTGAGTTTCGGACAAATCCGTTGCTAAGTGAAAGCCAATACCCTAACATTCATTGATACCAGTAGCAGGGCACATGGCATCTCTCTCTCTCTGCCTCTCTCGCAGCAATCTCGAAGTCCATGCTTTTTTTTTTGTACTAAAGGATAGGCATGGCAGGTGCCGGAAGGAAAGGTGATAATATAAGTTGTGATAGATTGATCGCAATAAACGTTTTGAGAACAACTACAACAACATAACAGAACAGCAGAAATGCATCTTGAAGACATTACCTATGCATTTCCTCTTCTTTCTTTTAGCCATTCATTTTTGTTGGCGCGCATCTAGTCAATCCAATCCACTAGCTAGTTTATCAATGAGTTTCGTTAGGCGTTGGTTTCATAAATGTTTTTCTAAAACGCGAAGTTCTTCCGGTTCTGTGGCTATAGCTTGCATTTGCTACTTTTGTGAAGTATTAATATGCTAAAGTAATACACAATGCTTGAGCCGCTACTTTGCGCTCTAGACAAGAAGAGAATCGTTCTTGCCAGTGCATCACCACGACGAAAAGAGATACTCAACATGCTGGTCAGTTCCGCGCGCAATACGACGCTTTTAAGCAATACGGGTGTCGCACAGTGCACTTTAGATCGCGGTCAGCCTGATTCGGATTGAATTTCTCCGTCGCGATTGGCTCATTTGTGCTGACTACGGGAGGGAGCCACTCGCGGTCGGGAATTTCGATCCGTATCTCGGGCTCGATCGCGATTGAAAGCGGCCGTGTGACACCGGTAACAGATCCGTCTATGTTCGCTCGTACTTGACTGATACATACTGAATGCAACATGCGTACCGATGTGGACACCTGAACTGCTAAAGATGTTCTAGTGGAGGTGTGCAGTGATGATTTCTATTATCTGAACTATCTCAAGCTCCTCGGACGCTTGCTTTTATTATTAGTGTGGTTTTGGTCGGTTATTTTCTGGGACATTGTTTCTTAAATTTGGTGGTTTACTAACGACACAGATGCTGTTATAGGGCTTTCGTTACGATGTCGTGGCTTCCAGCTTCGAGGAGAATCTCGACAAGCATGCATTTGCCACTCCAGCCGAATATTGCGTGCGAACGGCTGAAGGCAAAGCAAGAGATGTCGCCAGAGTCCTTCAACAAAAGAATGTAAGTGTTTTGTTTTCCTGTAAATGTTCTACAAGGATGGAAGTGTTGTTCTTGAACTTAACACAGAATACCATAATGCTTTATAAGGTGGGGCTCGTGTCATCATAAATGTGACTCCCTTTAGTGTTTTGCCTTTTTCTTCCACCGTAAGATATAACTTGTCGCCCGCGTAAGAGAAATAAACTGTGAGCATTTTAGACAAAGGAAATATGTTTGCTTTTCTTTGGCAACTTATATTGGGTACAGACGGAGTCAACTGCCATAATGTGAAAATTATGTATTTTGTCCGATAAGCCACTTAATTTCTTTCTCTATGGCCACTTCTTGAGCTCTGTTTGTGTATTTAGATTGTGTAGGCAAGTGGTACGTCTTAATTATGATCGTGATAAGAATGGCTGGATATATGTTGCTCTGCCGAGCATAAAACATCTTTTTCCGCTGTAGAGTTATATACATACTTCTAAGGTGTTATGGCTTCATTCTGATAAATTTTTTGAACATTAATGATATCCTCATTATGTAAATGCACTCAACTTTCGTAGAATAAACACTAATGGAATATGCAGAGCTGGTTGAAATTATGTTTGAAACTATCACGTTTGGATGGTATAAAAAGCAGGTGCACCTACTGTGCCTCAACAGGCTTGAATTCAAAGGAAGGATCAAATTGACTGCTATTACGTTTTCAAATGTTGACTTTACTAAGGAATGCACAATTGCTGAGGAAAATGCTTATTTTTGTTGCCTTGTAATGACAAAAATCTTTTTTTTCTCTGAAGGAAGCTGTTGATTTGGTGATTGGTGCTGACACAATTGTTGTGAAAGGCAACAGTCTGTATGAGAAGCCCAAGGACAGCAGTGACGCAGAACGTATGCTTAATGAGTAAGTTGTCTTTGCTTATAGTGTAGTGCCTTCTGGTAAGGTGGTGGAGGATTGTGCAGCTTTTGACAAAGGACTGTTTGTATGTTCAACATCTACAGGTGATGAAGTACTGAGCAGGTTAAAGAAACAATCGTTAATTAAACTTATAAATATTAATTTGGTTCCATTTCATTTCATTGAACAAGTCATAACAATTCATTGCGAGCAGCACCACTGCTTCTGCATGCATCCTGTGGTTCTCGATTTGGGTCCTTGTCTTTGGTGGTGCGGCTCACAATGGCACAATCAGTAAATTGGCAGTTAGCATTACACTGGAGACCTTTGTTAATATCAGATTTGTACATGTTACAGAAAAAAGTAAATAATTGCAATTACAATTCATTCAAAAGTGTAATTATTACAATTAACAATTACTCTTCAATAGGTGTACGGTAGCGCGATTAAAGGACGGGACAAAAGAAGACACACAGGGGCACACACAGCGCTAACTTCCAACAATGTTTATTATCGAAAACCAGGTCCTACTTATACACTCAGCCAAACTGAGTTACAGCTACGTGAACAGATAATCTATCAGATCGAAACACTTTTGGACGTAATATGTTAAGCTATGGCGCAAAAATTTCAGTTCTTTTTCAGAGAGAGCCAATGACGGTTTGCTGATACATGAATCCCCTAGGGCATCAATCTGCTCGGCTTCTATTATGAGTCTAGTGAGTTCGCACTTATTTCTGCCAGTAATAGTTGTTGATTTGAAGAGAGGGGAGCACTTATGTTGCTTACAATGAAGGGAGAGAAACCCATCTGATACAACTTTGTCGACTTTATTTTTGTGTTCGCACAGTCTATCGTTAATGCATCTGCCCGCCTGTCCGACCTAATACTTCCCACATGATAAGGGTATACGATATATAATTCATGTCTTACAATCTCTAAACTTCTTCCTGTGTTGAACTTGGCAGGTAGGAGCACTTTCTTTCTTTTCTGGTCTTGTTTTCCTGCACAAGCTGATTAGTTTGTTAGGTGCAGAAAAAACCACATCAGTGTTACCTTGGTAGGCAATTTTCTTTAAGTTGTGTGACAACCATTCAATCAGCTTGTGCAGGAAAACAAGACCAGAAAAAAATGAAAGTGCTCCTAGCTGCTAACTTAAACACAGGAAGAAGTTTAGAGATTGTAAGACATTAATTATATATCGTGTACCCTTATCATGTGGGAAGTATTACATCAGACAGTCAGGCAGATGCATTAACGATAGACTGCGCGAACACAAAAATAAAGTCGACAATTGTATCAGATGGGTTTCTCTCCCTTCATTGTAAGCAACATAAGTGCTCCCCTCTCTTTGAATCAACGACCATTACTGGTAGAAATAAGTGCGAACTCACTAGACTTATAATAGAAGCAGAGCAGATTGATGCCCTAGGGGATTCATGTATCAACAAACCGTCATTGGCTCTCTCTGAAAAAGAAATGAAATTTTTGCGCATGGCTTAACATATCACTTACAAAAATGTTTCGCTATGATTGATTGTTTATCTGTTCACGTGGCTGTGACTCATGTTGGCTGAGTGTATAAGTTCGACCTGGTTTTCGATAATAAACATTGTTGGAAGTTAGCGCTGTGTGTGTCCCTGTGTGTCTTCTTTTGTCCAGTCTTTTAATCGCGCTACCGTACACCCCTTGAAGATGCATTACTAACAAGTCATGTTGCAACCCTCGATAACAACTGCTGCCTCAGGAGAATAATTGAGCAATTACTAGAATGCAATCAATTACTTTTACGTTATTTTCAGTGTGTCCTCTGCTGCCCTTTGCACATTGGTTATCTTCATTGACAATCATTCTTCAAAATTTTAATCAGTCTCCTTCCCTTCTTCTTTTTGTAAAGACACCAGCAGTGACACTTAAAACTTAATGTGTGCGCTGGAGTTAAAGGCGGAATTGTATCGTACAAATACCATGCATACAAGATTGTTGTCGCACAATGGCGCTATGCTTGTGTCTTTGTCTTCTGTGAAGCTCAGTGTTGCTGGGGCTCGAAGAAGGCGCTTCCAGTGGGTCCAGTGACAAGCTGAAAAAATTTACTATAGTTGATTACCTAGCATCAATGTCTGATGTGGCTATTCCTCTCGAACCATAGCAGTGCTGGTTCAAATTGTTGGCTAACATCTGGTGAAGTGCTAATATCAGGAAACAAGTACTATGCACTTAGATTAGCCTGTCTGAATGTGCGCTTCCACGAGGCAGCTCCACGGCATGACCGCAGGTGTTCTGTGCTATAGTTCCTACCAAATGCAAGCGCTCAAAGCTGCATACCCTGTTACAGCTTGTCTCATCAATAAAGGAACTAGTTACATGTAATTAGTTACTGAAAAGAGTAATTGAATTACAGTTAGTGTTACTGTGTAAGTTAGTAATAGATCAATTACAAGACTACCAACAAATGTAATTGATTACAAGTACTTAGTCACATGTCATTTGTTATGTACAAGCGTTGTTGAGATCTTACATAACGCTTGTTAATATCCTATAAAAATGTATTAATGTGCTCAGAATTCAGCTTTGTTCAAGGTTTTCATTGTTATCTAGTTACTGACAGAAGTAGTCGGCAGTTGCTAAAGGAATTCTCACTGCCATGGTTCTTACCAAGCCATTACAATATTTTCTACAATCCAAAGAAGAGCTCCTGTTCATGATTTTTTGAAAAATAAACAATACATCAGGATGAATTGCAAAAAAAATATGCTTGGTGGCTATTGATGATAAAGCACATAGTGATTTTCTGTGTAGGAATTTCATGTACAACTTAAATATGTAAAAATTACCTGTGTGCTAGCTTTGCATTCGTTGCTTGGTCATGGTGATGTAAAGGAATGAAATTGAAACATGAAATTGGTACATAGCCATGGCTAAAGCAATGACAAATTTGACAGTACAGGAGTTGTTTGAGAAGTGACATTAAATTTCTTTTGCCTTACTGTGGAGCACAAATGTGGCTAGCAGAGAAAGGTTGATAGATCGTAGGTGAGAAACCTAGTGTATTATTATGTCATTGGAGAAAGGTTGACAGATCGTAGGTGAGAAACCTAGTGCAAGATTATGTCATTAATCCATTTAATACAGGTATGTAAATGCCACATCTTGGCAAGCTTGGTGAACAATGGTCAGCTTTTGTTGTTTGTTTACTCTTTGTAACCACTGTGTAAGTCGATGTTTGCATTATTTTCTTGCCTAAGGCTCAGCGGAGAAGTGCACAGTGTTCAAACAGGTGTGGCACTTATTTATCGGTGTAAAGATGGTAAGTCATTGTCACGACTCGACATAGCTATTACTGTGTTCACAAAAGTGCGTACAAAATTCAAACTATCTAATCAAGTTCATGCAGGAGGGAAAAAGTTTACTGTGACTCTTCTGGTGCATCCCCAGATTCATGTGGTATGAGAATTTGGAGCCTTCGATTATGGCATCCCTCATAACCCACCGTGCAGCTTTGGGATGTTAAATCCCACAATCGAACCTTTTTTTAATTTGAGCTCTTCACAAGGATTGAAATGAGGCTTTCTTAGTGAAGTACAACTTTCTTTACTACAAGCACATAGTTATAATTACCAGACAGAATTGGAACTTCTATGATTTCCTGAAAAATGACTGCACTGAAGGATGTTACCATGGTGTCGTGTTTTTTTACACCACAGCTGGAATGAAAGTACAGAGTCACTTAACAAATCTGAAGTTAAATGCTGTATATGTTTCTGCATGTTATGCAGCAAGATAGCTTACCCTGTGCTTATAATGTAGTGCACAGGCAAATTGTTTGTTTTGGACAACATGGGACTAAGTTTTATTTGGGTAGCACACAAAAGCCAGTGACAAAGGTGAGACAGGGATACACTTAATGCTATGTGTGACCTTGTTTATTCTTTGTCCTTTTTGTTGTTTGTGCAGCGTGTTGGAACAAATTTTTTTTGTTTTGGTTTTCACTGAAAAGAGTTTTGTTTCAGTTCTGCTCAGGAATGAAAAAAAAAAAAAAAGATCTGTAACAGTTCATAACGGCTTTTGTTCTCATGAAAAAATTGTTTTCATTATGATCAGTGCCTTGAATCAAGGCACTGAACATAATGTCAATAGCAGCAGGTCACCGAGTATACTCGCCGAAATGTGAGACTACTGTTCCGATAAAAAAAACTGAAACGAACATAAATGAGCGATAAAACTTCGGTAACAAAGCGTTGTACCCGTAGAAAATGAAACAATAAGCTCTTCTGCGAGCATGCGCTGGGTCTTCTGCGAGCATACGCCGATCTGCCATTGCACCGAATGACAGGCTTAGATTAATGGAGTGCTCGACCGGCTATCGCTTGCACTGTCCCTGCCTGAAATGTGCGCCAACGCTGATGTTGCCTGATGCTTTGGATTGCTGACTTTCCCCTTGAACCGAAAACTGATCAAAAATATTTCGGCTTCGCTCTAAAACAAAATAATAAATAATGTTTTGGTTACGTTTTGTTCCAGTCAAAAATGTTTAGTTTTTTTTCGTTTTCGTTCTGTTCTGATGCACTGTATGTGTGTTATTCACATCAAATCACTCATTACCAACACTCCCAAAACCTATGCTTTAGGAATAAGAACCGTTTGGACAGCTGAGGCAAATTCTACATACGACTGCATCACCCGACTTATGCAGCAGGATGAACTATTGAATTGAGAATTACTGAGAGAGATATTTAATTGCAAATTTCTTGACCGCTGCCCACATTAAGTCGTCCGTCTCAAGGAAACCTACTGTGCTTTTCAGACTTCTGATGCTTTTCTAGAACTATATTTCTCATGTCTTTTGCCCTATGTCTATAGTGACTATTTTTCTGCTTAAGATTTCAGATGTGTGACCTTTCATGAAACAACTGAGGTTTTCATGGCTCCTATGTCACAGGAAATTATCAAAGCATACGTACATACGGGAGAGCCACTGTGAGTATTTTGGTTGGGTTATATCCTTGTTTTTGATTTCTCATTTAAGCACTCACTGCATCATGCCTTACATATTCTCACATGTACAATATCTTTTACAATGGTAGAGCTATTATAATGAGACCAAGAGTCAGCAGAATGCACAGCTCACTCAGACTCACTTACAAAAAATATATTTCAGCTTAGGGCTCACTCGGACTCAGTTGGGCTCATGAACATCAGACTGAGTTAGGTCTGACAAAGGCTCGCCAAAATCTGACCTCACTGAACTAACTTGAACTCACTTACCTAAACCATACTCAGGTGGGCTCACTCAGAATTGCACAATTATGAACTGATACTTGCTTAGATTCGTGAAATCACAAACTTACTCAGGCTTACAGGCCCACAGACTCAACCCTGTATTCTTCAATGATCCTCACTCAACTCCACCGAACCTGAGCACAGTGGCACCCCTCAACTAAAGAAGACAGTATGATTTTCAAGAATTGCTGTCGAGTGTCAAAGACGGGCAGTAACAATTTCTATTGAGGAGCGGTGCTGGTGCCCACATTGTTGAGTCGAGGTGGATTGCTGAGGGAAGGAACATTTTAGAATGTTAGGATCAGACCAAATTTGCAAGTTTTTATCTCACACAAACTTGGCACCGGTGACGGTCAGGGTATTCGCTTAATTAAGATTCGTATCTATATGTAATGTTAGAGTCGGCAGGTTGCATTGGTCTGCTGATGACTGTGCAAGAGATCTAAGTGTGCATATGAGCTCACTATTACCAGGAAGTTCAGACAGTGCACGCATTGAAACAAAATCATGTGTAGCAGTAATGTTTTCTGAGGGTATTAAGGAAAGGTCTTAGTGCATCGAAGTTCATGCTTAGTTTATTCTGTAACCTGGTTTCTGGCAAGTTTCGTTGAATTGGCAGAAGCGATTTTTCCACATTCTCATTCTGGTTCCCTTATATGTCATTCATGGATGTCGAGAGTCAGACTGACTTGCTATTACCTGTGTTTTAAGCTTGCACGTATTCGCTCAGTCTCACACAATCTCCAGTTCACTGGGATTCACTCAAGACTCGCTAGCAGGACGAAATGGTACTCACTTAGAAGGGCCCCATATTGGCTCACTGAGGCTCATTTGGACCCAAATTAACAGCTGGTTTTGTGTCTGTATGAGTTTGAGTGAGTCTATTCAGCAATGAGTTTGCTCATATATGCTTATACTTGAAATGCCACCATGGTGTAAGATATGTATTTTTATGTATGGAAACAGCGCAACAACTGCTGGTGTGAGTGCTTGTGTATAACATTTCTACAAGGTTCCCTTAAACCAATAATTCACAGCACCACATAATGAAAGAGGCACAGCTGGCTTATTCCAAATCTTTCTTGAACATGTTTCTCAGAGATGTCGGCAGATGTGAGTGATGTACAGTCAGCTTGGCTGCAAAACAACTAAACCAAGTGGATGCAACATGATGCTGCACTCAACACTACAGTGGAACATGGCAGTGGAACACAGCAGCAGATGGGCAGCATTCTGCCCACCGTAGTTTTACTATCTGCTACTGGCCTGGGCATTTGTGTGCACACCCACTTGCGTTCCCGCTGAGTGGTGTGCAATTTCTTACAAAACACCAGTACAGTGCATATTTCTCATAGAAAAGCATTTGTGCTTCTTATGGGACAGACCTGTGGTATGATTGGAAAATTACGTCATGGTGTCGGGCTTCTTGAGCGGAAAGAGGGTCCATGCGTCTCTCTGTTTACATTATATGTGAGAGCAGTGTTCCGGGGAAACATTACTATGTTAATGGACTTGGCGGCGGCAGCTGAAATACATATTTTACAGCCACACTCCTATGTAAACATTGAGAGGCCATGGCATATTCACTTCACAATTTCGAACCAGGAAACATTATCAGTCCTTCCTGCAAGGCATGCCATCCACACCTAGAAAGTTTTTTTTACCCCATGATCAAGAAAGGGGTGGCGGGGGGGCACATGTTTCCTTTGTCTTTGGCATTGATAATAAAATACATTGTGTCTCTATCCAGAAGTCATAAGAGATGTAATGTCGTTTTCTGTTTCTTATTTTGTCACGTTGCAGGAGCGAACAGAACGCAAAATTAAGTGCGACTTGCAGTTGGTTCAATATGCCTATGCTTTAGAAATTTCAAAAACAGCAGTGTTTTGAAAATTTTAGGTGCCATACTTATGGTACAGAACAAGCTTGGTTTCGACTTCATGCAGTGATAAAGCTGGAGCCTACGCAATCCAAGGCAAAGGAGGAAGTCTGGTGGAGAAGATTGTTGGTGATTTCTACAATGTTATGGGCTTCCCTCTACACAGGTTCTGCAAGGAGCTTGGTGACCTTTATGCAAGACTTGACAACGTAAAATAAAATTATAGCACTTCGACCAGAGCAAAATGTGCACATATATATGAAGGATGGGGCGGTGGGGTTAAGGGGGTGTGCACCCACCATTCAGATGACCACCCGTCATTTCACTGCTGGCAGTGTAAAGCCAGAAAAGGGCTGTTTATCACGTTTATGTAAGATATGTCTCTTGTGGATTTCGTTTACGATTTAGAAAAGTTGGCATCTGGGTGTGGCACGTGCATCAATGCAATGTTACTCTTTGGAAGAAATCTTGCTCAGTTGCGCTGTGAAGCATTGGCTATATTAGCTGCCTGACGTTGCATTTCAGCAGTACCTGATGACGTGTATGCATCTGCTGAGAAGGCAGGTAATGAAGAGCATCAACTGCTCTTAAAAGTGGGTGTCAAGGGAAATAAATTGCTTGCAGTATCTTACAGGGACCCTAAATAAATGATTTGTGCTGTTTGTAAATTGCCCTTCTACTATACCAACAAAGCCACCCTTACCTTCAGAAGAGGCTTGGTGCACCAGAAAATATGTAAAAATTAAAGATTGGTGGCACCACCGCCTTGAAGTACCTGCACCAGCTCGCTGTGACATAAATCCTAACCGCGTCTTTTCAGGCCTAGTTAAATTTTTTATCAATAAGGGTAGCCTTCTGTAGATATAGATGGTCCAAAAAGTGAATTTAGCTAGTTTTAAAAACTTTTACTGAGCTTTCAGTGCCTAAATACAAAAAGATACCTTGAAATGATCTAAATAGTGAGTGACATACCAGCTTTTAGGTTTCGGCTCGAGAAAAGAATGATGAAACGTTCTTTCTTTTTCTATTTTAGTAATGAATCCATCATGGCGAAATTAAGAAAAATAGAATTTTAAAGGAGTAATTTATGGGCCTATTGAATTTGAAGGGAATATGTTGCATGTTGGCAATAAGAAGGTCGTGATAAATATTGCCCTTGAAACGTACCATGACAGTCCCAAAAAGGCAGGATCAACGTACACTATAATGTTTGCCACAAGCATTATTGAAGTCTGCTTAACTCTTTCTGTACCATGGGGAAAAATAGGTGTTTTTTTGCAGGTTACGCCGATATATTTTTCTGTAGATACTACTGTACTCATTATTTTATAATACATAAACAAAAAGCAAGATGAATGCACTCTTCACGCATAAAAGCTTTATTAACGAGATGTATATCATAAAAGAGATATAAATTGCCAAAATCAAAATTGTGGGATAAAATTGAACAAAGTTCGTAATGACACGCTTGTATCTACTAAGAAAAAAATGCTACAAGAATTATGAGATATACAAAATGTATTGCCGTCTAATAGGCACCACACCCCCCCCCCCCCCCCTCCCCCAAAAATAAAAATTACCATTCATCAGTTTTTTTCTACTAAAACAATGTAAGTGCAAGCGGTACAGTTTGGCGTGCCAGGCTGCGGCCGTCGATATTCCGGGCTGGCTTGCGTTGTCGTCGCTCTCAGTCAGAGTCCGACGAAAAAACAGCATCCCCAGACTCGCTGCTGCCCGATCCACCGAGAAAATCAGCCGCAAACGTAGCAGAATCGCGAGATTTAGCTGTGATCTTTCGAAGCGCGCGCGCCTCTCCCCGAGGCGGCCATTCTTGCTTTCTACTTGGACGGTCGCGAAACTTCGGAATGTGTTAAAAAATTAACACCTTGCGGTGAAAAAGCGAACTACTTAGAAAACGAAAATATAGCTCTCTTCGTTTACGTCCCATGGTGCATAGTGTCTGTGAGCGCGGCGCGGAAGGCTTCGAAAGCGGCGTTTCACACCATCGATAGCGGACGGCCATTTTTGCTTGCTACTTTGACGATCTTGAAAACTTCAGATTGCATTCAAAAATCACCGCCTGGTGGGGGGAAAACGAACTGCTTAGAAAACAAAAGAGTAGTTCTCCTCCTTCATGTCCGATAGTGCAGTGTCTCCGCGGGCGGCGCTGAAAGTGTCGAAACCGGCGTTTCAAACCATCGTTAGCGGGATAACGATGCCCAATGGGCTCGGTACGGAAAGAGCTGGAGGAACACTTACGAGGAATACAAAACTGTATCAGTAAATAGATTCCAAGAATGTCGAAAAGCTCACTCTTATTGTGAGAGCTGGCTTTGCACGTCAGAAAACAAATAATGAAGGACAGGTAGCGACACATTTCGAATTCCCGCTTCAACTTTTCGTGGTGTTACGGATTTTGACACATTTCTTTTGATTACAATACAAATAAGCCACCGTCCCTTTAATTCCCTTTCCCCAGTGCAGCGTAGCAAACCGGAGGTGTGTCTTCTTGTTAACCGCCCTGCTTTTCCTTGCTTCCCTATAAGCCAGAGACAATCGAGGAAACTTGGGGAACTCTTTCCGCGCTCATACGTCTTAGATACGAGAAAATTTGTTACGTCACTGATGTATAGGCGCTGAGGTTGGGGCACAAAATTCAAGATATAGGTAAATTTGACCTTTGGACTCATTAGTTTTTGCGCCAGATGATATTTCGTCAGTTCAAACAGGGGTGCTATTCTGGACATTTTAGACTTCCGCCATATTGCCAAATTCTGTAATGGCGGTATTTTGAGCCAATAAGAGGCTGTAGCAGCCCTCTGTACCAATCAACTGATGGCGAAATTGACAATATATGGCGTAATTTGACCATGTCCAGAATTGCACATCTGATTTGTTGTTTCTCCTTAGTGTTTCTCCTTTCCCTTTTACCAATAGCACTGGCCAAACACTCCTTTTACATTCGCATTACAGTCAATTAATCAACGCTCACAATTGGCCAGGGCTATCCATGTGCTCATATAGCATGTAGCCATAAAGATATTGCAATGAGGTAAATAAAACAGCAGCGAAGAGGAACGTTATAGTGGGCCATCCGCTCCAGCGCTCTTGCTCGGGGAACGCCGTTGGTGCTGAGAGTCCGTGCCGTGCTCTGACGGTCGGCCCAAACGCTGGTGACTAATAAATACCTTTACAAGTGGTGGAAAGTGCTTCGGCATACAGCGTCAATACTGGAACTTCGATCCCATAACCTACGCTCAACCATGCCTGCATCCCAGCGAACACCTCCTACTTCTTCCCAGCAATTGAGCGCCTCCTCAATTAGTCATTTGCTCTGGTGTACCTCGCCACAGAGACCCTGCCATTTTCAGCGGTGCGGACGACACCGACGTGGAGGACTGACGACATATGAGAGGTTAGGCGCCCACAACAAATGGGACGACCCCGCAAAACTGAGCACCAAACTCTTCCGTTGTCTATGTCACCGACATTGAGCCCGACGCTATAACTACCCGCCGTTAACCGTCTCCTCGCCGTCGCTCACTGTCACCAATGCGACCTCGCCCCGTAACTCGGGACGAGGAAATCTAATCGTCGCAGTCGAAGCGGCAAGGGTTGCGACCCCGTCGAAGTGTGAAAGTCCTCAACGCAGTCCCTCGAACGTAATCCAAGCGTTTGTTGACGGTGTTCGCGCATCTGTACCAGCGGACACAGGAGCCGCCGTATGTGTTATGGACGCTAAGCTTTGCCACTTACTTCTGAAAGTGACGGCGCTTCTTTCTGGGCTGTCCCTCAGCACAGATAGTGTTGAGCATAGCCACCCCTTAGCGGCTTGTACTTCTCGTGTTGTCATTTACGACGTCCTGTGTGCCATAGAATGCATCATCCTTTCCTTTTTCTCTCATGACGTTATCCTCGGCTGGGATTTTCTCTCGCGCCACAATGCCGTTGTCCATTGCGCACGGGCCGGAATAGAACTCTCGCCGATGTTAGATTTGCCGCTCACCGACAATTCACTTTCGAGTAAACTACTTGTCCAAGCCGACACCTGCGTTCGTCCGAAAGCGTCAACGGTCGTGCCCATGTACTGTAGCCGGATCTCAGACGCTGTTGCACTACTGTCTCCATCTGACCGCTTTCTCAGTCGCAAAGGTCTGCTGCTATCTTTTGCGACAGTGGACATCACACAGGGCTACAGCAACGTTTTCGCTTGCAGCCCGTTCTCATACCCTATGATGCTGCTCTGAGGGGAATGTCTTACCATTGTAGAAGCCATTGAAGACGTGCAATTTATCGACGTGCTCGATACATATTTCTGTGCTAGTTTCAGTGTTGTTTCTACGTGTGACCTATCGCCATGTGACGTGTTCGCTTCTTCTCTTGCCGATGACCTTACACAGGTCCAGCAGTCTCAGCTTTCGTGCCTCTTATAAGAATTTCGTTGTTTGTTCGACGTAGGACAATCTTCCCTCGGTCGAACGTCATTTTTTCACATCGCATCTACACTGGCTCGCAACCGCCATTGCGGCAACGTCCGTAACGCGTATTTCCTGCAGAGCATCGTGTATTCAACGCATAAGTAGACGGCATGCTTCGCCGCGAGGTGATACGACCTTCCAACAGTCCATGGGCATCTGCTATCGTCTTTGTTACGAAGAAAGATTGTTCTGTGCAGTCCTGTGTGGACTACCGGCGTCTTAACAAGATCATTCGCAAGGATGTCTTTTGCTGCGCATAGACGGCGGGATTGATAGTCTACAAGGCGCAGAATTCTTTTCACATCTAGCTTTGCGCTCTGGGTATCTGTAAGTACCTGTGGCACACTCCGATTGGCCGAAGACAGCTTTTGTCACAACTGATGGCTTATACGAATTTAACGTAATGCCTTTTGGACTTTGTAATGCACCCGGAACTTTTGAGCGCACGATGAACACAGTTCTGGGCGGCTTGAAGTGGCACACGTGCTTGTGCTATATTGACGACGTTGTTGTTTTTGCTCCTGACTGCACCACGCACTTTCAACGGCTCCGGTGTGTTTTGATGTGTTTAACAAACGCTGGCTTGCAACTAAATCTAAAGAAGTGCCGATTTGCAGCTCGGCAGCTGACAATTTTAGGTTACGTCATATCCAAGGATGGAATTCTCCCTGATCCAGCCAAACTTCGGGCCGTCGCCGATTTCCCTCAGCCGACGTCCGTCAAAGAATTACGCACTTTCACAGGTCTCTGCTGTTACTTACGTTCGCAATTTCGCCGCCATCATATCGCCCCCGACGAGGCTACTTAAAAGTAACGGGCCGCTTACTTCGTAGTCGTCGTAGTGCGACGAGCGCTTCAGAACACTCCATGGTTTGCTAACGTCTCCGCAAATTTTGCGCCATTACCACCCGACAGCCCCTTCTGAGGTGCACACAGATGCCAACGGGGTCGGCCTCGGCGCTGTTCTTGCCCAGCGCAAACAAAGGTCTCCTGAATATCTCGTGGCTTATGCAAGTGTACGCCTACGAAAGCCGATACATTTTACACTGTGACAGTAAAACAATGTCTGGCCATCATGTGGGCTCTTACTAAGTTCTGGCCTTAATACAGCGAAGCTGTATATGGCTACGATTCCATGCATTTTTGTTACCCGTGAACACAAAAACTATCATCAATGGCTCATACCCCAGTAAGCATTCATGCTCCCGTAAGCAAGCAAAAGATACAATGGCTCATAGCCCCACAAGGCAGAGGCTACAAGCACTCAGCAAAGTGAAACAGTGTTTAAACTCTGTCTAACCACGCATACAACATACAGAACAACACGTTGAAAACTGTCATCATCAATGGCTCATACCCCCGTGAGCAATGGCTCATACCCCCGTAAGCAAGGAAATATATATATATCAAAACGTTTATTTAAAAGAAAAAAAATGCAGAGAACGAGTGGGTGGAGCCCCTAGTCCAGGGCCCCACTGGCTTGAGCGGTCCGCCGTGCTTGGTCGAGGAGCGCTAGTTGCATCTCTCGATCCTCGCTGGCGAGCCAAGTCTCCCACTGCTCCCTTCCGGAAAGTTTGCCGGCTATTTTTGGTGTATTAATTTTGGGTGGCCTGTTCTGGCAGTCCCACGTAATGTGGGCGAGAGTTGGCCGGCCTCCGCACCAAGGACAGCGAACGCTGTACAGCGTTGGGTGAATGGCATTTTTCAAATAAAGATTTGGAAATGTGTGCGTCTGTATTCGGCGCCAGTCATAAGAGTCCTGCCTGGATAGGTCAGGGTGTGGTGGACTGTACTTTCTTCGCTCGCGCCTCTGGTGCTCAAGGATGTCTCGTGGTAAAAAGGGGTTTTCGTCAGAGTGGTCGGCCGCTCGGTTGACAAAAGCACGAGCTGCACCGTCCGCTCTCTCATTGCCCTCGAGTCCTGCGTGACCCGGGCACCAGATGCTCATGTGTTTCTGCGTTAGGTTGGATCCTAATAGGTGAGTGGTGCTGTGTGGTAGCCTCCCGGTGAGGAATAGTCTACATGCGACTTGGGAATCTGTAAGAGTTATCGACGATTGTCCCAGAGCGTTCTTACTTTTAATAGCTAGCGCGATGGCTGAAGCTTCTGCGGTATTCGCAGATGCAACTCTAGCCGTGGCGCAAGTCACAAGCCCTTGATTTGTAAGCAAGCAAAAAATGCAACGACTCATAGTCCTGTAAGGTTCATGGCTATTCACGTTGCGTGAATTATTTATTTATTTATTTATGATACCCTCAGGGTCAACAGACATTATAGAAGGGAGTGGTATAAAATAGAGAAACACAACAAGATTTTAACTACAAGAAGCAGCACAATGTTTCTAACTATGCGATAATAGTTGTGAAGAGGCGGAATACATGTTACAAAATATGCTACATATGCAAAGAAGCAGTCCAGTGTTTCTAATTATACAATAATAGCTCTAAAGAGGCAGAATACAACAATATGTTACAGTGCATTGGTTAATGAAGTCAAATTTTCCATGATCTCAAGTTATTACTACCAATTTGGGAAGCCAATTCCAATCATTTGATGTACGTGGTATGTAGGACTGTAGGAATGATTCTGTTTTACACAACGGAATGCCAACTTTATGAGCATGATCCAGACGGTGCGAAACGTAATGGGGAGGAAGTATTAGTAAATCGCGCAGCTATAGGATGATGATACAGTATGTGAAAAAGGCTTAAGCGATGCATCGTACGTCGATGAGCTAGCGTAGGTAGTTTAAGGTTAGCTTTAGTTACCGTGATGCTCGCGATCCGACTGTAATTAGAGAGTATAAAATGGACCGAATTATTTTGCACCATTTCAAGCGACTGTATCAAATTATTATAAGGCGGATCCCAAACTGAAGCGGCATATTCTAACTTATGGCGAATGAGTGTTTTATGTAGCATTAGTTCGAGAGACGAAGGCGATTTTGCAATGTTACGACGAAGATATCCGCGCATGCGATTAGCGTTGCAGACAACATGAGAGATGTAAGTATCCCATGTTAGATTGCTACGGATGTGAACTCCGAAGTACTTATATGAAGATACGCTATCGAGTAGTGCATTATTTAAGTGATAAACGGGTAAACTAGTAATCTTTCTAGACACTGGCATGAATTTGCATTTTTTTATGTTTAGTTCATAAGCTGTGTATTACACCACTCAAAGACGGCGTTAATGTCAGTTAATGTCGTCGTTTGGACCTGTTATTTCTCGGAAAATTACGCAATCGTCAAAAACAATTGAACGGATGAGGAAACACAAGATGGTAAATTGTTAATATAAATGAGGAAAAGAAGAGGACCGAGCTCTGCGGTACACCAGAATGGACTGTGCATTCTTCAGAATTGGCGCCGTAGCTGAGACAAACTGAGAATGGTTAGCAAGAAAACCTTCAATCCAGATTAAAATGCAGGGATCGAGCTTAAGTAGTCGTAATTTATAAATGAGCAGTTTGTGACACACTTTGTCAAAAGCTTTAGAAAAGTCAAGAAAAATGCAGTCAGCCAAGGACCTATTGTCAAGACTGGTGTTTAGTTTGTGTACAAGAAGTGTTACTGGAGCTTCACGCGAGTATGATTTGCGAAATCCATGCTGCGATGGTGCGAAAAATGAATGCGACTCCAAAAAAAGTAGCTAGGTAAGAAGCCAAGATATGCTCTAGTATCTTACGAGGTACACTTGTGAGCGAAATTGGTCTGTAATTTAGAGGGGAATGATTATTGCCTGCTTTATAGATTGGAATTACCTTCCCGAAACCATCGTGCAATGATTGCTGGAAAATGTTTGTTAATATGATTGTGTTACATCATGGTCATATGGTCGTAGGTGTGGCGGAGTGGAATTTCTGGGTAACGAAAAATGTCTTGCGAAAACTTCGTTTAGTACTCCGGGACACTGGTTGGCCGGTATAGCGTCACCATTAAGGTCACTGAGTGCTAGTATATTATCGTCTTTAAAATTAACCATGCGCCAAAATTGTTTAGGGTTAGTTTTAAGCATGGAAGGTAATGTGCTGCTTAGGCAGTTATCTTTGGCGTCTTTTAGGACCTGCGCGTACTCAGCGGCGATCTGTTTGTAGGCTGACCAACGAGCATTGCTACGGCTTAGTTTAGCTGATTTAAACAGGCGTGTTAGCTGACGATTCTATTATGATTTTTTTTAGATTAGAGGGGATCGTGTAAACAGGGATGTGCCTATCTGTTAATTCAGTCACTTTATTAACAAAGATACACCAGTTTGACTGGTCATTACGGCATTCATATTCACGCAAGTATTCGTCAAGGAACAATGCGAGTTCATTATTAATTGAAAGAAAGTCAGCCACTAATAATTTCTGAATGTCTTGATCTTTTTAATCGGTTTAGATCACTTGAGGCAAACTTTAAATGAATGTAGGCAATGATCACTGATACCTGGCAACCATGTAATGTCGGAAATAAGATCGGGTCGGGTGGTGAAAACAAGGTCAAGTGTACTGGAAACAGACGTGGTTATTTTTGTTTGTTCCTTAACGATTTGGGTCAGCGAAAAGGTATTGCACAATTCTAAGAAACCTTGCGCTATAGAGGAGTTAGGATACACTGTGGGGGGATCATTGTTCCATATAATATTCGGCATATTAAAATCACCAAGCGAGAAAATTGGTACTGTGGTGTGGCGAGAGCAAACACTATGAATGACATCGTGGAAATCTCTCACAAATGTTGCAGTGAAATTTGGGGGGCTATAGAAGACACCCAAAATTATTTTTTGATATGATAGTTTTACGACTGACCATACAAACTCCAAACTGGATGTAATTTTAATGCAATCTGAAGGCAGCCTTTTATTTATCGCCAGCAGTACACCGCCACCTTGGCGTGTATCGCGGTCACAGCGGTAAACAGAAAAATCGCACGAGTTCATGAATAATTCACGGTCCCCGATTTGTGGATGAAGTCGTGTTTCGGTTAACGCGATAATGTCAGGTCCGCATGCGTCGATGGCCGATTCCAGTGCAACTCCTTTGTTGATAATGCTTCGGATGTTAGTAAAAAGAAATGAGGTATGCGATAGGTTGCGTTTGTTGACCCTGTCGCGTTCCTATCTCACAGATCGAGCTGTGGACGTCGACTGCTCGGTAACAGGTACGTGCCTAGGCGCATGCTCTGTATTGTCTGCAGCTCTGCTTGTTCGTGACGACTCGTTTTCTTTGACACATTGACTTATCGGGTCGTATACCTATTGTTTCTTATTTATGATTAACTCTTTGTAACACACTTGGTAGGCGGGTGCGCCAGGTTGATCTTTAGCAAACTGGAATAGTTTTCGCCTCACTTCACGTGTGGCTGCACAAAAATCTTCGCTAATTAGCTGCGATGACACTACCCCTGTTGTCGTTGTCGGTGATTTCAATGTGGATGTGTCGGTAACGAAAATGGAGCCGTTTACGCGTTCCATATTGCAGACATATCCCTTACGATGCCACACTGGTCTGGCCCAATCGACCACTCAGCGGCGTACGTGCATCGATTTGACATTATCAAAGAATGTTATTGCTGTTGTGAGTGAAATAATGACCACCGAGCAATACAGTAAATGAGTGTGCGTACCTCTCGCCACGATGACCACCCATCAAGACAATAAATAAGTTCGTACTTTTTTCAAAATTACGTCCTCTCCGTGTCGTGTGCTAATCAGCTTCGCCGGCCAACCACCTTCACAGAGTGGAATGGCTAATGATTTTTTTCGTATGGCCGCCCATTTTATGTAGTCACGGACAACCATGCACTATGTTGGCTGTCATCCTCCAAAGATCCATCAGGCCGTCTTGCCCGATGGGCACTTCGCCTGCAGGGCGTGCTGTATACCATAGCAGACGCCAGCATTCTGACGCCGACGCCCTGTCGCGCTCTGCTTTGCCTGACGACAATGCTTGCTGCTCACTATCCCAGTTCGCTGTTTCTTCGCTCGACCTTACCACAATCGCTTCTGAGCAGCGCAAGGACCATTAGATTGTCTTCATTATAGACTTGCTTTCTGGTTCATCAGCACAATCAACCACTCGCACGTTGCGTCGTCAAGCTCACCATTTCGCCATTCGCGACACCTTACTTCACCGACGCAGTTATAACCCCGACGGGCGCCTGTGGTTGTTAGTAATACCTCGCAGCCTGATTTCCGAAATATGCGCAGCTTTCCGCGCCGATCCACAGTGTGCACACTCGGGAGTATTTAAACCTTACCAACGCCTTCGATAGCGGCACTACTGGCGAGGGACGTACAGCTACATTCAGAAGTTCGTTCACTTTAGCCCCGATTTTAAGCGCCGGAAATATTTGCCCCGCCTCTCGCTAGCCGTTCTGCGACCTTTATCTTGCCCTACCCGGCATTGAGAGAGAGAGAAGGGAAGAAGGAAAGGCAGGGAGGTTAACCAGACTGAGCATTGTTTGCTACCCTGACCTGGCAGTGATTTGTATGGGACCTTTCTCCTGACATTGGCTGGAAACCGCTGGGCCATTGTGGCAGTCGACGCCGAAAGTGCCGCCCTCCCTGAAGATACAGCGCGAGACGTTGCCTCCTTCCTGCTTCGTCGATTCATCCCGCGTCATGGGCCACCTGAGGAACTGCAGAGTGATTGCAGCCGTGTCTTCCTGTCCGAAGTAGTTGAAGCCATTCTTAAAGGGGGCCACGTTGCTCATCGCACAACTACGGCGTACCATCCTCAAACCAATGGCCGCACAGAACACTTCAGCCGTACGCTCGGCGACATGATTGGTTGTGTGGCCTCCAACCACACAAATTGGGACGTCATTCTGCCCTTCGTAACCACGCGTATAACACCGCTACTCAGAGCACCACCGGATTTTCGCCCTTCTTATTGCGATAGCAATTACATGGACAACCCAGGCGCATTTCTGCCGTCACCGTCGCCGTGAGGTTCCGTATGAGTGAAATCGTGTGATGGTGAGCCGGCGAAAGCAGTTCAATCTCGCGTGCGCGAGTGAAAACGCAGCCCGGACAAGGTCCATCTTGGCCAACACCCTCTAGAGAACTTCAGAACTTCTGGCTGTACCCTCTCCCCCTGATCTACGTCACCCAAAAAGAGGCCCACATAGAAGTTTCGTGCGGCATGCTACGAAGGTACGAGTGGCGCACCTGTGTTGAAAATGAGGCGCGGAAGACCGAGTGGATGACGACGGCGATAACAATTCGATTAGTTCCGGGAACTCTGCCGCTCCTTGGATAGCTTCGGGGTTAGAAAAGTCCTGGCATGCTACGACATGCTTCCTAGCGCGCTTTTTTTCTAGACGTGAATCGTGCATGTAGTCTCTGCGCTTGTGTGTCCCGCAGGCCTTCATTGCCGCAGAATGTGGATTACGTTCAGGCCAGGATATGCCTAATAAGTGCTGCGTGCCCCATTGCTGGAGCAATTACAAATCGGGGCCGAAAAATCATGTGTTCATGTTTCCGCAAGATCAATGACAGAATATTGGGTGCCAATGCTAAGGCAAAGAAGAGGAAAACTGGAACTCTGCGGAATAAGACAACGGTTTCTTTGTAAATAGTTGCGCGAATATGTTTTGCATCTCCATTGCTAAACTCATTTGAAGTGCAAATATGTGGACTGTGGTACTGTATGTAATAATGTTTCGAAAGCGAAATTATTCGTTGAAAGCGTAATCTAGACTGGAATAAATACACGTGTCCCGAACGTGAAGAAGGACACACTAGAGAAGTTGTCATGACATATGTGTTATGGTGCAGTGCTAACATTTTGTTGAAGAACATTTGTGGTCGCATGAACGGCAAACTCCTTGACGCCAACGGTACACCAAGGCAAAGAAGCTACTCTAAAGAAGAGGGCAGCACCGTGACTTTTCAATATAAGCGATGCTCCCTGTCATCATGTATCCGGGATTCGTTCTCATTCCTGAGGTTGAGCCATTTCATTTTTTTATGGACGGGCTTTTTAATAAAGCAGTGCGAAAATAGTTTTGCATAAATAAAATAATATTGGAACACCCTCTATGCTCTGCGGGCCATCTGTTCAACTATGCATCTATGTGCAACGGAACATCTATGTGGGCCTCTTTTGCGTGACGTAGCTCAGCGGGAGAGGGTACAGCCAGAAGGCCTTAAGAGGAAGCTTTAGCTCGGGCCCAACTTCGACGCGGCCTATTCAAATACATGTAAAAACGCAAAAACGTTTTCCTGAGATAACCCCTGGAACGATTTTAATGAAATTTGTTGCATTTGAGAGAGAAAGTTAAATTCTAGTGACTGTTGGAAGCGGAATTTCGATTTAGGGCTTGCATTTTGTTAAAGAGATTTACAAAATTTCAGAAGTTTGAAAAAAATAGAAGCACGAAGTTTACAAACTAATAGCTCTGCATCAAGAACAGATATCGCGGTTCTGTAAACGGCATCCATTAGATCATTCAAAGCGGACAAATTTCATATGTCATTTTACATCTTACGTGTGTTTGTTACGTTGTTTACGAGGGTTCTGCAAAAGTTGTAATTACATATTAATACATTTTTTGAGGTTCATGTATAAGATGTCAAATTTGTCCGCTTTAGATGTGCTATTAGGTACAATTCACAGAATTGCGATATCACCTATTCTTGCTGAGTTACAGAGTTGTAAACTTGATAGTTTCGTTTTCTGAAAATTTGCAATTTTGGCAAATTTTTAATAAAAAATTGACGACCTAAATCGAAAATTTGAAACCAACAGTCACTAGATTTTAAGTTTTTCTTTTAAATGCAACAAACCCCGTGAAATTTGGTGCTGTGGTTGCCGAGAAAAACGAATTCTCCTTTTACGTGTACTTAGATAGGAGCACCCGAGCTAAAGCTTCCTCTTAAGTTTAGATCTAGAGTTCTCTAGAGGGTGTTGGTGGAGACAACCGCGGCGTCCTCTACGGCGTCGGCCACGTGAATCGCGGACGCCGTAGTAGACACCTTTGGCGGACGCTGCAGGGACGCGTTCCCAGCGCTCGTGTGTCTTGTGTGCGGTTTGACACTAGTTTACTGGCCTTCCCCCAGCTCCGCTGGTCTCTGGTGTTTACGATAGCAGAGCCTCGCATAAATTTTCGTAAGTATTCATGAAGGCGACTCCTTACAACTTTCGGTGAAGAAAATTACGTCATAGCCTTAATCCTCCAGTCCACAAATTTATTTCTGAATGCAGGTACGTCCAGCGCGCATGGTTACCAACCATAAATAACATTTATTTATTTGTCCTCAGAACACATGGGGCATAACGGACGGGAGTGGGTACATATTTTTGGCAAAATACAGCACAACAGAACGCAACAATGTTGTTTGAAAATACAACGGCAGTTAACAAAACGAGTGCTAATAGTAACATTTATGACCATAAAATCAAATAAATGCAGAACATTACAAAAAGAAAATCTCGATATTGGCGGCTTTGAACGACGCGGTATCTTCGATGGTGGCAGTGAAACGAGGAAGGCGGTTCGAGTCCGAGCAAGTATTAGGTGTGAAGGAATTCAAGGACATTAGTATTTCGAATAGCAATGATGATTTAATGTTGGCGATCTATGCACAGCGACAGTAAGTATGGCATTTGTGAAATAAGCTCGTCTTTCAGAGAAACCTTACAGGAGAAAATTATCTGGAAGTGGCAAAGACGTGAAGCTTAGTAAAAGTAAGCTCGGGAGGCCAAGGTTCGTATTCAATGCCGAAACAATAAAGAGGAGCATATTAGTAGAGAGAGAGAGAGAGAGTATATCAGGAATATATGCGGTCGTTAACACCCCATGCATGTTTCATACCTGCCTCAACCTCGGTCCGGCTTGAAGATCAGGTCTCTATGAGTGGGCGGTGTTCTCTGTACTTCAGTAAAGCGACGTAAAACTAGGCGCAGCATAATCATGGACGCTCCCTGAACTTGTAAAAATATTTTCGGAGTTGTGACTGAAAACCGGATGCACTTAGCAAAAATAGTCGCCTTAAGCGGGACATTAGTAAATGGTTTCGGCAGTGTTTGAAATTTTGAATAACATCTAATGCAGCGCTCTTCATCTGTGACTGCACTTCAATTAACGGCAGTGGTAAAAAAAAAGAAGAAAACATTTTTTTTAGTCTAAGTTTCCGTGGTCACCTGCTCTTGTTAAAAATTTTTTCTGGCGTTCGCATCGGTCTCGGCCGCTCTCGAGAGTGCTATCACCTCTACATTAGGCTGTGTTCCGCGTTTACCATATAGTTACTACGACTGGCGTTCCGTAGAAGCAGTTGTTGTTTCTTTCCCGCTTTTATGTATACCATGCATACCAAATCGTCTCGGCACTTCCTGCATGTTCTGCAGCACTCGTGTAAATAAAAGGATGTCGAAGTTCATTGATTATTCACGTGCTCACTCTTTTCGCCGGATGCTGGTATTGTCATTCTGAATCGCAGAATGAATCTGTCCCTTATACTGGCACGTGTGCGTCGTTCGCTGTACGCTGTTCTCACAGATGGTTTCAGGCTGTCAGAGGAAGGGCGTTTTGCGTACTATTTTATATGGCTGCAGATCATATGGACCGACGCCAACGTAGTCGAAAAGGGCGCTTGAAGTTTTTTTATAACTTCAGGAAAATAAATGCGCGCTGCATACTTAATTATCCTTATGCTGCTGAAGCGAAATGAGCGTATGCTAAGGCGCGAATATTTTCCTCAGTAAACGCGTTTTAATCAGGTCGCTGAGCCTGGCCGCGGGTCGTGGAATTGTCATATAGCATTGGCGGGCGTGCGGTAGCCGCAGCGCAATTTGTGGTCCACCTGAGTGCAGAAAAATTCAGCAAATCGAACCCATACATGATCCATAACACAAGTCAGTTGAAGGAAAAGTGCATGGAACTAGGACCATCGTCTGACTTGAGCAGCAGTTTCCATTCTCTCGTCTACTTTCTTAGACATGTGTGTATGTGCAAGATAAGCTCTGGTGGTGTCAGAGAGCGACACTCATGGCCAGGGCGGCGGATGTTAACATCCATTAAACCGCAGGCGTCCCAGTACGTGAGCTTAGGAGCCTCTAATTGGCCAGTGAAGCCTCGTATGATACCTCATAGCATCAAGGGTATACAATAGAATCATCAGAATCAATAGAATCATCAGGTTAATGCAAGATACATGTCGATGCTGCATCAGCTATTTCAGGAGAGGAATCGTGCATGACAACATACACTAGAAGATACTGCTACAGATATGTTAGGCTACTAGACAGTGACTGGCGTTAAGTATCAGCGAATAATCGGTTGATTTTTATCTTTTGATGAGGATGAATGATCTCTAACAAGAATGGGCAATGAAAAAGCTTGCATTTATAGAAGAAAAATTACACTTTGCCCAAATGGAATTGACATGACCAGGAAGCTGATTAAGGGCAAACTGACGGAACTCTTTTGGCCAGCGTCGTCCGTGCTTGGTCAGAAGTTGCAGGTGCATCTGAACACGGAGAATTTGTAGAAAGTCCTTTCTGAGTTACCTGGATGACTCAGCCAAATGCCCGTGCTAATGGAATGGTGGCTGAAGCTCTTTTCAGTCTTGACACAGTCCTCTGCAGACTTGATATCCAAATTCTTCTGCTTGCACTTCTTTGTTCATGGTGTAAAAGCCTTGCAAATTCGGCTCCAGCCCCTTCCTGTTGGTGTAGATAGGAGCTCCTGTGATGACCAAGATGTGCTTGGCATAGCCTCTGTTAGGGCGGAACGGTGACACATGAGATACAGCACAGATTAGCCAAACTCGTGTGTGTTTTCTTTTATTTTCGAACCAATTATATTGAACCATAAACATGAACAAACATTCATATCTGCTGCAAACAGCAAGCCATACAGTATATATTAAACATATTTATTTCTGAACCATGTGTTGTTTACCTTGTAGTAGCTGCCAACGTCCACACAATGGCCTTGTTGTAGCTGGCAGCAGCTTCTGTTTAGTGTGTGGAGCGTGTTGCTTTATACTGGTGCCGTCCTCATTACTGCATGTCTGGAACAGAAATTTTGACTGAATCAGAAATTGAAAAAGCGCACTTTTGCAATATGAAATGCAATAAGCTGTGACATATATATTGTGATGGTTTGCGACTACAGAACACATGCAAATGTAGACTGTCTGTTCTAGGGTGCTTAAGCAGCACGTTAAATAAATATTGCTATTAACCATAAAATTGATGTCTGAGTAACTACAATGCATATCAACAGCTTAAGTATTAAGATCACAAATGAGAACATTTGTGCGTTCATTTATACACTAGAAGAGATCACACTGCTGGTTCCAAAAGAAAATGCATGAAAGTTATGAAGCTATTACAACTGATGCAATATTTTTCTGCACGAATGTGATGCACCGCTTCACTACTGCAAGAATAAATGCCCTACGGTAAACCAAACTGAACAGCAAGTACATTTGGAACCAACAAGTACAAAATATGAGTGAATTATTATGCTTCCAACTGTTTAATACATTAAATTCTGTACTTTCACTTCATTTTACCAAAGGATTATTCCGTTTTGTGGACGAAAGAAGTTGCCGGCGGATTAGAAAAAAAGTTTTTTTATGTATATTGATAAGGCTACTCAGTCACCTATGACTACGGCTACAATAAGATGAAAAATGAGACGCGCGTTCCTATATCGCTCTTTCTTTTCCTGATTGTGTGTGTATAACGACAGCTTCACAAGTAAAGGTATATTTAGGAAACAGCAACTGAGATCCTGACTGCCCATATGTAATGCAGGATCTAGTTCGTTAACTTGTCCCCGCCTGTAAGTTAATGAAACTGATATTATATAACGATTCAAGCAGCGGTGTTAAACGACTCACCGTTATTGCCGTTGTCAGCCGCAGCAAAATCCAGCTCCCGTTTCTATGCAGACGTGTTCCGAATGGCTCAGGACCGAAACCCAACTTTCGGGCTTACATGTCCGCTTGCAAAGGCGTCACTTCACCCAAGTTAAATAACGCGAGACATCGAAGCGCAATAAACTAGTTTTGGAAACAAAGAAGCAACCAGTCAGAGTGTACGAACGAATGAATCCGCGCCGCCGTGCACTCGAAAATACCGGTAAAAATTTTAAATCCAGGCCAGAGGTCACGTGAAAGATCGATGATGCTGAACGCTATTTGCGTTTATAACGACGAAGAAACAATAAACTTACTAACAAAGAGTACAACATCTAATTAGCAATAATAATATTGCCCTCTTTTTGTGTAATAAAAATGCTTCGGTAATTGTAAGAGAAAGTTTGTAAGATAAATGGACGGATGGATGGATGGATGCTATGACCGTCCCCTTCGGAAGGGGGCGGTGGGTTGCGCCACCAAGCTCTTGCTATTATAACGCCTAATGCCCTACCTAGTTTAAACAAGAAAAAAAGAACCACTATGAACTCCCACAACCAAATTTTCTGATCCCCTATTGCGAACTGTGCTTTTGTATGTCTCCTTTTTTTGTCGTTTCCCTACTTTTCTTCTACCAATCCTCCAATCGCCTCTCACAAATGCCTATTGAGGACATGTTTACTTTTCCACTACTCTCGCTGAACCCAAGGGCTTCAAGGAGGCCAGTGGTGCCTAAATCGACCGCTGGGTAGACGTCTTCACATTCTAATAAAACATGCTCCATAGTTTCCCTAGCTTTACCACAGCAAGCACATGCTTCTTCTTCCTTCTTATATCTCGCTTTATAGGTCCGTGTTCTAAGGCATCCCGATCTCGCTTCAAAAAGTAATGAGCTTCCCTTTGAGTTATCATAAATTGTTTCTTTCCTGATTTCGTTTTTTCCTCTTAAGTAGTTACTCATGGCAGTTTTTTTTTTTCCATTGCTGCCACCCATGAGATTATTTCAGCCTCTCTGACTTTCCGCTTGACGTTCTTTGTTGCTATGTTGCCCACCCTACAGGCGGCATACTTGCTGGTAAGTTTCCTAGTTCTTTTCCTCCAGTGTGAATCAATGTATTAAAAATTAAAATTGCGCATATTACGGCGCCTCTAGCGGGAAATGTTGGAACTAACGTAAGCATCCCGAAGTGATTCTATTATGCTGGTTTCTTTAGCAGCGGCGCGCGGTCGATTTTTTCGCCCTCTGTGGCCATTTGTTGAACTTGACATGACATGACACGACACCACGGAAAATGAATGAGATAATGACCGCCACGGCAGCTTCATTGGTATCGCACGCGTAATGTGGAATGTGTGGGATATCTTGCCACTTGTATCAAGATGTCTTTTCCTTTATTTGCATTTCCCTTCTCTTTACATTTTTTTTACGTTTCAATTAAACAACAATTAATTTAGTTTATGTTTCCTTTGGCTTCAGTGTCTGTTTATTCATACGGTTGTAACTGCGACTAAAAAATGAACTTGACGCAGCGGCGACTGAGAAGAAATCGTTGAAAAGAGCACGCCTTTATGACGGAAAAAGATAAAAAAAAATATAAATAATAACGTACATCTGGCACGTGTTCTAGAGTCACGAATAGCTTGCCGAGAAGCCATGCGAAGTTGACTGAAAGAATGAAACACGTAAGAACACGACTATTAAGCGTACACTCTACAATGAATATCATCATCATCATCATCACCATCATCAGCATCATCACCATCATCATCAATAGCCTGTTTACGACCAGTGCAGGGCAAAGGCCTCTCCCATACTTCTCCAACTACCCCGGTCGTGTACTAATTGTGGCCATGTTGTCCCTGCAAACTTCTTAATCTCATCCGCCCACCTCACTTTCTGCCGTCCCCTGCTACGCTTCCCTTCCCTTGAAATCCAGTTTGTAACCCTTAATGCCCATCGGTTATCTTCCCTCCTCATTACATGTCCTGCCCATGCCCATTTCTCTTTATTGATTTCAACTAGGATGTCATTAACTCGCGTTTGTTCCCTCACCCAGTCTGCTCTTTTTTTATCCCTTAACGTTACACCTATCATTCTTCTTTCCATAACTCGTTGCGTCGTCATCGATTTAAGTAGAACCCTCTTAGTAAGCCTCCAAGTTTCTGCCCCATACGTGAGTACTGGTAAGACGCAGCTGTTATACACTTTTCTCTTGAGGGATAATGGCAACCTGCTGTTCATGATCTGAGAATGCCTGCCAAATGCACCCCAGCCCATTCTTATTCATCTGATTATTTCAGACTCATGATCTAGATCCGCGTTCACTACCTGTCCTAAGTAGATGTATTCCCTTACCACTTCCAGTGCCTCGTTACCTATCGTAATCTGCTGTTCTCTTCCGAGACTGTTAAACATTGCTTTAGTTTTCTGCAGATTAACTTTTATACCCACTCTTCTGCTTTGCCTCTGCAGGTCAGTAAGCATGCATTGCAATCGGTCCCCTGAGTTACTAAGCAAGCAATCATCAGCGAATCGCAAGTTACTAAGGTATTCTCCATTAACTCTTATCCCCAATTCTTCCCAATTCAGGTCTCTGAATACCTCCTGTAAACACGCTGTGAATAGCATTGGAGAGATCGTATCTCCCTGCCTGATGCCTTTCTTTATTAGGATTTTGTTGCTTTCTTTATGGAGGACTACGGTGGCTGTGGAGCCGCTATAGATATCTTTCAGTATTTATACATATGGCTTGTCTACACCCCGATTCCGTAATGCCTCCATGACTGCTGAGGTTTCGACTGAATCAAACGCTTTCTCGTAATCAATGAAAGCTATATATAAGGGTTGGTTATATTCCGCACATTTCTCTATCACCTGATTGATAGTGTGAATATGGTCTATTGTGCAGCCTTTGCGGAATCCAGCCTGGTCCTTTGGTTGACAGAAGTCTAAGGTGTTCCTGATTCTAATTGTGATTACCTTAGTAAATACTTTGTAGGCAACGGACAGTAAGCTGATTGGTATATAATTTTTCAAGTCTTTGGCATCCCCTTTCTTATGGATTAGGATTATGTTAGCGTTCTTCCAAGATACCGGTACACTCGAGGTCATGAGGCATTGCGTATACAGGTTGGCCAGTTTTTCTAGAACAATCTTCCCACCATCCTTCAACAAATCTGTTGTTACCTGATCCTCCCCTACAATGAATACGGACTGAGTAATGATGCAGGTTGTACGACGCAAACTTCTGGTTCACGAGGGCTCACCGACAGCGGTGGTTCTATAGGAGGCACTATGATATAAGGTGCCTAGCATGATAATTAGGAACTAAGCGTATTTTTGACAAATGGTACATCGCCGACGATCGTAACCAACAAGTCTGTGAGATCTTGCTTGTTCTTTTTTTTTATGTGTAGATGTAATTTTCTTCCACATAGAGTTTTTCGGCGCTGTGTGCACACATCAGGAGTACCAACATGGGCACGGAAATCACAAATGTGCCTCTTTAAACAGTTTTTCGATTTGAAGTATGCTCTGCAATATACCCAAATTTTCTGCCAGTGCCTTGCGAATAATTTTTGCAATTCTGTGAGCGATCACAGCACACCGGAATCTTCAGCCATCATAACGGCAGTGAATGACAGTGCATTAAAGCAAATTTATTTCGCATTGTGAGCAGAAAGCACTGGATGTCTCGTTTATCAAAAGTTGTCGGCGACGCCAAGTATACGAAGAAGTCGAGTCATAAACATCACGCTCACAACAAGCAGCTGCAGTTTGAAGGTTCCACGCCAAGTCTTTGCTTACACTTAATGGGTGCCTGCGAAGAATTGTGCAGTCTGTGCGCAAAATACAGGCGCACTTCTGTTCCTCTTGAATTCGGGGGACACGCCTTTATGAACTATAGAACGGGGGTGAATGAAGGCAGGCGGCTAGCGAGCGAAAGCGCTGACAGTGTCTTTTATAAAACAGGCCTCGATCATGCAACTGAGTATTGTGTCCCTGGGCACCACACGATACTGTGGTGGCCACTTTTTTGGATGTGTGTATCGGCGCCCGGTGTCAGCCTTCGCACGTACCGGCAGGACGTGAAGCTGCGTGAAGCACAGAGTAGCATAGTAAACGTAAAGAGTGGACACGCCTGCGGCCGACTTTGGCTCTCAGCGCACCTAGCGGAATCGGCGAAACGCACCAGCCTCCTAGATGGTCGCGCACGCCGCCGAAGCTCTGAGGCCCTAATTTCAGATTCCTTTGTTGAATTTTTTTTGCGTGACCCATACCGTTGCTTAAATCGAATGATTTCACTCATGTTAGTTTCATTTAAATTCATATTTGCTGTTTCAAGCTGTAACTTAGCGCAACAATCATGCCAACTGTTGAGGAAGTAGAACTTTATCGCTTATGATATTGTACGTCTAGTAACTCACGACAAAAGGTGTGTCGTAAATAAATGTGCCGTGTTCTTTAAATATAAATAAACTTGCTGCACAGTCAAGAACACGAAAATAGCAGACAACTTATTGCAGCAAGATTGTAAGAGGCAGATACATGAAAACGGGAAGAAACAGCGAAATGCAAGTAATACGGGTGTCACACAGGGCACTTTTAAACCCGATCAAGCCCAATCCGACTTGAATTACTCGGTCGCGATTGGTTCTTTTGTGCAAGCTGCGCGATGGAGCCAATTGAAGTCGAGAATTTTAATCCGGATCGGACTTGATCGCGATCGAAAGTGGTCGTGTGACACCGGTATAATGGAGAATAGTCGGAAATTAATGGCGTGATGGCAATGACTTTGCACAAGCAAAACACATAGAAAACGTGTTGCAACCATCCAAATAATGAAAAAAAAACTGCACATACACGACAGCAATTGATTTACTCAAAATGGGATTGTTTTAGAAAAAAAAAAATATGACGTTTTTCTTGTACTTCCTCGAAGGAGGGTGAATTAGGGCCGCAAAATTATGTGAATGGTTGCGTGCCGAAATAAAATGGCTGCAAAAATAATTGAGCAGGCACCAACATCCTCATCTCGAATGTGTAAGCCAGTGTGTCCGTCATTAAACCGCTGCAATTAAGAACTTTGTGTTGGGGGGTCTTCACCTGCTGTCTTTGAAGCCTTGCAATCGCCTTCTGATACTTGGAATCTTGCCCTTGAGTATGCATGATGTCCTTTGGCTGTACAGTGTATCTTGAAGAAATGGTGGAGATTCCTGCAATACGTTGAATAACAGACAGAAGGTAAGCAATACAGGAGGCTTAGAATTAAATTATGGGGCTTTACGTGCAAAAACCAGTTTCTGATTAAGAGGCACGCAGTATTGGGGGACTCCGGAAATTTGGACCACCTGGGGTTCATTAACGTGCACCTAAATCTAAGTACACCGGTGTTTTCGCATTTCGCCCCCATCGAAATGCGGCCGCCGTGGCCGGGATTCGATCCCGTGACCTCGTGCTCAGCAGCCCAACACCATAGCCACTGAGCAACCACGGCGGGTTACAGGAGGCTTCAAAGCTATTGTATGTAGAAGCTACGTTCCTCCATATAAGCAACACTGGAGCCTGCAAAGCTTTATAATGAAGATGCTGCGTTCCTTCATGTAATGTGTATTGTTTTGTTAAGGAAGAACTGTTATAAATGCTAAGAAACAAGGAACTTTCTACCGTAACGACTCCATACACAATTAAAACATGAAAACCCGTAACTTCAGCCCAATGCAGAACAGCTAACAACGCTCGAGCGCACATAGCCTGCTACAGAGGTTGAGAGAGAGAGCGCATTATTGCAATACTGCAAATATTACACGTGTACCGCCGCTTTAGAAATATCTACATTTATTTTGCAAAGTAGAGCACCATACTATTTCAGCAATCGCTGCGCGTAACATGAAGCTCTCTGCCCCGAACGGCATGTGTTCATAGGCCGCATTTCTTAACGAACCATTTTATCTTCTAACTTCATCATTGTATCGAACGTGCCTCGCAGCTCAGACGCTGCCGCATCGCTGTTATCGCTAGCATCACCGCTTATTGCTGCGCATAAAAAAAGAATACGAAATGAAAGTCAGCCTACCAAATGGGCAGCAGCTGTTCATGGCTGCAAGGCCGCCGTCACTCGTTCATGCGGCTAACTGTGACATAACGAAATGCGAAGGAATAAGTCGTTAACAACGCGCAAAAGAACTTGCTGTGGCCTTACCATGAAACGGCGACGAAGCAGACGCTGGCAGGAGAACCCAACAACGTTGCTCAGGTGGATTTTACAGAAAGAGCCTGACCAGGCTTCGCACATGTTGGGTCGTGACCAGTGGTCGTGCCGCTTGTCAAGCTGCTAGCTGCAGCCGCAGCCACAGCCACATTTTTCTTGATGTGCTCTGCCACCTAGTGGAATCGGCGAAGCTCCATAGCTCGGCCGCGAAACGGCTCGAGTGTCCGCTCTTGTCGTTTACTATGTTGCTCTATGCGTGAAGTTTGGATGGCGGATCTTAGAACCGGCAAGGAGCCATCGACAACTCGTGTGTGCAGCAAGCACTTCCGCAAATTTCAGATACGGTGTCGGGGCTACGGAGTTCGGTGAGTAGCAGAAAGCTCGCACTGAGACGCTCGCCCGCGTGCGCTCCCTGGCTAACGTTATGAAGTTTTGGTCTATGAACTTGTTGAATGCTAGATACTGGCAAGTTCACTGGAATGGAAATGGAACGGTCAAAAGTACATGAAAAAGGCATGGCATATGCTCGTGTTTGTGTGGTACCAAACAATGAAATGTACTGGACTAAGAAAAAGAAGTAGCGGATAATTGCTCGATGAGAAGACCGATAAACATACAGTGCGACGCAAGTAGAGAAATAATGATATTGAAACGTCCAAAAATTTAGAAGAAACGAAAATAAAGACGACGTTTCGCCCGAAAGGCAAAGCATCGATTGTGATAACAATTAACAGACAGCCATACGAAGTAAGGATAGTAGTTTTATTGGCCCTATAAACTTGTAAACATAGGTACATTAAATAAATTAACAAGTATGGTGTCACGCGCGCACAAGTAAACATGACCACATATGAACCGATTACCGCGGAAACTCGCCATCGAAACGGTGGCGTGAGGAAGCGCGGCAGCAGCAGCGAGCGAAGTGACATTCGTGCTGTGTATCGCTTCAGCGAAAATTGAGCGCCGAGAACACACAGCACGCACAAAGCTACGAGCCACCGACGCACTTAGACTCTGCCCCCAATGCAGATCGCTCTCAAGATACGGCCGGGCGACCGCGCGCAGCCGCCACGTGCACAGTTGGAGCCGGGGCAGAACGCCCCCCCCCCCTCCCCTCTCCCCTACCCCCGCTGCCTCGCAACATTGGGTGCCTCGCGCACAACGGGAGAGGGCGCACTTCCTGCTGGCTTTCGTCTCTTTCCCGCGGGCGGGTTTGAGCCGCGATCGTCGGCTCCCCTCGCACGCCTTCACTTACACATACAGCGTGGGGCGAGTGGCGACGGTGTTATCGCCGTCACTCACGGCGATAACCTTACGGCGACGGCGACTGCGGAAATGCCCTTGGAGTGCCCATTGTAATTGCTGTCGCAATAAAACTTCCGTCGTTTCGACGGTACTTACAGAAATGTCCAGGAGGGCTACCGCATTGTGTGTTTATTGAGCGCCGACAGCCAAACATATGAAGAGCGCGCCGTGTTATCCCTCATACTATGCAAGCGAGTCGCTTCCGACAGATGGCGACTCCGTAAGTCCTCGCTGCCAATGCATCGCTTTATCCTGAAAAAAAGGGTAGATCACATTACTTATGAGTGTCACATACATCGACGCAACGTTCGTGCCATACGATGTTCTTGTCGGTACTTTCACAGACGTCTTCGAGAGGAGAGCTGCCAGCTACATTAGATACATAAGCGGCATGAGTTTGATCTTAGTGTTGTTGTAAATAGAAACGGTGTGGCATGCGTTCTTGTTTTCGCTACGAGTGGAGCTGTTGGCGCGCGAAAAAAATTGCCTTTGAGTACCACGACCGGTTTGACCGCCAGAGCTTCGCCGGGGTTCTAGCGTCAAAACAGCGGAGGCTGAGCGGGAAAATTGTTGAATTGTTGGCAACACTTCGACAACTTCACCTTGGCCCCTTACATGCGTATATGGCCAAGTTTATTGTAGTTGGATCCTCATTCTAACATCCACAAAGCGCTTCTTGCATATATGGAAGAACAAAGGAAAATTCAGAATGACTAGAGAAAAAAATTCACCGACGATCACGATACTCCCTAATGGTAAATTCGAGCGCAGATCTATACGTGTTTTCATTTCGCGATATATTGAAGCATCGCACCGATCACCGCACCGAGTGGCAGGGCCGTGATGTGCGTTGGTATAGTGGTATATATAGACATGCCACACGGTTGCCGCTTCTCGGCAACTGCAGCTTATGCAACGTAATCTTTACTGGGAAACGTTTACGGCGAACGCTGTGCACGAAGACGAGCTTTCTGGATCTTGTTTTTCTTTCCCCCGCTCGGCCGCCGCCGCCGTTGCCGCGGATAGCCGCGGATGCGAGGGTGCGCGGTGCTTCAAGGTGGCTTCCTCCGCTTTCTTCCTCGCGTTTCCCCGCTATCCCCAGCTGCGCTCCGCGTTCGCTCTTTCATCCTTCGCTGTGCTCGTTCGCTCGGTTATGCTGAGGTAGGCCGACGGACGTCGTGGCACGCCGACACTCAACGCAGGAACGGGCTCCTAAGAGCTGCGCTCTAAAGAAAGTCAGTGAAAAAAATTGTGCAGATCTCACGCACTGTGGGAGTCAACGTTATGCGAAGCATTTAGCACGTACCTGACGGTCCAGCAAGGTTTCGGGTTCCGCAAAACGATACCAGGAGGACGAACGCGTTCTTGTAAATTGAGTAGTGGTGCTTGTGGGTCACGAGCGTACGTGTGTGACGATAGCAACACAATGGGACAACCGCGTTGTAGACGATGGTATGACGGCAGTCACATGATTTATACGCCGGTCGTTCGACGCCAGCCTTTGACATGACGATTGTTGGGTTCTACATAGGTACTAGACGAGCGTAGGTGAGAAAAATACAGATTGTGACGTCAACAGCCACTACGTGTTATACAATCGTATGTACATATGGCTATTTCATGTGGATGTTAAAACGATGACTGCATTTGTGCTCAGGCAAATAAATGTTAAAGCATGATTAACTTGGGCTATAACGAAGTCTGTACAACGTCGCACAAGTTCTACGTTGCGTGATTTGAGAAAAGGGCCGAGGAAAGTCGGCTGGTCCCGGAGATAGGGCAGTCTAACAATGCGCCTCAGAGCGCGAGCATCCACAAGAAAATAAGACGAGCAAGTGGCACGGGGTGCACGCGCCGAGTGTTTCAAAGAACTGGCTGGCTTTGGAGAGCGAAAAGTATGCGTGCGATCGTGGCCTTATTGTGAAAGTTAGAAACCCTCACAAATCTAAGCGAATTTTGATGTGATTACAACGATGCTAGTTGGTACATGCTGATATGCCTTTCACATACTTGTTCTCCGAACTCGTATGTTGATATTGAGTGAACTTGCAAGTAAGCCAAAAGAGAAAAAAAAAGCGATCGTGGCCTGGATGTATTTTAGCCCGGTGGCCTAACCAGACACAGCAGCCCGGTTGGGCCACCGGCATGCTGTGCTCGACGGCAGAGTCTCAATTGCACCGTCGCTCACATATTTTCTTTTTATGAAAGCGAGGCGAGACAGAGAGAGATAATTTATTTGATAGAAGGCAGAGAGGTCGACCTGAGCAAACGCGCCTGCTACTCTGCACAGGGGAAGGGGTACCAGGGACATAAAGGTGTGATGAGGATGATGATGAGATAGAAAGAGGGATGCGCAATGGTGAAAGCAAGTTCAACATTCTGATGATGAACATTCATAAGGCTCATTCATGAAGCCACTATGTGGTTCTGTATCTAGTCAGTAGTCACCAGTTCAAGTGAACTTAAAGGCGCTAGGACGAAGCTGGTGTGTGGGCCTCCCCTGCGTGAGCAGCACAAGCGCCATACAAAAACTTTATAGCATGTAAAGAGCTGCGATAAGCGGCTCCAGCACGGCGAGCACCTGCAGGGCACTTTTAGCGGCCAGCTTCTGGAGACCACCGAGAATGACGCGCATTGACTCTAGCAGGTGTACCCTCTCCTTCGCATTGTGTCCGTCTCCTTGCTTGCCCGTAGTGCCACCGGTTTCATTGCCCCTATCATTCTTGGCTTCATGGCGCAGAGGACCGAGGCGAGACAAAAAACTATCTACGTACCGGAAAGTGCCAAGAATTAGGAAAAGATGGTTTCACATTAGAATATTTGTCTATGCAAATGTGCTGCATTGTTCGCAGGTACTGCTGTGCTGCCAACATCCCGACCCCTTTAACTTGGATTAAACAATTTTCTAGTAGGGCAATGTACCCCGGCCCTACATAACTATCCGGCTAAATAAAAGTTTCTTCTTTCTCTCTGTCTCTCTTAGGTTTTCGCAAGATGCGGTTGTTCAGTTTGTCAATATGGGTTCTGCACACATCCTGTCATGTTAATAGACTGCGAAGGCTATGTTTAAATTGTTTTCTAACCTCGACTTCAAATATATAAATAAAATTTTACTGGACCCAAGCCGAAATTATGTTGCACTACACGTTGTCAGGCGAGGAACACAGCCTAGCTTGAAGCCATATTCACAGGACAATACGTCAACAAACCGATACTTTTCTCTACAAGCAATTAAAACAAGATTTACTAGGAAACTTTTTGGAATTGTACGGAAGGTGGGCACTCGGCCTCCCTAACAGAATCTAACAGTACCAATCCAGTGTGCCACTCCAGGATCCCAACGTAAAAGATACGGAATATAAATTTTTTTTTAGTTCTACTCGGTCTACCCGAGTACTCCAGGATCCCAACGTAAAAGATACGGAATATAAATTTTTTTTTAGTTCTACTCGGTCTACCCGAGAAATTAACAGAAGTAGAAGGATTGCATCATAGTCTATACGCGGATGATATCACCCTCTGGGTTCCCGGGGGAGGATGTGATGGTCACGTCGAGCGAACGCTACAGGCAGGGGTAGATGCGGTCCAGAATTACTTGCGTGGAACGGGCCTCGAGTGCTCGGCTACCAAGTCCGAACTGTTAATCTACAAACCCACAAGGAGAGGTCGTAAAACCCTGAGCGACGAAGAACGGGAATACTCCAAAATACGTATTATATTGGCAGATGGTACTCCCGTACCGCACGTAGACAAAATTAGAATCCTGGGGTTACACCTGCAGGCAAATGGCCATAACGGAGAGACGGTGCGAAGACTTCGTCGTTCGGTAGATGACACGATCCGACTCTTGCGTCGCATCACGAATAGACGCAATGGTATGCGTGAAGACTGCGTGATCCGTCTCGTGCAGGCGTACGCGATAAGCCGCATAACGTATGTTGCCCCCTACCTTAAGTGGATAGGGTGCGAAAAAAACAAGGTCGAATGCATGATACGAAAGGTTTTTAAGAGGGCGGTCGGCGTTCCACTCAACGCGAGCACCGACAAGTTTCTGGAGCTCGGGCTTCACAACTCACTTGACGAGTTAATCGAGGCGCACGACATTGCGCAGTACGAACGATTATCTCATTCAAAGACAGGTCGATGCATCCTCGAGGCACTCGGCATCGCGTACCACACTCAGCATGGAGAAAAGATGGCGGTTCAGGCCTCGGTCCGCGACCGCCTGATCATCCCGCCGCTTCCCAAAAACATGCACCCGACGCACCACGCCGCGAGACGCAACAAACGAGCAAGAGACCTTCAGAAGAAGTTTGGCAACAGCAACGAGGCGGTGTACGTAGACGCTGCGCGATATGAAGGAGAGAAAAACGCACACGCGATCGCGGTTGTAGACCGCACGGGAAAGTGCCTCGCGAGCGCTACAGTGACCACGGGACACACGGAGGCGGCCGAAGAAGCCGCAATAGCCCTAGCACTGGCCACGGTGCCTAGTGCTGCGATCGTGATCAGCGACTCGCAGGCAGCAATCCGCGGCTTCGCGCGCGGTCGCGTCTCGCGGGAAGCGGTCCGCATACTCCAAATTTATGACGACGGCGACTCGTCATCGCCCTCGCAACCCCAAAATTCTACAGTCTTCCTCCTCTGGACCCCGGCACACACCGATGTCCCGCTCGCGGGCAACGAGGCGGCCCACGCCACGGCTCGAGGTCTCACACGCCGAGCCGCCGCAGATTATGTGGCCGCCGCCCCCGCCCCCGAGAGCGGGGCATCGGATCTGCCTGATCGGGACACTACAACAGAAATGCGGCAACAAGAATCACAATGGGCGTGGGGCGATCGCCTGACCACGTTCAGAGATCTCACCCAACACTACAGACTCCAAAGACGCACATTCCCGCCACCACACGACAGGTTAAATAGGAATGAGGCCGTAACATTACGCTTGCTCCAGACAGGCAGCTACCCTAGCCCCGCGGTCCTACATCACATCTACCCAGGTTTATATCCAACAGATGCCTGTAAAGCTTGCGGACAGCGAGCAACGCTGCGACATATGCTGTGGGAATGTGCCGGCAACCACGGTAATGGGACCACATCCCTTCGCGACGCGTCCGTAATCGCGGCCGTTACCACAGTACGGGAAGCCTCGAGCTCGCTTCTCCCCGACGCCGCCCCAGCTGCGGGGCCCGCCGGGGACCTTCTCCATCGGCGTCGCCACCGCTGGGAGGCGGCTCTGAAAAGTTCAGAGTTGGCAGACCAGCTCTGGGCCGTCCGGCAAGCCAAAGATGCCGCCCGAGTCCAAGGACTTGGAGCCGCCACCTGAGGCCACCACAACGAAACTGCCGGCCATTCATTAATAAAGTTTCTTCTCTCTCTCTCTCTCTCTGTAATGCCCTAGGCTGATGCTCAGCGCCAAGATCGCCTTGTTGTGCTAGGCGGTAAGTATGTATCTGTGAGCTTACGCCGAGATTTGCCTTACTGCTTTGTTCAGTGCTGCGGCACACGCTTGATTCCCCTGTTACAAATCAAATTTTTTTCAAAGTGCACGGACGTACACAGTAAAACAGCGATAACGCAATATCAGCGCTTCCCTAACCAGCCCAGGGCATCCACACTCTGTAGTTTGGTTGGCGTGATGCGTTCACGGCATTGCAGTGCGATCGTAAGTCACACTTAGCATGTTAATGCGAAGATAACTTGCGGTTACTAAAATCAAAACCTGTCCTTCACGGCAGTAGTGCTTTCTTCTAAGTGCAATATTTCCCTATATTTGGACAAAATTTTCTATTTCTCTGAACAAAGCATACAATGCCCAGATTTTGGGAAATTTTCCTAAAGTTGACAGCACTAGCTGCAGGTGCTAGTTCTTTTTTTAACTTGGCTTATCCTTTGTTTTGCTGATATATATTTTGCCGTTTACGGCATATGGTGCTTCACAGCATAATATATCTTTTTTAACACGGGGCGAAATGCGGCGTTTATTTTGTCAGGGATGCGCAATTAAAGCAATTATAATATCAGCGGGTATTCTGGGCACTGCGCCTACCCGGCAAAAATAAAATATCCCATGACTGTTTCTGATGTTGCTATTAGTTTGACAAACGGCGTGGTAAATGCCGAAGTCCAGTTCAACTTACAGTTTCTTGTTTTCTCTTGAGCCAAACACCATTATTGCACTCAGTTCCAAACACTTGTGAAAGAATTGAAGGGCTGCAACCTCAAAAGTCAAGCTTTCACCATGTTGCGTTTTCGACACATAATTTGCGATCTATGTCTGCGACGATTAAAAAAAGGTAAAAACATATTTTTTTTTCGAAATTGGGGCCCTATAACGTAAAACTATTACAATATGTTTCTATTCCAATCTCCTGACGTCAAATTTGCGTAACCACCAACGCAAGCACCGGGTGGTCACGGCATGGTATTGTACAGCGTCAAAAATCACGCTCTGTGGCTGCACTGAAAGACAGCAAGTAAATGTGAAAACATAAACGATTATCTTTTGTTTACATAAGCCTTGCAGGTTACAGTAATGTATTGAAGAATATATTGCATTTAAGACTGCATGATAAACACGAGACCCGCTTGAGTGCTCTTCAGAACGTGTCACACCGCATGGGGAAAGCTTTAACAATAAAAGGTAAGACATGCGTTCAAGATTTGCACTTTGTTCCGTGACTAACCATTATTACGTTTCTATCATCCCATGCAAACTAAACCGCACATCCACACTACAATGCAACGATTACGAGCTCATTTTATCTCAGCGCATACGACATTGATAGGATGTGTTAAGCGAATAATTTGGATACGGCTGGCCTTCCGTCGAAGCGACAGCGAATACTTATGGCACGAAATGTACCGCATTAGTGGGATGCTTTTTTAATTACGTACAGATACCAAAAGTGTGGTGATCCTTCCTCTTCTAAGCAAAACGAGCGCATCGACCACTGTCAGAAATTACAGCAGCCACGGGTAATTTTTTTTCTGTTCGATGACTATCGTAATTCAACGGGAGATTAGTACGGACCCGACCAGTAATTTGAGAGCGCGAGGCTTCCGTAATTTGACAGCGCACGAAATAACCGGATTTCTTTGGGTGAAGCCGTTATTTTAGATTTCAGGTGGAGCCGTTATAGCTAGAAATAACAGATTTGTTTTAGCTGTGTAGGTATCATCTCCACGTCCTGTTATTTTAGTTTCTGAAAGGAGAAGGCGGAGTCTCAGTTCCGGAGCAGGTCCTTCTCAAGCTTGCTGTATGTGTGCCGGAGTTTTGTGTCAAGTGACAAACGCGAGCGTGCGTTCCTCGAAGTCAATACATGCGTATGTCGCACTGCGACGCTCGTTGATAATGCAGTTGGCGTAATGCCAGATTAGCACCATGATAAAGATTGTCGTCTGTACGATGTACCAGAAATTACTGAAAATTGTTTTGTGAATTACTTAGATGTCATCTTGTTTTGGGACGTATTTCAACGAGCTCTTAAGAAAGACTCTTATAGAAATCCTCATTTTATGCGATATAAGTTGCCAGGTAGCTCTGGCGGCGTCGTTTGTTTTTATGAGACTGCTTAGCGTCTGTAAGACAAGCGTGTTAGACCGAAACGCCGAACCTATATGATCTCTTCAACAGCGCATCTTCCTCAATTGACACTTGAAGTGAACGATGTATATGACCAAACGGAATTTAGTCCAGAGTGGTATTATATTTTCGCATCGTCTTGATACTTATGACCAATATAGTGTTTCTTGCAAAGTTTGACCCGGCCTGGTTGGAACATCCCAAGTATGGGGATGAACTTCTGTGGTGCTCCTTTTTTCGTGTTTCTGTCGTTGAGTAGGGGGAGAAGGCCGTCGCGTGTCTGTTTATGCTACCGGCATGAGTCGTGTGTGCCCCGCATTAAATAACACGAAATAAGAAAAACAATGCGGTCATGAAATGCCTTGAGTCGATGTATAGCACACAAGGACTTAAAGAAAGAGGATGGGAAGGCCGGATGTTTTAATAACAGGGAAGAAAGAGAGGTAGGCCGGGAAGGTGTGTCTGGAGCCTGATGCTCCTCACTGGGGCAAGCCGAAAAGGGATGCACAGGTAAAGGGAAAGGTAGATAGCAGGTGAATATGTAGTTGTACAATAAACTATATACACGTTGTCTAACACGCTATATGTGTACTACGTGAGCACTAAATGCGCAGGAGTAAGGCGTCCGCAGGTCAGGAAAGTAAGCGGAACTCACTCAGGCTCACTCATAAATTATAGTTTTTGCTTAAGGAACTGACTCACCGAAATTCTACTCAGCCGGGCTCACTCTAACCCACTTATCACATTCAGAAGTCCACAGGCTCCCACTTGCTCGGGCTTTCTTGTGAACTGAACACAGCAAATATCAAGACCTTTATACGAGACTAATATATAGCATATAAAGTGGGATTGTAAATACTAAACAATTAGGCAAATGTATATCGCTTAAAGATTAGCAATGAAATCGTCGTGCCGCCGCTCCGGAGCTCTAACGGACCAGGGAACGGAAGACAGCAGCACGGCAGGCGACATGGTTCTTCGTACTTGTCAATGAAGAACGAGTTGCCCGCTACCTGAAACCGCCGCGCCATGCCAATCGCATTTCTCATGGCGGCCGTGTCACTTAAATCATCGTTCCGGTGCTCGTGATCGTTGTCTCAGTGTCTTCAGCTACGGATGCCATATACAACTAAATAAAATGCGAGACTTCTCTATGGGCGCCATTTTTTTGTATCAGCCTTGTTCCTTCAACGAACATCGCTCGAGTGAGTTCATTAAGAACCTGCCAGAGCTCGAGAGTTTGCCGTGAAATAAGCTTCAGCAGTGTGTGTGAGAGGCCAGGGTCAGCATTTTACCACATAGCATATATGCACCTACATCGAAGTGACCTTGGATGTGGTGTGTCGCAATGTGTGTCGTTCATCGTACAGCTACAGTACCACCACGGAATAGCATGTTCGTCGAGTGCAAGTCCGATCAAAATGTCCCCGGAATCACCGAAGGGGACCTTTCCGTCCTACTAGGTCGGTAAGTTTGCGTCGCAAGAGGCGTTGTTGAACTCCACCGCAAGAAAAGGACGATCATGGTGACGAACTTCGGTGGAGAGTTCCAGGATTTGCTTCAGCGCAATGCTATAGCGCACTTCGAACACCTCGACGCATCAGAACACTGTGCGTCTTTGATAGAACTATCGCTTAGCAGTACCCATGACGTAAAGGCCGTCAGTGCCATTGATGTGAGCCAGCACCTAGCGCCGGCGCAGAAGGAGAGTCACCTGAGCCTTCTGCACTCATTCAAAGATTGATTTGCGTCCACTTCCTGAGTAAAACAGATTCCGATCACGAAACACCGCATCATCACTGAACTGACTGTGAGGTCCGTGCGCCAACATGCCTACCGAGTTTCCCAGAGGAGCATGATGCCATTCGTAGCCAAGACAAGCAGATGCTCGAGGATGACCATTATGCAACCATCCACTAGTCCGTGGGCATCACCGGTTGTGTTGGTGAAAAGGAAAGACGGCAGCCTACGGTTCTGCGTGGATTGCCACAACGTTAACTACGTCACACACACATAAAAAAAAAATACAGAAGTATATCCATCGCCCCGCATCGATGACACCTTAGATGGCCTCCGGCATGCCTGCTATTTTTCATCCATGGACTTTTTTTTTCGTGATGAATGAATGAATGAATGCTTTATTTAGACAACACATTGTCTGGGATGTAGGAGCTAAAGGCAGATGCAACTGCCTGACAAAGGCCCCCCTATCCGTACATTGCTCAGGGAGTGGAACAATGTAGAAACAAGAAAAAACAAAATGTATGTGGCAAGCAATCAAGTATACAAAGAAGTAAGATTGTTACACTTTATACATAATATATCATCAGTAATGCGCGAGAACATGGAAATATTTAAACAAGCAACTAATAAGTATGTGTGTTACAAAACATTATATAGCAAATAGGAGAAAAAAATGTAAGCGAAAAAACGACTTAGGAACTTAGCATAAGATAATTGCTAACCTTTTTCTTTAGACTGTAAGCAGATCTGCATTCCTGAATCATACTAGCGATTTCTAGATTACTATTGAGGAAATGAGGTATTAGGTAGGCGAGTGTCTGAGCACCATATTTGGTTCTAAACATAGGTGTTCTAAGTCTGTCATGGCTAACGTGATATTGTGAGTTGTCGGATGACAAAAATGTGGACAGGGTATTTGGGTCATGCAGAATTTCCCTATGTGTATACGTAGCAAGCCTTAGTTGGAATAGATGATCTATTGTGAGTATGCTTAGCTTGGAAAAGTATGGTGCAGTGTGGTCACTACGTTGAAGGTTTTCTATGTAACGCACTGCTCATTTTTGTAGGATTATTAACCTATCTAAATTTTTCCTTCTCTTGGTACCCATTCTGTAACCCTAATGGTACAACAATTATCTAACCGGCGCATTGCATGACCTGCCGAGCTCCATTTTTTCCTCTTGATGTCAATTAGCACATCGTCCATACCCGTTTGCTCTCTGATCCAAACCGCTCTCTTTCTGTCTATTAACGTTATGCCTAGCATTCTTCGTTCCATCGCTCTTTGCGCTGTCCTTAACTTGTTCTCAAGCTTCTTTGTCAGTCTCCAAGTCACTGCCCCATATGTCAGCACGGGTAAAATGCACTGATTGTACACCTTCCCTTTCAATGATGATGATCAGGAGCTGAAAATGTCTGCCGTATGCGATCCAATCCATTTTTATTCTTCTGTGAATTTCGTTCTCATGATCAGGGTCCCCTGTGATTAATTGACCTAGGTATACGTACTCCTTCACAGACTCTAGAGGCCTACTGGCGATCTTGAATTCTTGTTACTTTGCCCGGCTATTCATCCTTATCTTTGTCTTCTGCATATTAATCTTCAACCCCACTCTTACACACTCTCTGTTAAGGTCGTCAATCGTATGTTGTAACTCGTCTGCATTGTTGCTGAACAGAACAATGTCATCGGCAAGTCGAAGGTTACTGAGATACTCGCCGTCGATCTTTATTCCTAAGCCTTCCCAGTTTAATAGCTTGAATAGTTCTTCTAAGCACGCAGTGAATCGCGTTGGAGAGATTGTGTCTCCCTGTCTGACCCCTTTCCTTATAGGTATCTTCCTGCTTTTCTTGTGTAGAATTAAGGTAGCTGTAGAACCTCTGTAGATATCTTCAAATGTATTTACGTAAGCGTTCTGTACTCCTTGATTATGTAATGCCTCTATGACTGCTGGTATCTCTACTGAATCAAATGTCTTTTCGTAATCTATGAAAGCCATATAGAGAGGCTTATTGTACTCTGCGGATTTCTTGATAACCTGGTTGATGACATGGATGTGATCCATTGTAGAGTATCCCTTCCTGAACCCAGCCTGTTCCCTCGGTTGACGAAAGTCCAGTGTTGCCCTTATTCTATTGGAGATTATTTTGGTAAATAGTTTATATAATACCTGGAGTAAGCTAATGGGCCTATAATTTTGCAATTCTTTAACGTCTCGCTTTCTGTGGATTAGTATAATGTTTGCATTCTTCCGGTTTTCTGGGACCCTTACAGACTATAGACGCTTCGTATGAAGAGCCGCCAGTTTTCCAAGCATTATGTCTCCTCCATCTTTGATTAAATCGAGTGTTATTCCATCTTCCCCTGCCGCTCTTCCTCGTTTCATGTCTTGCAGGGCCCTTCTGACCTCATCGCTAGTTATAGGAGGAGTTTTTGTATCCTGTTCATTACTGTTTGTAATTGAGGTATCCTGACTCCTCTGGGTACTCTACAGGTCAGTATAGAATTCTTCCGCTGCTTTTACTATATCTTCGAGATGGCCGATGATATTACCCTGTTTATCTTTTAGTGCATACATCTTGGTTTGTCCTATTCCAAATTTCTTTCTCCCTGATTTCAGGGTGCATCCATTTTTTACGGCTTCTTCAGTCTTTCTCACGTTATAGTTTCGGATATCACTTATTTTCGCCTTGTTGATCAGTTTTGACAGTTCCGTGAATTCTATCTTATCTCTTGAGTTGGACACTTTCATTTTTTCTCGTTTCTTTATTAGGTCCTTTGTTACTTGGGAGAGCATGCCTACTGGTTGCCTTGGTGCCCCCCCCCCCACTTCAATTGCCGCCTCTGAAGCCAAGCTAGTCACAGATTCATTGATTAGCTGGATGTCATCATCATCTCTCTGTTCTAAGGCTGCATATTTGTTTGCAAGTACCATACCAGCCTGAATTTGTCTGCTTTTAGCCTTAGTGTCTCAAGATTGACCTGTTTCTTCTTGACCAATTTTGCTCTTCTCTCTTCAAATTGAGGTGAATCCTAGCCCTCACTAACCTATAATCTCTGTATTTTACCTTACCTATCACTTCTACATCGTGCACTGTGCTGGAATTAGCAGAAAGTATGAAGTCAATTTCATTTTTTTGTTTCACCATTAGGGCTTTTCCAGGTCCACTTTCTGTTGTTACACTTCTTGAAAAAGGTGTTCATTATTCGAAGCTTATTCATTTCTGCGAATTCTGCCAGCATCTCTCGCCTCGCGTTCCTAGAATCGACGCCGTAGTTGCCAATTGCTTGTTCCCCAGCCTGCCTTTTCCCCACGTTTGCATTGAAGTAGCCCATTACTATTGTATACTGAGTTTGCACTTTTCTCATCGCTAATTCAATATCTTCATAAAACCGATCTACTTTATCATCATTGTGACTGGATGTTGGAGCGTAGGCTTGCACTGCCAGTCATCTATACCTCTTATTAAGCTTGATTACGACTACAACTACCCCCTCATTAATGCTGTAGAATTCATCAACGTTGCCCGCTATGTCCTAATGGATTAGGAACCCTACCCCGTATTGCTTCTTATCTAGCAGACCTCTATAGCAGAGGACATGTCCGTTATTCAGCAATGTATAAGCCTCACCAGTTCTAATTTCACTAAGGCCGGTGATATCCCAAACAATGTCTGACAATTCCTCAGAGTCCTGCTAAGCTAGCCTCACTCGAGAGGGTTCGGGTGTTAAACGTTGCAAGGGTCAGTTTCCATTGGCGGCCTGTCCGGATACAGAGATCCTTAGCACCCTCTGATGCGTTACAGGTCTGACCGCCGCTTCAAGAGGTGGCAAGTTTAGAATTTGGTAGTTTACATGAAGAACGATAATGCAAGTCTGTAAAGAGTAGTTGATAGAGCAGTAAAGTCAATGAGATATGCTTTCCTTACTTCTATATTGCAATTATATTCTTCTGAAGCAGTTCATTGTAAAAAAATCGCGTAGAAGGTAAGATATTTACGTGAATAATAATGTTGCATGTTCATCATGTCTTTTATAACCTTTCTTGTCAAGTCTAGCTTTAGAGAAGTGCAATTACACTTCTTGTTGCGATGTTAGTGATCTGAAAACGTGGAATCCTAATTTTGTAAATTTCTGCAATTTTCGTCATAATTTGCGATACATTTCGGCGCCCAAGTTGACCGATGGATGGATGAATGGATGGATGGATGTTATGAGCGTCCTCTTCAGAACGGGGTGGTGGGTTGTACTACCAAGCTCTTGCTATTATACTGCCTAATGTCCTGTACAGGTGAAAGAAAAAAAAGAAGAAAAGAAACCACTATGAACTCCCCACAATAAAATTTTCTGACCCCTATTGGGAACTTTGCTTTTGTACGTCACCGTTTTTTGTCGTTTCCCTACTTTTCTTCCACCAATCTTCCAATCAGAAACTTCCAATCTTCCAACCGATTTCGAAAATGTTAGCGCCACTTGCAGGGAAAACGAGGAACCTCGCGTCACGCCGCCTGGTTGGTAAATAAGGCCTAAGCCAGTGTGCAGTCCGTTCTCCGCGTATCGATACGACTTGCTTTCTGCGTTGTTTCAGTGCTTTATTGATTTGGTTTCAATCAGTGCGTGAATAATGATTGAAAAAGACAATATTGCTACACGCGTGTGGTATTTGATTGTTTGAACGAGGCGCGTGGGCGCCATCACTCGAGACAAGAGGAGGAAGAACGAACTGGGCTCGCGCTGTGAATCTAACCGGTCAGCGCTGAAACCGCTGTTGTAAATATAACCTGTAAATAGTTGCTCGTCTTACTGACTCGTCCGTTCGCGTAACAATATATACCTCTCGTTTGCGTACACGGGACGGACACGGGACTTCTTGAAGTGCTCTGTAACGAATGACGGCGTTTGGCGGTATATGTCCTCGAACACTTCGACCGTTCGTCCGGCGCATCGAAGCTGGGCGCTACATGACGATGGCTACGTGGCAAATCAAATGATAAATTTCACCACAGCTGATCCAGAAAGTGGACTGGTACGAGCGACGTGCAAGCCGTCGATGAAGACGGACAGCGTGTACGTGGTGTGGTATACGACCGGAACCTGTTGTGGCAGCTCCTGTGCACTTTGTGCATCAGACGATGTGTTATATACAGCCAAGCAACAGTGTTTGTATACTTCTATGGAATTTTTAGAATGTCATAAATTTCTTTATACTCAGGTCATTAAGTAGTGTATTACAATAACACATTTTGGTGCCTTTAAGTTTCAGGTCATGTTAACTTTCCAGTAAGCGGAAATGCTAGTGAACCACATTATTGCACAGCAAATTAATGACATGTTTGTGTTACAAGCAAATACAGTTGCCTGCGCGATTTAGTGCGTCGGCTTCATAAAATAAGTCGTGTGCTGCATTTATATTAGAAAATAATAGCACTGTGGCTGCGTGCAACTAAAAGCAGTGCACAATCCAAAATCGCGTGCACAAGAGAGAGAGAGAGAGAGAGAGAGAGAGAGAGAGAGAAGAGGGAAAAAAGGAAAAGGTGGGGGGGGGGGGGCGATTCGGCTCGTGCTGTCCTGTTAGTGTGCATGCCAAGGAAACGTATGAAACACGGCAAGCGATGGTAAATACGTTAAAACACGCTGGATATGAGCGGCAGGTAATACCTAGCCGACATGACAACGAACCACCTTCACGTCGGTATGACGACGTGTTGTAGACATTACGCAAGCGCCTACGGTAAGAAGTTAACCAAACTAGTGACGGCCCAGAACGATTCAGAGCTGAGCGAACTCGAATAAACACGCTCAGGTGATCCTACACTCCTTTTGCAGTCCCTATCCATGGTAACGTAACATCGTGACCTATAGGGCAGCAGTACTAATTTTCTTCACACCACGTTCGTCTACTTACGTTTGCAGCCCCTTTGCCTTTTCACACAGCGGTTGTGCCGCCGTACAGCAGCGTCGCCCAGAGTCTTACTGTACATGATCACAATCGGCACATGGTCCGGATGATTTATCAGCTTCAACGGCCATCCTGCGTTTGACAGAGGAAGGGTATGACACTATGGTCACTAGTTTTTTTTTTTTTTTAAGGAAAACTTGCCGTTGATGAAGTGCGCCCCGCAGATTCGAGAATGCTCTGTTGGCTGCCACATTGAGCCGTCGGGTTTGCACGCCTAACTGCACATATCCACAGAGCCCTCTTCTTCACATACATTCTTGCGTATGGAAATTAGAAGCTCGAGTTTCAGTTTACATAGTAGTAGTTCTTCCACCCGAAGGCGACACAGTTAAGCGGCATACTCGAAAAAACCACAAGCGCAACCACCAGTATTGCCGTAGCAACACCGTCCGGAGTAGTCGCGTTGCCCCGCGTTGTATTCCAACCAAGTCTAGTTACGATAACCACTGCAAGGTGGACTCGCGCTCCGCCGGCTTGGCGCGTGCGCAGAAAGATTTCCGGAACCGGGCATTTACATGGGCTACAATAATCAGTCATTACGATTCACCGTCTCGATTTGAGTGTGTTGTGTTATGCTTGACGTACTTCAAGAGAAAAAACTGAGTCATTACCAACCCAATTTTGCTACCAACGCTATGTACACGTCATCCGTGAGTGAAGCGCCGAAAGCGTATCATAGCAAGCATGCGTGGAGAGTGTCGCACTTTTTTTAGTAACTGGCTTAAAACGCACTCGCTCACGCTCGTGAAAGGTACTAATTTTGGCAGGACTGTTGCGAAAAACAAGGATAATGTTCCTGCTTTATCGCCGCGCCTTCCAGTCATTCTGCTGAGCAAGATCAGCTCCAGCTGCGCTGCGTCCTTCCTAATAAAGTCCTTCAACACGTGCGACCCAGAATTTCAGCAAGCGGCATCTATTTTAATAGGCTATGCGCTAAAGCAACTTTGACTTTTTTTTAGAGCATCGCTTTTAAGTAGCTAGAACATGTGCAGCGTGCCACGTGAACACGTGGCGTACTCGGCACGTACTTGTGGCAGCATCAGAAGGCTAGAGTCCCATACACGCTCCTGAAGCACGTGGCCTGGGGCCGATCTTCAGAATATCATTACGAGCAGACAGGAAACAGCATTGAGATGGAACTTTGCAGAAACCGACTAGAGCCTGCATATACACTGGTTAATTACATTACTAAAATCTAGGATTTTACGGGCCAAAACGACGATATGATTATGAGGCGTGCTGTAGTGGGGGACTTCGAATTGATTATGACCATCTGGGGTTCTTTAACGTGCACCCAATGCATGGTACGCAGGCGTGTTTACATTTCGCCTCCATCGAGATGCGGCCGGGATTAGATCCCGCGCCATCATGCTTAGCAGCGCAACAATAAAGCCACTACACTAGACCACCGCGCCGCGTGTACATACATTGGTGCAAGCCCAAAGGACGTGTGGTAAAAGTGTAATTGATTACCAGATTTGCAATGAAAATTGGTAAAGTGAACAGGCATCGCGACAGCTGGCGAAAACTTTCCAACTGTCAACAGTCATTTACGGTTTGTACGCAAACTTCGGCGGACTTGAGTGATCTTTGTGTAGACGACGGCATATAAGGTTAAGATTGCATCTAAACATTGCTGCAGGCCTTCACAAGTTAGGTCACAGTTGACGCCGTTCTTGGTGTGTCTAATGAAAGTTTGCATAGATTTACGATTGTATTCTTTCCATTGGGTGTCAGGTCCATGTTGATGAGATAACACTCACTGTGGTTGATCACAAGATCCGTGCTCTTAACCTAAACGTAGTGTGAAATAACGTTGCACCAATTTGACGAATACTTGTAGTGTGAGCACTACGGGATACTCGCCCTTTCTCCTCGTGTATGGTCGCTAACCACTCACTATCCTCGACGCTTCGTTCTTCGGTATCCTCGTGCCTTCGTCCACATCAGTGTGTGAGCTTCTGCTTCAGGCTTCTGCTTTGGCATGCGATGTTATAGCACTACTGAAGCTGTCCCCCGTTCAAGGCAAGCCTATTCTATAAAACACCCCACGCAAGAACAAATTTTGATATTATACACCTTACTTTTCATGTTCCGTACAATTCATGTATTAGGTAGCTCTTTTCGATCAGTTTCCTCGATATTGCTGTGTCTTTCATTCACTTTCGCTTATTTTAAGCCAGAAAATTCTTTGTGATGAAAAGCTTTTTGTTATAAGTTCTTACTAAAATCTTGCTCTGTATTGTTTCACGACGTCTTGCTAGCTCAGTGATCCTAGCCCCATTGCTTCTTCATCCGCGTTCTCCACCAATGACAAATTTCCTGAGGCTTACTATACATCATGCGAAGCTTGGTATACAAGCACAGCATACCATACGAAGGAAGGAAGGAAATCAACTTTATTCGAGATCCTGCAGGCCACGAGAGCTTTGGGCTCTCTTGGAGTGGGTGTCTCCCACGACGGAACCGGGAGGTTGAGTTTCCTGGCGGCGTCGTGGACCTGCTGGACGGCCCAGAGTTGGGGAGCGAGTTCTTCGCTCCGGATTGCTCGTTCAAACTTGCGCTTGTCCTGTTCGCAGTTTATGTGAGCTTGCGAGCACGGCCAGAGTAAATAACGTAGGAAAATGTGCAGTTACCGGTCATCACGCCACAAACATAGCAATGTTGTAAAATGTACATATTCGCTAAAACGTATTAAAGAACTATAATCTTCACCGCAGTTTTTGAGCTGTGCATGAGCTCCAGCAATTTTCGTTTTCCACGATTTGTTGTACTGATTATTTACAAAATATTGGTCGCCGTGTACGTATTCATCATGTGTAAACCAAATTTCTCGTTTATTTTTGTTTGCATGAATATGCGTCCTCTCCTGGCTGGCTACGTACAGTTCGCAGTGCCCCGTTTATGATAATGCGGCTATTATAATGTCGCTAGTACGGCTGGCACTGTCCAGGACTCTGCAAGCAATAACACCTAGAATAAAAAAAAGGAAAATAAAAGAGTGCATTACAAGAAGCTTCCGCACATAAATCATGCGTGTACTTCCTTTAGTTATTCACAGTTAGTAATGAAACAAAGTGCAAAATAAAACCATTAATCTAGTACAGCGGTGTTGCACTACCAAGTAATAACGTAAGTGTACGTCGCCAGCGCTTCCTCTAAGTTGTATCCGGTAATTTTTGAGCAAGGTAACTGCAAACAACGCCATGAATCAAGCGTTTTTTTTTTTCTGACCTTAAAGAGAGTGCAGGAAAAAAAAATGCATACGCTTTCTTTGGGTAAGCTTCCCAATTGCGGAACGAAGTGTGGCTAAAACTTGAGATTCTTATATGTGAGTTGTGGAGGCCTATCCGTGATAACTATGTAATTTTGACCCGCTTGTGACAGCTTGGCCTAAATGTCGTTTGAGATGTTCGAGTCTCAGAGGTTAGTTCTACAACACGACGCATATCCAATACGCTGAGGAATTTATTTTGTAAAAATGCGTAGTACATGAGAAAATGCATCATGGGACAGATGATAGCGCCAAGCGTGAACGCAGTTACGAGTACAAATGTGCATGGAGCCGTGGATACGCTACCGTTAAACGACGCGAGTAGTTTCGAAACCCAAATATTCGCCTTTAGCTGAGATAGTTCAATCGTTTGACAGGAGATCACCTATAGGTCTCAGTTAAAGAGCGTCTTACTTCGTCGCGAAAATTAAGATAATTCCTGAAAATTGTTCTTTGTTCGTTTAAGCGGGACACGCGAGGGAAATCTCTAAATACTAGGGTTATTTTTTTTTCAAGGGCCGATCCGCTACTACGTGTGCAGTGCGTGCTGTCATTCGACTTCTGCAGGTTGAGGGGTGCAAAGCAGCTGAAATTAAGCGACGAATGAGTAATGTGTAATATATATATATATATATATATATATATATATATATATATATATATATATATATATATATATATATATATATATATATATATATATATATATATATATATATATATACGCGATGAGGAACCGGCACCAAAATCTACTTCTCTTTTCGGCAGAGACAAGCCAGGGATAGCGCTTTCCCAATTTTTTTTTTCTCAAATAAACTCAGAAACCATGGAACCGCAGTCGCACTGTTCCGAAGTTACACTCGACCGATGAGGGAGCGCGTAACGAAGGGACAAACTAAATTCTGATTTGGCAGGGTTCTCCAGTCTTGTCAGATCACATTTCCACCGTCTTGGAAATAGTTCTTTTTTAAAGTAAACTGAGAACAGGTAAGCGAAGAATTCCTTTTTAAATATTGCAAAACAAAGAAAGAAGAAATAATGCAGCGCTGCCTGCTAATTATTGAGTGAATTTATTGCGATTGGTATTGCACAAAACTTGACGAAATACCTGCATGATCGCTTTATCGTCACAGGCAAGGTACGACAGCTGTGTTGAGAAAAGTTGAGGCCTTTAAGTTTGTGAGATGTCGTAACCCAGTCTGCAGAATGCGAAAGAAGGTTAAAAAAAATAAAGCGACTGCTTCGTGAAGTTCAACCTTTGCCTGCTTAGGTAAACAGAAGCAGCTCTTACTTAAAGAACTGTGCGTAAATGCCCCGGGTGCCCACATGCGTGCATTTGAAAGCGCTGCAGTGCGTGTCTGGATATGACATTAGAGAACGCACTTTTCTTTTACATTCATAAAAGCCAAGTCGGTATTCAAAACTGCAACCGGGAGTTTCTGTTTTGCTCAGATTATTTTCTGCTGTGAGAAGGGTGACACATACAGAGGTCACAGTATAAGGGTTTTTATCAAATTTCGCGTCCGCTAGAATGTTGTAGCCACGGGCAGAAATTGAACGTGCCACATCTTGCTGAGCATTAGGACGTCGCATCTGGTGAGTAATGGACTTATACTTAAATGAGACCTTACGAAACTTATCCATTCAAGGCAGCCTTGTGAAGATGATTATTTAGAACTCTGCTCAGGGTGATTATGGTCTCGGCTATGTTGTAAAGAACAAATGTCAGTAACGGTTTATGAGTGAGCGAGTGAGTGAGTGATGAAACTTTATTGGCAGGTCCGGCGAGGATGCGAACTCGTCGCGCACCCGGCAAGTGCCACGTCGGGACGGGCAGGTCTAGCCCACCGGCCCGGTCGCGGGCACGTCGGACAGCCAGAATTTGCTTTTCCAGAGCGGGGCTACACAGAAGCGAGTCCCACTCCTCCTTGATGAACTTGGGTTATGTCGACCCGCGCTCCCAGAGCATTGTGCGCTAGAGGGGAGGTCTGCCCGCAGGACGGGCAGGCGTCGTCGCGATATACGTCGGGGTAAGCCTCGTGGAGAACGGAAAGACACAGATATGTGCTGGTCTGTAGAAGCCTAAGCGAAACGGCTTGCGCCTTATTCAACATGGGGTGAGGGGATGGAAAGACCCTTCTAGACATGCAGAAACATTTGATAACCTCATTGTGAGTAGCGGGTGCGTCCCTGTGGCCGTAGAGAGGAGGGGATTCGGCGCTCCTTACAGAGGAAGCGCGGTCGGTGAGGTCACGCGCAGCCTCGTGAGCAGACTCATTGAGGTTCAGGGGAGCACCCTCGACCGACCCTACGTTACTATGCAGGTGAACATCACAGGAAACGATCCCATTCAGCCTTTATCCAGCTGTGCCGGAAATGCGACAAACAGTCTGTTTACAAGAACCCCACATATGGCAGGACTACACAGTGATCGATTCGACAGGGGCTTGCCTTCCGCGCTTAAATCTTTTTTTTCGGTTGCTGTCGCAAGAGACCTGCGTTTAGTGTGGAAAACCGTATAAAATGCAGGCTATACCAACTTTGCTGAGTTGCATATTGTGGCAGAAGGTTGTGTATTTACAAATATTAAAAAAACAATCACAGGTGCAGGCATGCTAGTAGCCAAGATGGTACTGAAGAACAATGAACTCGTCTGAATTTCGTCGGTATTGTCTAACATGATGCTTTGGTCTCCTTCAGTGTCACGGCACTACCCCCCGGGGCAATATCACTGACGCATTGTTAGTCAGGGGGTGCAGCGGTGGCGTAGAGGTAGAGCATCCGCCTCGCGTGCAAGAGGACCGTTGTACGAATCCCGGTGCCGCGGAATTTTCCACCGGATAAAAAAAAAGAACAAAAGGAAATCCGCGTGTTGATAAAATTGCATAAACAGGCCTGGAGTGCGGCCTGATCCCGGTGACCAGAACCGGTAACGCACTCCCTCACCAGAGAAGGATTGGCCACCCTGGCGCAGTATTGGCCACAACCTTCTATATGAATACAACTATCAAACACCTGCCCTCAGTCCCCCGCAGCTGCGAAGCAACTGACCACGGCGGCGGTCAGACCTGTGACGCAGCAGAGGGTGCTGAGAATCCCTGGATCCGGACAGGCCACCATTGGAATCTGAACTTCGCAACGTTTAACGCTAGAACGTTATCTAATGAGGCAAGTCTAGCAGTGCTATTGGAGGAATTAGAGGGCAGTAAATGGGATATAATAGGGCTCAGTGAAGTTAGGAGGACGAAAGAAGCATATACAGTGCTGAAAGGTGGGCACGTCCTGTGCTACCGGGGCTTAGCGGAGAGACGAGAACTAGGAGTCGGATTCCAGATTAATAAGGATATAGCTGGTAACATGCAGGAGCTCTATAGCATTGACGAGAGGGTGGCAGGTCTTGTTGTGCAACTTAATAAGACGTACAAAATGAAGGTTGTACAGGTCTACGCCCCTACATCCAGTCATGATGACCGGGAAGTCGAAAGCTTCTATGAAGACGTGGAATCGGCGATGGGTAAAGTCCAAACAAAATACACTATACTGATGGGCGACTTCAATGCCAGGGTAGGCAAGAAGCAGGCTGGAGAGAAGTCAGTGGGGGAATATGGCATAGGTTCTAGGAATAGCAGGGGAGAGTTATTAGTAGAGTTTGCAGAACAGAATAATGAATAAAGGGAAAGTCAGACATCCACCCGTTCGTAGCAATTGCTACAAAGGAAACCCATACGGGTTCCTCGATAGAGAAGCCTCAAAGTTGAAGAAAAATTCGTCCTGGTCCGGGACGACCAGGACGAATTTTTCTTCAACTTTGAGGCTTCTCTATCGAGGAACCCGTTTGGGTTTCCTTTGTAGCAATTGCTACGAACGGGTGGATGTCTGACTTTCCCTTTATTCATTACTTCTCTCCACCTTGCGGGTTTCCGCAGAACTACTACGTCAGAACAGAATAATATGTGGATAATGAATACCTTCTTCCGCAAGCGGGATAGGCGAAAGTGGAGGTGGAGGAGCCCGAATGGCGAAACTAGAAATGAAATAGACCTTATACTCTGCGCTAACCCTGGCATCATACAAAATGTGGACGTGCTCGGAAAGGTGTGCTGTAGTGACCATAGGATGGTAAGAACTCGAATTAGCCTAGACTTAAGAGGGAACGGAAGAAACTAGTACATAAGAAGCCGAATTATGAGTTAGTGGTAAGAAGGAAAATAGAGGAATTCCGGATCAAGCTACAGAACAGGTATTCGGCTTTAACTCAGGAAGAGGATCTTAGTGTTGAACCAATGAACGACAATCTTATGGGCATCATTAAGCAGTGTACAATAGAAGTCGGTGGTAACTCCGTTAGACACTATACCAGTAAGCTATCGCAGGAGACGAAAGATCTGGTCAAGAAATGCCAATGTATGAAGGCCTCTAACCCTACAGCTGGAATAGAACTGGCAGAACTTTCGAAGTTAATCAACAAGCGTAAGACAGCTGACACAAGGAAGTATAATATGGATAGAATTGAACATGCTCTCAAGAACGGAGGAAGCCTAAAAGCCATGAAGAAGAAACTAGGAGTACGCAAGAGTAACATGTATGGGGCATAAGACAAAGCCAGCAATATCATTACTAACATGGATGAGATAGTTCAAGTGGCTGAGGAGTTCTATAGAGATTTATACAGTACCAGTGGCACCCACGACGATAATGGAGGAGAGAATAGTCGAGAGGAATTTGAAATCCCACAAGTAACGCCGGAAGAAGTAAAGAAAGCCTTGGGATCTATGCAAAGAGGAAAGGCAGCTGGTGAGGATCAGGTAACAGCAGATTTGTTGAAGGATGGTGGGCAGATTGTTCTAGAAAAACTGGCCACCCTGTATACGCAATGCCTCATGACCTCGAGCGTACCGGAATCTTGGAAGAACGCTAACATAATCCTAATCCATAAGAAAGGGGACGCCAAAGACGTGAAAAATTATAGACCGATCAACTTACTGTCCGTTGCCTACAAAGTATTTACTAAGGTAATCGCAAATAGAATCAGGAACACCCTTGACTTTTGTCAACCAAAGGACCAGGCAGGATTCCGTAAAGGCTACTCAATAATACACCATATCCACACTATCAATCAGGTGATAGAGAAATGTGCGGAATATAACGAACCCTTATATATAGCCTTCATTGATTACGAAAAAGCATTTGATTCAGTCGAAACCTCAGCAGTCATGAAGGCACTACGGAATCAGGGTGTAGATGAGCCATATGTAAAGATACTGGAAGATATCTATAGCGGTTGCACAGCCACCGTAATCCTCCACAAAGAAAGCAACAAAATCCCAATAAAGAAAGGCGTCAGACAGGGAGATACGATATCTCCAATGCTATTCACAGCGTTTTTACAGGAGGTATTCAGAGGCCTGGATTGGGAAGAATTGGGGATAAAAGTTGATGGAGAATGCCTTAGCAACTTGCGATTCGCTGATGATATTGCCTTGCTTAGTAACTCAGGAGACCAATTGCAATGCATGTTCACTGACCTGGAGAGACAAAGCAAAAGGGTAGGTCGAAAAATAATCCGCAGAAAACTAAAGTAATGTTTAACAGTCTCGGAAGAGAACAGCAGTTTACGATAGGTAGCGAGGCACTGGAAGAGGTAAGGGAATACATCTACTTAGGGCAGGTAGTGACCGCGGATCCGGATCATGAGACTAAAGTAATCAGAAGAATAAGAATGGGCTGGGGTGCGTTTGGCAGGCATTCCCAGATCATGAACAGCAGGTTGCCATTATCCCTCGAGAGGAAAGTGTATAACAGCTGCGTTTTACCAATACTCACGTACGGGGCCGAAACCTGGTTGCTTACGAAAAGGGTTCTACTTAAACAATGATGGGTGTAACGTTAAGGGATAAGAAAAGAGCAGATTGGATGGGGGAAAAAACGCGAGTTAATGACATCTTAGTTGAAATCAAGAAAAAGAAGTGGGCATGGGCAGGACATGTAATGAGGAGGGAAGATAACCGATGGTCATTAAGGGTTACGGGCTGGATTCCAAGGGAAGGGATGTGTAGCAGGGGGCGGCAGAAAGTTACGTGGGCGGATGAGATTGAGAAGTTTGCAGGGACAACATGGCCACAATTAGTACATGACCGGGTTGTTGGAGAAGTATGGGATAGTCCTTTGCCCTGCAGTAGGCGTTAGCAGGCTGATGATGATGATGATCGTTAGTCAGGGAGCAGTACCCGGGGCCAGATTACATGGGTTGAGTCGAATGACATGAACGATGTGACTCTGTGGGTGGGCAGACAGCGCCGTAGGTTTGAGTATACAGGGAATTCTCATAGGCGACTTTAGTGACCTGGCACAAAGCGTGGTAGCGTTGGCGTAGCCAGGAGGGGAGGAGATTTGGGGGGTAAAACTCCCCCCCTCCCTCGAAATTTTTGACTAACCCCCCCCCCCCCCCCAATCCCACGGAACAGAAAATATCAGGAGGTGGGCTCCGAAAGAGTGACATGGATGAAAGGGAAAGCTTGAATCTGAAAGCAAGGTGAGGGCTAGTGGTAGTCTGAAGTGGGAGGAGGTCGTTGTCATATCACTGTAGCTAGAACTGAAGTTTCTCCAGTTTTCCTGCAACCACTGTCGTGCCTATAGTAGCAGCGATTCGTTGCCTTCTCACGCTACCTTTTCCCTCTCCCTTGTATGGGAACTGCGAGCGAAGAGTGGCAAGGCCCAAGGCTGTTATTCACTTGTTTCGCGACTGCGTCGGTTCTCTGCCTCCTCTCCCCCTTCTCACTACCATTCTATCTAGCTTTCCTCTGGGCTTGAGTATTGTAGATAGGTAAGCGCTCCAATTTCTGCAGTGGTTTCACGTCGGGACACAGATAATTACAGCTGTCAAAATGCCAATGCGGCGGTCGACATCCAGGGAGCTCCAGAGGGCATTGTGCACATTCGAGGCGGTGCAAAGATCCAAGCGAGTTTCTCGCGTCTTCTTTCCTCTCTGCCACGCTGCTTCCATATATTGCCACGTGCGTTTATTTCTTCTTTACCGTTCGCACGTGTTATCAATTTTCTGCCTAGGCGCAGTGAAACGCGCGGCGTCGCTGGACGCGTCTCGATCATCTGCCTTTCTGTCTACCTACGTGCCAGCCAGCTCGCCGTCGCCTACGTGACAATATACACACGCTCTGAACCACCACCGACGCGACTGCGTTGGGAGTGCAGGCTCGCTAAGAAGCTGCCACAACAAACAGGTGGGAGAGCAGGTAGGAGAACGGCTTCGAAGTCCACGCAGAAATAGAAATATAGGAGTGTTAGCGGCCGCGGCGCCGTTCGCCAAACCGGTGAATGCTGAAAAGTGGGATAGTGACTAACGGAAAAGAATGTTAAAGAGGGCAGTGAAGTGATGGATAGGAGGAGGGGGAGGGGAACGGGCATAAAAAGCGTCAAGAATGAAATTGGCGGATAATTATGGACACAGGGAATGCGTCTCGTCACTGCCCGGTCGCTCGACACCGGACTGCCGAGGCGAGTCGCCTAGTCGAGGCTCACCTACCACGTTGTAACACGTTCTGCGTACTGCGGAGAGCCCATCCTAACTAAACGTCTCGGAAATTCTCAGAATAGGCGGGTGTCAGGAGACACGAAGCCTTCAAATGTCTCGGAGCTACCGACCCTCATTTTACTGCGAACAACGGATGCCGTAATTTTCACAAAGGCTTCTATACAGGAAGCAGCCCTGCTTCGGATTGTCTGCCCCATCAGTTCTCGAGTGTGGTAAAATATCAATATGCGTCGCCTGAAGAGTGCAATACCATAACAAGTCAGACAGCAGCTCACCAAAAGTGAGTGAAACTTGCATAATATGATACTATCAAAGTTGTAGCGCAAAGCTTCGTTCCTTTTTTAAAAAATTTACAGTAATATAGCATGCCCATAACGCCGAAAGCACGATTGAGTGATAGGAAACTTGAAAAATAGTGCCCGCCCTCTCCCGTGCGTAGCCGTAGCCGAACCACTCACTAGAAGCTCTAGCTGGAAAACAATGGTGATCTCCACTGTTATCTTGGTTGCAACAAGTCTGGCCTGTAAACGAGAAGACATACGATAGTGCGTTGTCTCGTACCTCTATGGCCCCGTTTTTAGCGCTGTTCGTTTTTCCAAGTCATGCACCAGCTAGGTCATCGACATGCATTATACAAATGCATCAATGCGTAAACAAAATTTTAGTTTCTTAACTTCAGTGGTCATGCTGTTTTTGTTTACTTAGTTTGCAAGCCGCACGAACTCTATAACAGAAGCTACAATGCGCGTAACGCGTCGCCAAGCCGTCTGTAGTAAAACTGTGGTTTCAGTAGTAAATACATTTCCATGGTTTTAGCTTTTTGTAATCTTTAGTCGCTATTCGATATATATATATATTGAAGAAATACAGACGTACACCAGCGCACATATTCGCAAAAGAAAAAAAAGGAATTAAATGTATTTGTTATTCAGATAGATGGAAGATAGATAGATAAATAAATAAACGCAGACAGACAGACAGACAGACAGACAGACAGACAGACAGACAGACAGACAGACAGACAGACAGACAGACAGACAGACAGACAGACAGACGGACGGACGGACGGACGGACGGACGGACGGACAGACAGACAGACAGACAGACAGACAGACAGACAGACAGACAGACAGACAGACACAGACAGACAGACAGACAGACAGACAGACAGACAGACAGACAGACAGACAGACAGACAGACAGACAGACAGATAGATAGACAGATAGATAGATAGATAGATAGATAGATAGATAGATAGATAGATAGATAGATAGATAGATAGATAGATAGATAGATAGATAGATAGATAGATAGATAGATAGATATGTGGGTGTAGAAACAGAGGAAGTAATGGAATCTGGAGAGGGTAGTTTTGCGACAGGTTTGTCGTGCTGCTCCAGCTGTGATAGTGCAGAATGAAAGAAACGAAATGAGGGGAAAAAAGAGAAGAAGCGAGCCTGCACACTCATACATACACACACATGTAGTGAAAAATACCTATGATTTTTTAGGTTTTTCTTGAATGGCATGGCTTGTTCGCATCTGTGGAAAGCTAAGTACGTCGCGTTGTTTCATATATAGGTACGTTCACATTGGTTGGTTAGGCGTTATGAGAGAGCGATATTTCCTGTCCCCGAAACGGGTTCGTCGTTCACGTTTTTTTTCTCACTCGTGCGGCTGCGAGTCTGCGAAAATGTACTGCCGTGAGAAATAGTACTTCTACCATGTGCACGGTCGCAAAAAAGGAAGAATAATTGAATTTATTTGTTATTTAGATGCACAAACTAAAATTGAGGAGTGCACTGGAAAAGTTCGCAATGCCAAGTTTAGGTTGCAGTCCTCAATTTAAGGTTACATTCATAGGCGGAGAAGAAAATCAGCTTTATCGCAGGATACTTTTGCTTAGGGGAGTACGCCGTTGAAATCTGAGCTATATCTGCACACGAGCACTCGCCATAGACAGATTGTTTTACATTGTAAGCAATTTTCTTTTAACGATGTCGTCAAGGCACTCCAATGAGACCGCTTATACGCCAAATGAAACTGATCACCGCGGTGTAAAGGAATTTCAATGACAAGTTAGATCTAAGAAAGGTTGACACTAGAATGTACACTCGTGAGCAAAAGTATACGGACACGAGAATGTACACTCGTGAGCAAAGGTATGCGGACCACAGGGTGGCTGAAGAACGCTAAATTTCTTTGTAGTTAACATGCATAAACTGAAATTGACGAGTACACTGGAAAGTTCAAAATGCCAAGTTTGGACTGCAGTCCTCAGTTTCAAGTTGCATTCACAGGCAGAGGAAAAAAAAATCTTCTTTATCGCGCAATCCCTTATTGGTATAGTTTTGCTCACGGGTGGACAAAGACGTTCGAAGCTAAGACGGCAAACTCATATAGAACCTGAACTGCTGTGTAACATGACGTCACCGCGCGAAGGCTTTCGGCTAGCGGCCAGGTTTTTTTTCTCGCAATATTCGTGCCATAGTGTACGACGTTGCACACCCGCTATTCCAAGGAAAACAGAAACGTGGGATATACGTTGCCTCGCTGTTGACGTTGCGTGACGCATTGTTGCAGTATACTGTACCAGAGCGCACGTGCTGTTCTGGCCGGTCAAACATCCCACGCGCTAAATCCACCGCGTTGCGCTGTTTTCAACATCGTTAAAGAAACGAGATAAAATAAAACGAGAAAGTGATGTTAGCGAGAGGTAGCATGAGAGAGCAGTTCTTCAAGTAATAGATTGTGTGGGTCAAATAATTAAATAGAAAGAAAGAAAGAAATAAAGAAAGAAAGAAAGGAAGAAATAAAGAAAGAAAGAAAAAGAAAGAATCGGCCTGGTAAATGCTGCATATGTTGCCACTCATCTGCAAGTCATCGCCACCACAACGGTATATAAATAGCCTGCAAGGTCGATCCTTGTAGCCTACTCAAGCAGAGGGGCAGTGTCTTCATTTCGTGTGACTGCACCGACAAGCCATCGCCCATAAACTAGCTTCACACACGTCGTTTCCTCTATAACACTAAACAACGCACATCCTGTATTGCTCCACGCACTCGGAGCACCGCAGCTCGCTAAAAAGAAATCTAAGCTAAAAACCCGCGCGTAGTTGTACTGGGGAAGATACCAGCCGGCACGTGGCATCCGTTTTCGAAGTGTCCGCATAGGACGCATCGCCCGGATGTAATAGGCGCTGCGCCAGGTTGCCGTATATCAATTCGGCATTCGCGTTAAATGTATTTACTGTTATTCGTCAATGTCGTCTGCACGCCCCCAGGCTGCGGGTCCCGCATGTATATACGCACACACAGTGAAAAAAGCAAGAGCGTGCCCCATTTCTCTATAGACGCCGCATTTATACCGGGATCATTAAGCTACCGACGGCCGCCGTCCCAGCAAGTTCACCATAGGCGGGCCTGTCAAGTTTCCGAATTTGTCATTTAAAGGAGCTGCGGAGAGTGTGAAGGCGAACTACAGTTGGTCATCGTTTGGACATACAACCCAGCGTTTCTACAAACCACGTAATTCATGATCATGTTTAGCCCGTTCTGGATAAGGATACGAATCCACCGAGTTGGTATGGCCGTTGAGCTTATGGAGACAGATTAAGGGAAGAGGCCTAACATTGCTTGGAACGTTAATGGTACCAGGATGTGTCACTTGTAGGTCGCTCATAATTCAGAAAGAACGTAAAGGAAAAAAAATGTGGAAGAGGTCTTATTTGTGATAGCCTTTATTTCAAGTATCAAGAGAACGCCGCAATTAGCGCCCTCCCTTTAGGTACCTTTTCCTAGCGTTTTCTTTGATCTAATCGTACCTTTGGCGCCTCCTTATCACGAAATAACATAAATTTATCAAACTCATTTCGCAACTCATTTGCTGGAACAAAGTGTGCCCCATAGCGTATTGACAGGCGTCGGACGTGTTCTTTTAGCAACTGCTTTTCTTCTTCGGCTCTTCATGCCGGACGCGACGTGTATATCAAGTGTCAGCACCAGCATTTCCGGCATTTTTGAACTCGTTAGGAGAAGGTTTGGGGCCCTTTCTTTGTATTCTTTGCAAAAGCGCTGGAGGGCACTATGACATCCCCCTCGCCCCCCCCCCCCCCCCCCCCCCAATTTTTTGTAATGCATTTAGATGACGCTGGAATCTTGATCTACAACAACTGCCCCTTTTCTTTCATTTTTACGCTGCCGCGATATCTACCTGCTTGCATGTGTTCTTAACGTACGTGAGGTGTTGCGAGCTGGTGCCTCGAGAAATATGACAGATTTTGAGAGAGAGCCACGCTAACAATATACTCTCTTGAAAAATCAGATGGCGTCCGCGCCAGTGTCTCGTCGTTTTCCGAAGGACATCATAGAACGACCGAAGGCGGTGAAACAAAATTTTTGCCTGAATATACTCACGTCGACGTCTTCGCAGATGCCTTCAAAGAGAACCTTGCTGTCTGACTTTAAGACGTAAGCGGCATGCCTTTCTTATTATTTTTGTCTTGCTTAGAAGATAACCACTAGTCGTACACGGGCTATGCCCCATTATGAGCGGTGTTGTTGCTGTGTACAAAGGTTATGTCTTGTCGCAGGTCACTGTAGGCAATGGATTGTACAGGAGAATTGATGTAGTGATGCAAACGTGAGTTTTGACAGCTTCAATATATATTGTTGGAACTGGCTGGATATCGTCAAGCTTTCGTTGACTACCATGCGTGTCCCAGCGACAACGTCAAAATGGGCGATAGAGAAAACTTCTGATGGTAAATTGAAGGAAGCCGTTAATTACGATGTGAGCTCACGGATAAAATGTGCGGTCACACTTGCAGTTTTATTGATTCCTGGGCAATGTTCTTTAATTGTATGATGAATATACATCGAGATTACACTGGTTGCAACAGATTTGCTCGCTCCCGAATACATTCAGGCTTGCTATTTTAGATAATCTTATCTGCGCCGCCTCTTATGTCTCCTATTTTTCGTTGAGGCTTTCAGCCCTTCAGTATATGCCTTTCTAGACAATGCCTTGCCAGCTTTTATCTGGGCTATTTTCGTTCCTTGCCTGTTTTGCCTTCATTCACTTTCACTGGCGTTATCTGACGACTTGCTTTCTACTTTATGAACGTTCAGATCACGAGCCTTATGCAAATTTCATCGCCTCATCACAAAATTTGACAGCTTCTGAAATCATTTTCTGCTGCTACTGAGCGTATTGGGGGGCTCTTGTTGTAATTTGTTATGAGGATATTTACTAAGTTTACCCCTTCTGCCTGATGAAACATGTATAACATGGTCAAATTTGACCTGGTGCTTGCTGTCTTTGTTTGTTCTTTGTTTCATTTCTTTCGGCTTTATATATATAGCACTGATTGAACCCGTCCTTAGTTAACATACTCCCCACCTTTCCCTCTTTGCTTCTCTCTCCCTCTCTTTCTCCATCCTCGGTTGACCCTGTTTCCGTTTGATATCTCGCGGCCAGCGAAGGGATTTTCATATCTCACATTGCAAAATGTAAAAAAGATAGGAAACGAAAAAAGAAAGGACTTCCGTGAATAGCCAGTGAGAGAGCAAGACAAGACAACACAGAAGCTCGCTGGTGAAGGTTATCAAGATGTTTTTCTTCTACATGAAGCTTATTTTCTTCGGAGCAGTAGCACTGATGACACGGATGTTAAAAAAGTGGTACTGGCATGCTGCGGTGTTAATGGCGGTCGCGGTGACAATGAATGGTTGCCTACCACTGCAACACTCGCAAAAATTGAGCTCGCGTCTTGTGTTGCCACTGACACAACGACCTGCTGAACTGGGTCGATTTATTTATTTGTCTTTTTGGCTACTCTGCACGACGGCTATGGCTTTTTTGATGACGCTGGCCCCATTGCTTTGTCTATGGGTGGTCCAAAGTGAGTTCAAAGACGTAGATTTTTCTGATTTGTTTGATTTGCTAATGCGCCACGTCTGCTTCTTACCTAAATATGTTGTCCAAATACTGCCTCCTATTTTGGAACTGTATGGTACATGATGTAAATAAATATATTTCGGTTTCTTTCTGGCTTCTCAGGCGATGTTTTCAATTCCTCCAGATCTTCCTTGTCTTTTTCTTCTCACCTCGGAATTTACGTCACAATGTTGACATCCAGTGAAGTAAAATCAATGACCTTTTGCTGCTCGTTTCCTGCAATGAAGAACGTGCCACTAAAGGAATTAAAAGACATGCACAACATGTTCAGTGACAAGCATAGATCTTTGGACCACAATAAAGCGCATACTACTGGTTGTTGCAGTACTACCAATATATATATATATATATATATATAAGTAAAAGAAGCGTACCTCTAAAATCCGCCGAGCCATGATTGAGACAACGTTTACCATGCAGTGCCCTAAGCTAAGCCGGAACAAAGAAATGAGTGAACGCAGATTGGCTAGGACAATGTCAACAGAACAGGAAGGCATAGCCCAACTTCTGTCCTGTGATTTTAACGCGTTGTTTCTAACCAAGAATATGAGCATGTGCGCCCAAGTAACGTTTACAGAAGTGTATTTTAAAGCGAAACATTGTTTCGTTCCTCCTTCGTTCCTCCATCAGAACTGGCTTACTTAGCGATGATTACTGACCGGAAACATAGCGCCAGTGAGCCCGCCAGTGTTAAGGGTAATAAAAATATAAATCCTGACATAAATCCTGCCCGTTCTTTAAAGCTCACACACATCTTACTAGAATTATGCATGATATTCACTGAGTTCTTTGATTTCTCTTAATATATCCATAAGAAAGGGGACGCCAAAGACTTTAAAAATTATAGACCGATCAGCTTACTGTCCGTTGTCTACAAAGTATTTACTAAGGTAATCGCAAATAGAATCAGGAAGACCTTAGACTTCTGTCAAGCAAAGGACCAGGCAGGATTCCGTAAAGGCTACTCAACAATAGACCATATTCACACTATCAATCAGGTGATAGAGAAATGTGCGGAATATAACCAACCCTTATATATAGCCTTCATTGATTACGAAAAAGCATTTGATGCAGTCGAAACCTCAGCAGTCATGAAGGCACTACGGAATCAGGGTGTAGATGAGCCATATGTAAAGATACTGGAAGATATCTATAGTGGTTCCACAGCCACCGTAATTCTCCACAAAGAAAGCAACAAAATCCCAATAAAGAAAGGCGTCAGACAGGGAGATACGATATCTCCAATGCTATTCACAGCATGTTTACAGGAGGTATTCAGAGACCTGGAGTGGGAAGAATTGGGGATAAAAGTTGATGAAGAATACCTTAGCAACTTGCGATTCGCTGATGATATTGCCTTGCTTAGTAACTCAGGAGACCAATTGCAATGCATGCTCACTGACCTGGAGAGGCTAAGCAGAAGGGTGGGTCTGAAAATTAATCTACAGAAAACTAAAGTAATGTTTAACAGTCTCGGAAGAGAACAGCAGTTTACGATAGGCAGCGAGGCACTGGAAGTGGTAAGGGAATACATCTACTTAGGGCAGGTAGGGACCACGGATCCGGATCATGAGACTGAAATAACCAGAAGAATAAGAATGGGCTGGCGTGCGTTTGGCAGGCATTCTCAAATCATGAACAGCAGGTTGCCACTATCCCTCAAGAGGAAAGTGTATAACAGCTGTGTCTTACCAGTACTCACCTACGGGGTAGAAACCTGGAGGCTTACGAAAAGGGTTCTGCTGAAATTGAGGACGACGCAACGAGCCATGGAAAGAAGAATGATAGGTGTAACGTTAAGGGATAAGAAAAGAGCAGATTGGGTGAGGGAACAAACGCGGGTAAATGACATCTTAGTTGAAATCAAGAAAAAGAAATGGGCATGGGCCGGACATGTAATGAGGAGGGAAGATAACCGATGGTCATTAAGGGTTACGGACTGGATTCCAAGGGAAGGGAAGCGTAGTAGGGGGCGGCAGAAAGTTAGGTGGGCGGATGACATTAAGACGTTTGCAGGGACAACATGGCCACAATTAGTACATGACCGGGGTAGTTGGAGAAGTATGGGAGAGGCCTTTGCCCTGCAGTGGGCGTAACTAGGCTGATGATGATGATGATGATGATGATGATGATGATGATGATGAATGCCTGATTTATGGATTTCCCATTCTTTGCCCATTCGGTATGTGCCCTTTCTTGGTTAATCTTCCAGAAGGGATATGTGCTACTGTGACACTAGGTCAAAAAAATTGGTAAATGTGTTTAAATATCTCTCGTCCTTCCCGGGCCTACGCCTCTCACTGCCATTCTACCATTTACAAACATCATTCTTCGTCTGTTAATTTTTTGACATCGCAGCGCCGACGTTAAACAGTATCGTCCGCATCGAATTTAACCATAAAACATCCAATAACCCCTTCAGATAGATGCCGACATGTGCGTTTGATCTGCGTAATTCTATTTACTTCATTAAAAAAACGTTCAGACTTAAAAAAAACAACAACTTTTTTCATAAACTTTTGCAGCTTTGCGGAGATCGATGTTTGGAAAGCCTTTCTGTCTCAACCGCTTTTTTTTTTTCACCGAGAGTGACGCACATAGTGGGGGCATGTGTGTCTTCTACGTGAGGATTGGTCTCTAACTTCGTTCACTTCAAGGACACTCTCTTCGAACCCCACTTTCCTTCCTACAACTCCGCTACCAGCATCACCGCGCCACCACCACTTCCCTCAACACAGCCCTAGTTGCCCCCCCACTCAACCCTTCTTTGCTCTGTTAGGACAATATTGATTTCATCTATTAGTTATCTTACCGTGAATCTTTCCTGTCGCGCTCACGTTACGTAAAGGCCGCAAAATATATTGAAGGGAAAGATTGATTAGGCGGTTCTTTTTCTGGTCATGCGGTGCCAACCTTCAGTGACGCCAGCCGCGATATGGAAAGACCGAACTAGCTTCTATGGTCGCATCCTCTGTATAGTGGAACTCGGCCAATTCACCTGTAACTCTGTGCGTTCCGTCTATTGTTTGATAGACTGGGCTTTTTAGCATGATCCCATTAGATGAAAAGTTCAAAATTATTTGAGGCCAGGCATTTAAGTGTCGGATGCCTTTCTTTACACCAACATACTTGCATTACTTACACTTGGAAACACCATAGGAAATGAAGACTGTTTGTAAAAAAATAAAGAAAGAAAGAATAAAGAAAGAAACAACGAGACAAATACATACGGCGTTAAGCTCTGGCCTGTTTAGATTATGAGCCACCAAGATTCATCTGAAGCCCCTGATCGAAAAGTTACTTGTTAGGGGGCGTCTGCGTTAATGTAAATTGTATTTAGTGGAATTTTTTATCACAGACTCAGTAATATTGTTATTAATGCCTCTCACTTTTCTTACAGGGCCGCCGAAGCCAGCCTATATTACCTGACGTTTTTCCTTTGCGCTCTACCGATGGCGCGGTGTGCGAGAACGAAGCCACACATAGTGTTCTTCCTTGCGGATGACGTGGTAAGAGGATCACTTGTTCTCATTGTCGCGAAGCAGCATTTGAGAAAGCACAAAATTTTGCCTTCCGTTCGGAAGGAATGTTGTGTCGAATGTCTGCTGTGCCCCCTATGACACGATAAGGAAAAGTAATCATTTTTTCTTGTATCAAAGTTGTATCAAGTTCGTGGGAAGTGGAAAACGTTCATAAATTGAATTTCCAACATCGCTTCATACTTAACGTATTGCTCGTGCACTCGCTGTATGTGAAATACCAGCGTGAAAACTTCGTCAGCGCGTAGAAATCCCGAAACTGCGTTGTAGGTGCGTTTCTATATTAGCGTCCCAGTGCGAACGTTTACGAGGGAAACATTGGGAACCTTGCGGCGGGTAATGTTCTTATTCTGTCATTTCTTCGCTCTTTGGGTGAAACTACGAATATTTTTTACATTGATGCGTGGCGATCTAAATGAGCAAAGTTGATGGCGCAGTTCGGCATGTATTACGAGGAGAGGGGCTGCTATTAGTGTCCACGTCCCTCATGTCCACGTGCGTGAATTTCGAGCGCTTAATTATAGTCCCCTCTCTCTCAATTAGCCGTTCATTCTTTGGGTTTAGTTAGGTACGTTTGTCGCTACGGAGAGAAGATAGCTATGACTGCGTGAGTGAGGGATTTATTGTGTTGACATTGGAAATGTTCACAACTGTTGTGTCACCGGCTTCTTTACAAACAAAAGATTGTTCAATGAACAAACGATGATAAGATGAGGGGATACGACAAAACAAACTATCTGGCAATAAAGCGCGTTTCGATAACATGCTTAAAGAACAACACTAACTATAGAAAAGAAAATATAACAAAAATAAACCTACAGCCCACACAAAACAAAGCGACAAAACAACAACTCACAATGGACATGCAAATATTTAACTCATAGATGCAATGCCACGTTCGCTGAAGAAGCTTATTAAATGTTTCAGAGCAGAACGTTTTAATGATGCCTCATCCCATGGCACAAGCAACCTTACTACACTGAAAGGACAATTATTAAAAGTCATCAACGTTACCTTCAGAGTACAGCTTTTCTGTTCAAACTTAGGACCAGCTTAATAGAGCGTGTTGTATGCGTTCTCCCATGAATGTATGAGGGTGACACTTCGAGAGGTTGGGCGAAGGCCAATAATTTTACGTCATAGCTTTGACCATGAAATGAAGCTTTGTTTGCAGCGTCGGTTCTGGACACGGGGATTGGAAGTGGTCGGGGTTCTACATGGGCGGACTGGTCGGCATCGATGGCGAGGTCATTAATAGCAGTGCTGTTATGTGCAGGCAACCACTGAAATATAATTTCATGCCCTTTGGCGGTAGCTCGATTGTGGTCCTCTCTTATCCCATATGCCAGCTGCTAATGAGTACGGTGATATAGGGCAAAATGCAGACTCTGAAGTGCTGCTTTAGGGTCTCGAAAGATGACCCGTTTCCAAGGTGTCTCTTGCAGGAGGTATTTTAGAGAAGCACGGCGGGCAGCAAGCTCTACCCTAAAGCTACAAGTACAATCAAAAGTTTCCTGCTTTGAGGCGACAGTACTGTGCCACCTCTGATTCGGCTTGGCATTTACAAGGACCTGCTAATTCCGCATTGGAATGGGAGATACACCAATGTGCGACTCTGGTGGAACTACAGAAATGATTGAATACATCTGATACCCGGCACGACGTCGAGTGTGAAGCTTTCCGGACAGCATTGAACCGGCTGTACGCTCGACCATTTTCGAAAATGAAGATCCTTGGCCCATATGGCCGTACACTCTGATGACACAGAAAGCCACGATAGCGTTATCGCAGTACTATAAGCCGACAGGTCTGGGCGACCGTTTGGAGACTCGGTGCGAACCTTCAAATGTGCGCGAAACTGTGCTCTCTCTCTCTCTGTCCTCTTCTTCTCTCTTCTCATACCTATATACCGTTCTCCCCGTCCAGGGTAGTAATTAAACTGGACGTGCGCCTGGCTAACTTCCCTGCGTTTCCTCTCTTCTGTATCTCTCTCTCCTATGAATGGCCCCACGTGCAACAAGGCATAGCTGAACGACGTAAACGATACAAAACGCTACCTGTAAACGTCACTTCTACCCTGACACGTTGAATGAGAGAGTCTAGGTCACGGCCAGCATCAGCAGAGATCGGAAACTGAAGATGGGAATAGATGTAGATGGCCTGATAAACAGAACATTCCGATTGCGTAACACCATGATGAGGGATGTTGCTCATGAGGGATGATGCTAGCATTAGAGCAGAACAAGTATGCAAGTCTATAACAGAAGTTTATCAGTTTGACAATTCTATGAACAGACTCCTGTACAGAGCTATGACTGCCCTTTCTTTCTCCACACCTTTGAATAGATTCAACTAAATGTATGACTTTGAAAAATCAGACGCATGCAAGAGCATTCTTAATGAGTACGACCGGCTTAGCTGACGACGAATAACCGGGGTTTGACAACGCACGCAGTTTGACGACGCATCCACTGTTACGTTGAAAAGAAAGGAAGTTGGTAAGGCACTAGACCATTCCACGCGGTTGCACATATCGAAATTATTTGTTCACACGCCCCGCAGAATCCGGCAGGAGTACTATGTGAGGCGGGTATACAATGCATGTTACAAGTGGAAGCATTGTAAAGTTCGAAGTAACAAGACCCCGTTGATATAAGTAGAGATGTAAGTGGTGGAAAAAAACATTGAAACTTTCGGAAAAAGAAGTTTTTTCGTTTTTCCAACCAGGATAAAGTTGAAAGAGAAGAAAGAAAAGAGCTTCCCCGCAGAATTCTTCTGTTCCGATGCGACTACTTTCGACGTATCGAAACATTTGGTGAAAAGGAGTTTGGGAGTCTGCGAAGCACCTGGATCCATTCACATGGTGGCAATGACTTTGCTTTAACCAACCCTTGAGCGCCCTCGCCTGTCGCGTACTGCATATTCCCCCTTCTTCTACGGCGTGGGAAAGAAACTAGTCCGAGTTTGGAAATGTGCACACCAAGCTACGAAAAATCTTCGTGTGGGATCGCGTGCAAAAACTTTTGTGCGGAAGGCTTCGTCCGCTGCACAGCAAAGCGTTGACGCGTCAAGCGGAAATAAAGTGGACACATATTGATGTAAATGCTGGTCTTGACGCTTTGATGTGAAATCAATGCCTTGACGGCAAATCGTGCCTAGATTCTGAACCGGAAGCTCTGCTGGGACTTTTGTGACGCCATAATGTAACACATTTTTTTCAGTGTTAGAGAAATAAATGTGTCTAGTTTTTCATAGCTCTTTGCGCGATCGTCCTTCTTTAAATTCTTGGTATCTTTCTGAAAAAAAAATGAAAGTAACCAGTTTTTTCATGCCCCTCAAAATTTCGTGAAATTTTACATTTCTAGATGTAAGCAGGATGTTAAGGTATACATAAAACAAGGTGACTTAGTTAGCGAGTAAAAAAACCAACTAATGGAACGCATGCGGGCACACGTAATAAAAGGTTACATGTCGTAACAGCATGAAGTTATACAATAGCTAGCGAGGATCGTGTGTAGAATTGACAAGCTGTAGTAGAAAATAACAGTGAAAGCAAATACTCATGAAAATATGGCGGTCACTTCCCGTCGAAACTTCCCTGGGTGAAGAACGTTGACGATGCCATCTGGAAGACCATTCCATAATCAAAGTTCTAGTAGAAAGGCTGATGAATTGAGAGCGTTGGTGCGTCCAAAAATGCATTTGAAGCTGCAGTTATTGTGCAAATGGTGAGGTATTCGTAGCGGTCGGGAGAGAGAGAAATAACTAGATGTTATTTTTATAAATAACATTTAGTTATTTTATAAGATTAAATAACTCGATGTTATTTTATGAGATAAGCAGAAGGAACGCTGTGTTACGCATCGCTGCAGGGATGGGACGACGTCAGTTTCCACGGCTCGTCTCAGATCCCGACACCCAACTTGGACGCCCTGGCTGTGGACGGTATTGTACTGAACAACTACTACGTCCAGTCTTACTGCACGCCATCGAGGGCTGCCCTTATGACTGGACTTTACCCAATACGCACAGGTGAGGTGCCAGTGACGCAGAGAGTGACGTAATTCCTTGAGGAAGCACTTGACTTAGCCCGGTTCCTTATATGTACTCGTTGTGTATAAATATTCGGCTTCGACAAATATTAACGTAGATACAATAACAGACATCTGGTTGTGCGAGATGTTGGGGTGGTATTGGGCTGGTGTGGTTGGGGATGGCAGTGTGCTCTTAACGCCCATAATGCGAACAGTTTTTGCACATGACTGTCAGTTACCTAACTTCTCGTCCACTGCATGCGCCATTGCCATGGGTTCTGTCTATTTGCCATTTAGTCATTTATAATTTCTTTAATTGCAGTTGGCTGCCCCACGTTTGGCTGCGAGCTGCTATATAGCTGAAATGTTTCACTTTACAAATCATCACCCTTCACTCATTTAACAATATATAGTGGAGAAGCTGGCGGCATATCGTGCTTGTTGCCAACTTTTTCAATCAATCAATCAATCAATCAATCAATCAATCAATCAATCAATCAATCAATCAATCAATCAATCAATCAATCAATCAATCAATCAATCAATCAATCAATCAATCAATCAATCAATCAATCAATCCGTTTCCGCCCACTCGCCTGCCGGTCTGAGTGGCTAGATAGATGGACCTTATGAAGCATCTCGTTTGGGGCGCGATGGCGGCTGAAGTCGCCAAGTGTGAAGGCTTGGACGGGTGGGTGATTCGTAGTGACAAATTGGCAGTGCGCGTAAGACAGGGACATCAGAATAGGAAACAAAGGTAAGGCCTTGTGTGTTTAGCCCAGCACCAATAGAACCAGCGCGACGTATAGAGCTAAATAGATGAAATAATCGGAAACAATCATGTGATCTCCAAAATCCAAGACAACTAGAGTCAGATCAAATCAACATCGGGAGCTCGCGCACCCTGCAGGGCTCGGTAATCTCGCCGATGCTCTTCAACCTCGTCCTGCTGGGCCTACCCGACCGATTGCTTCAAATCGAAGGGCTGCATCACACGCTGTACGCGGATGATATTCCCATGTGGACGACAACAGGCAGCGATAGAGCGATCGAGCAACGTTTACAGCAGGCCATCCAATGCATGGAAAACTACCTCGTGGGCACGGGACTCGCCTGCTCGGCCGAAAAATCCGAACTGCTGCTGTAGACCGGTCAGAAAGGGGCGCCCACCTAAAGGTTACACCCCCAGTAAAAGGAAGCGATCCAATTAACGGTATCAAACGACCTACCCATCCCGATGGTAGACAAGGGGCCCTATAACGTAAAACTGTTCCAATATGTTTTTATTCCAATCTCCTGACGTCAAATTTGCGTAACCGCCAACGCAAGCATCGGGCGGTCACCCGCAGGGTTGTCTGAACAGACCAATCAAACTATATCTTCGTTCATAGGAGGTCACTTTTGTTTGCTTGAAAAACGAATAACGTTGCCTACACTGAGCGGCTTGTCTTATCTAATTGGTTCGCAAGAGGCAAGGAGCACGCTCAAGTGGGGAGGGATTCGATAGGGCCGAGCCACTGCACTGAAAACCTATAACCGGATGAAGAGGGTGGTGCCGGCGTCCGCGATTGGTCCGCTTTCCCTTACTTAGCTTGCGGTGGCTCGTCGACAATCGCGGTGGCACGCAACGGAAGCTTAAGAATGACGCTAAAACGGATCCTCAGCAAATAAGAGTTGGCAGATCGAGGTCGTAAACTTTCCTAAAGTGCACGAAAACGTTATACGGTCACGCAAAAAGTTTTATTACAAGCAAATAAACCCGTGCTCTCCGACAGCTGCGAGTAGCCAGTGCCTGAGCGATCGGCGGAAGCCATTTTTTATGCCTTTCGGAACGGGGCAGCCGGTGGCTATTCAGAAGAAAATTCAATTTTGTTCGGCATGCTAATGCATGTTTATCGCGTACACGTCACCTTGACGCGGTTAGTTTTCGTGGTTTTGTGACGTCGCGTGAGAGGCAGGTGAAGTGGGCGCAGCCCGAAATCTTTTGATCAATAGCCGAGAGCTAATGGCGAAGAGGCGGCGAATCAGAAATAACCATTTTTCTTCTGTTTGATCAAGTCATGTATAATCCATGTGTACACGTTATATCAGATGGGGAGCTATCACGGTTTTCGTGACGTCGCGTGACAGACCGGTGAAATGGGGGTGGTCCAAAAAAAGTTCTTGACCAATCGCGGATGCATGATTGCAGAAATGGAATAGAAAAGTTTGGAATAGTTTTACGTTATAGCGCCCAAGATCCGGGTACTAGTAATGATGATGGAACACACGGGCGTCAATGGCGAAGCACTTCGCAAGATAACGGCAAAGGCCACCAGCACGATGTAGCTCATTCGACGCATCACCAACAAACAAGCGGGCATGCGCGAAGGCAGCTTCATACGACTCATACAAGCCTTCGTCATTTCTCAAATAAAGTACACGGTAGCATTTCACAGCTGGACGGTTGCGGAAAGAAACAAGCTCAACGCCCTCTTACGCAAGGCGTACAAATGTGCGTTGGGACTTGCGCCCGGAGTCAGCAACACCAAGCTCTTAGAGCTAGGCTTACACAATCTTAGAACTAAGCTTACACCCCACAGTTTGCCGCCGCGTCCGTCCATTGACTGTGACGACCTCGAAGGCCCGTGATAAAGCACTGCAAAACACCCTTTTCCAGGAGCTCTCTTGGTCCAAGTACATCGTGAAGGGGGCAGCGAATCAACCAACAATACACGGTCTGCCGGACGTGGCTAGGTTCGCTGGCGCCGGGAAAGGTTCGAAGGTCGCTACTCCCGCAGGTCCATCGAAACAATTGCAGTGAACCGTGAAAGGTTTGCAGTTCAGTACCCCTGCAGGCCGATCGTAACACCATTCCCTCACGCTAGGTTAGACAGGACGAAAGCAGTATACTTCAGACAATCACAAACGGATTCTTACAGAAACCCCAGACTCATGCACACCGTGTATCCAGACATGTGCACTACAAACATATGCACATCGTGTGGCGAGGTTGCCAAACTTAATCACATGTTATGAGAGTGTTAGGACTTAACAAAGAAGTCGGGCAGTGCAGACTCCTCCGTCTCTTCTACCGCCAGCCTCCGCTCGCGCTGGAAGGCCGCACTGCTCAGCTCGAACCTGACAGCACAGCCCTGGGCCGTCCATCGAGCCGAGGAAGCCGCTTCGAGACAAGGTCTTGGAACCGCGTCCGCGGCGGGTGCCCAGACCCACTAAAAAGACGCCGGACTCGAATATCATTGATTTGAAAATAAAGTCTATGCTCTTGACGATCTGTCGAAGAGTGAGTGACTGCTACTTAAGTAACAAAGGCATATTCAGTTGAGCATGTAAATAAATAGAAAATATGGTCTGGCTCTAGTTTTCGCCTTCAGTTAGTTAACGCAAAGACATACAAATATAAAGTAAAACCTGCTCGAATTATTGCTAAACCTGCTCTCAGTATAGAGGTTTTCATTCTTGTGATGTGGTCTATTTCCTACCAGGCATGCAGGGCGTGCCGATCGATATACCTGAGCCATGGGGACTGCCGACGGAGGTGCGCATTCTGCCCCAATATCTTAAAGAGTTCGGCTACGAGACCCACTTGGTTGGAAAGGTAAGCGAGCTAAGCCTGAATGGGCCTAAGTGATTTTGGGTTGGGGCTGAAGCACCACATTAAACGCAGAATATTTTGGTGAAAAATTGCAAATGCGAATTCATTCGAGACGCACAAGTGGCAGAGGAATGCTATAAACACGGATGAGTGATAATTACTACTTACATTCATTGCTTCCTACAGGATTATCTTAACTATATATAAGATTCGTGTGTGCCTGTGTGTGTACGCGGGCTTGTGTGTGTGTTAATTAATACTGCGCTTTTTTTGCACCCTGATATGAACATGAATTACTTAACGCATGTACAGCCGCGAGCAAAAGTTTAGAGACCGCGGCATCAGCAAAAAAATTGAAATATATTGAAGTGCAGCTCCGCGGCCTGAAATTGGTGTGATACATTGTAATTATCATTTAGGCGCACGTAGGCGTGCGCTCTTGATTTCAGGCGGAACGCACAGGCTGCGAAAGAAAGAAAGAAATGGGGGCCCCTTTCGTTCCCAAAATTTTGCTTGCGACTGTACAAATGGACGCCTCTCTTGCTAAAGCTTAGCTTTGTTAACATTAGATAGTTCTAGAAATAACGTACCCAAGCGGCGTAGCGCCCGCAAAAAGCCAAACTTCACTGTGGGGCCTTTGCGTTCTTTTGCACTCTCTTTGCTTTCTTTAGTAAACCAGGCAGTTTGTGCCTCCTAAGAGAGGTTGCTGAAAATCGAAAACTCCCTGCTAACATCTTCATGAGCGCGGAGGAAAGGACACGCGGAGAGCCTTCGCTCCTCTCTGGCTTTGTGAGCCGGCGTGGCTCAGCCTGAATGTGTTGCCATCGTGTGCTGCGGAATGACTTGGAGGTGCTTTAGCTCGTCCCCTGAAAATTTTACCTGACGGCAGTTCGTACGAGGTCGTCGAACAACCACTGTGCAGCCTTTAGGTGTAGTAGTAGTATCAGTATGCGGGAGTTTCTCTCTACTGCGAAGACATGCGACGCGCATCAGCGGTGTGTGTACGCATTGTGAACTATTTTGGCTCAGTTCGTTTTCACTCGCCGAAGAGATTCGGCGTCTGTGAATTGCAAGAAAGGATGGGAAAATCCCCTCTGACAGCTTGGCGTGGGAACTAAGAGTTCTCGTGTACGGCAGAGCCAATGGAACCCCGTAACACCTAAGCGTCAATCGTTATAAAACATTTGCGTCAACCACCGGCATCGTTATCACGCACTTCGAGTGAAGTGTACTTGAACTCACTACCTTTTGTCTACGTCAGCCTCCTGTATGAGGCCGATAGCCTTGTTTACCAGAGCGATCACTGCTCTGGTCTAAGCAGCATAACACATATAAGCTTCGCGCTTCGCCATTGCCTATTGGCTCTGTAAGAAATAATATCCAATGAGGATCGCATAAAAAGAATCTTACAGCAATAAGACCTCGCGTGGTCGTGCCACGTGCTTGGAACATAGATTATAGGGAACAAACAGATCTTTAACCCAGGATCTACCACTACCTTCAATGTGCAGCCGGTGGCTCGACCACTTGACAAGTACGTGCAATTCACGCTGTACGGTAAGCTGTTATTACTAACCAAAGCTATTATAGTCGTGGCCGGACATCTATTACAGCATACAAGGTAGTCGCGCAATGTACCTACAGATAACAGCCCAACTTATTCCGCGGGAAAACGCTGCTCATGCTGTTAGTATCGTCGTGTGGTTGGTAATTGCTCATTGCTGCTAAATCAGAACCTTGAATTACAATGAGAATGCTGCAGTAAGATCACATTCGTGAAACGAATTTTCAGAAACACACAACCGACCTCCGAGGCTGATTGTAGGCTCAAACCGCGCCTACACATCGCGCACGACCGCCGTGGTTGCTTGGTGGCTTTGGCGTTGCGCTGTTAAGCACGAGGTAGCCGGGTCGAATCCCAGATGCGACGGCCGTGTTTCGATGGGGGCGAAATGCAAAAACGCTCCTATACCGTGCATTGGGTGCACGTCGAAGAACCTCAGGAGATCGAAATTAATTCGGAGGCCCCCCACCACGGCGTCCCTCATAATCAAACCGTGGTCTTGGCAAGTAAGCCGCATAATTCAATTGAAATTTACAAATTGCGCTATGGGCTCCGTCCGCCTCAATGCCATCAGAAACTTTGGCCACGACGACTTAAATCACTTCAGTACGTCTAATAGGGCCGTTTCGCATGAAGAAAACGCCATTTCACGCTAAATGAACAGCGCGAGCGCGATATAACCAGCTCCAGAAACTGAAACCGAGAGTATACCATGGCGTACAACACGGAGCGTCCGCGCACGCTGGCATTCCGACTGCTCATAGATGGCGCCACTGCCTACGCAATATGGCGGCGGCCATAAAGAAACGGTCTGTAGATTTATTATGACTAGCTTGTGCGTCTATGGCACGTGTGCGCCTGTATCACTTGTTTTTTTGTGCGTAACGTTTCATTACAAACATACTCACTTACTGCAGTTATCAAAAAGTTAAGTATTCAATTTTAGTTAGTTGGGCTGCTGACAGCGATAATTATCATCTCTTTGCGTCCCCCTGGCCATATAACTTATTTACACAGGTGACCCCGGCGTGCCCCCCAGTGCCTAATTTTAGGAAAACAATAAAGCTTAATTTTGAACACCCGGCATATCACCGTCGTTACTGTAACTGGCCTGTACGAGCTCATCTTATCCTTATCACCTTTGCCTTTGTAGATGAGGTTCATCTTGCTTTCACGCCACCCAACAGGAATTTTCATCGTTCTAATCATTTGCTCTATGGCATTAGTCAGCAGTGCCTTGCTCTTTGCACCGAGGCTTTTGATTAGCTGTATTGGGATTTCATCAAGTCCTGCTGCCATGTTATTCAAGACATTTTATTTAGCTTTTTACCAATAAAAGCTTTGTATGCTAAATTTTAATCTCTCAGGTTTCTCTGTTCTTGCTAGACCTGTTTGAGTCTGAACTATAGCGTTTTCTTTCGTGCCAAGTCTCTCCCTAATAACGTCTGTCATGTACGGCGGTGCGTCGTCTCCTTCGTAGATGTTACTGTTTTCGTCCCTTATAGCCATTTGCGAATTTTCGGTTGGACCTTCGAGTGCTTTTGGGGCGCATTTGTCTATTTCGCGAATGTTATGCACCCAACGTTCACTTGCGCATTTAATTTTCTCTTACACAAGCTCACTAGCCACGCTTTTCTCACTATTTGTTCCATCTAAGGAGCACCTCTTCTTCGTGTAACCCCAACTTTTTGGCTTCTCGATAATCGATAGACGCCTGCTTACGCTGTTCTATAGCTTGGTTTATTTCCCTGTTCCACCACTTGCGCGGTTTCCTCTTTCCAATCCAGCAACCTTTCTTTGCCGTGTCTGTCCTATTTCCTGCTGCATGACGCCTACCAGTTCCTTATATTCCCAGACGGCTGTAGGAAACGCCTCCATTTTCTTCTCTATGTTTTTTTGCGATCTCTGTTATTTGCTCTTCCTTTATTTTTAGAAATTCTGATGATGTTAGTTCGTTGTTTTGCTTTAGTAACTTTCTCAAACTTTAATGGTAATCGTCTATGATGGCTACCTAAGCTATTTTTTCCATGTTCGTCTATTATCATGTAGTCTAGTTGTTCGCAGACAATTTCTGAGACTAAGGCGTAGTTTATACATGAATGCCTGTTTCCGGTTTGCGACATTACCTGTCCTTGACACTTATTCTCCCTGTTAACTGCTATAATGTTCTGTTCATCACACAGATCCAACACTAAAGAACCGTTGTAATCACTACATCCGTCTAAGTCATCCATGTGTGCGTGCATGTCTCATACTAATATAATCGGGCCCGATTTCACGAACTCCGTAATATCGCTTCTAATGCAATCAATTAATTCCTTATTTTCATCTCTGCTATGACTACCTGTCCATAGGTAAGATACTCACCTCCACGTCTTTTTGCCTTGCCATGTGCCACTAATCCATAAATACTCCTTACATGTATCGTTCACCCTTTGGCACTTAAGACCTTGCCTAATTAGCTTGCCTACGACTCCACCTTTCCCTGACCCAGTCATTCTGTTGCACCTTTCCCATACAAAATTGTAAATAACAGGTGGCTGCTACAAATCTCGTAGATGTGTTTCGGTCAATGCGTGCACGCTAATCGTCGTCATTCAACTGCGTTTGAATTTCCTGCTTTTTTCCCGCCTGCGACCATCCCTGCATGTTTATGTAGCAAATTTTATCTCCTCTATTCTTATCCTTTGTGCGTCTTTTCCTAACTCCTTGCGATCTAATTCTACCAGTTACTGGTTACTGGTGTTGCTACAGTCAATACTTAATCTTCCTTCCTGATTACCTGGGGCCTGGTAAAAGAAGCTACAGCCCGCGCTGCGAATCGACGTCCAACTGGTGTCGGTTCACTTGCGCTAAAATGTATCCCATCATGCACAATATGGATGGATTGATGTTATGAGCATCCCTTTAGAATGGGGTGGTGGGTTGCGCCACCAAGCCCCTGCCATTATACTGCCTAGTGTCCTACCTAAGTAAAAAAAAAAAAAAAAAAAAGCACGATGAACTCCCATAACCAAATTTTCTATTGTGAAATCCGCTATTGTGAACTTTGTTTTTGTACGTCTCCGTTTTTTGTCGTTTCCTTACTTTCACCAATCTTCCAATTGCCTCTTACTAATCTTTATTGCGGACATGTTTGCTTTCCCCCTGCTCTTGCTGAACCCAAGGGCTTCAAGGAGACCAGTGGTGCCTAAATCGACCACTGAGCAGATATCTTCACATTCTAATAAAACATGCTCCATCGTTTCCCTAGCTTTACCGCAGCAAACACATGCTTCTTCTTCCTTCTTATATCCGGCTTTATAGGTGCGTGTTCTAAGGCATCCCGATCTCGTAATGAGCTTCCCTCTTGAATTATCATAAATTGTTTCTTTCCTGGGGCGCTATAACGTAAAACTATTCCAAACTTTTCTATTCCAATTCTGCTATCAGCCCTCCACCATTGGTCAAAAACTTTTTTCGACCACCCCCACTTCACCTGTCTGTCACGCGACGTCACGAAAACTGCGATACCTCCCCATCTGATATGATGTGTACACACTGATTATGCATGATTTGACAGAAGAAAGAAAAACGGTTATTTCTTATTCGACCCCTTTTCGCCATTAGCCCTCAGCTATTGGTAAAAAGCTTTCGGGCTGCACCCACTTCACCTGCCTGTCACGCGACGTCACAAAACCGCAAGAACTCACCGCGTCAAAGTGACGTGTATGCGATAAATATGTATTAATATGCCGAACAAAACTGAATTTTCTTCGGAATAGCCGCAGGCTGCCCCGTTCCGAAAGGAATAGAAGACGGCTGCCGCCGATCGCTCAGACGCTGGCTACTCGCACCTGCCGGAGAGCATGGGTGTATTTGCTTATAATAAAACTTCTTGCGTGGCCGTGTAACGTTTTCGAGCATTTTCGGCACGTTTACCCCCTCATTCTGCCAACTCTTATTTGCTGAGGGTCCGTTTTAGCGTCATTCTTGAGCTTCCGTTGCATGCCGCCGCGATTTTCGACCAGCCACCGCAAGCTAAGTAAGGGAAAGCCGACCAATCGTAGCCGCCGGCACCACCCTCTTCATCCGGTTATCGACTTTCAGTGCAGTGGCTCAGCCCCATCGAATCCCTCTCCACTTGAGCGTTCTCCTCGCCTCTTGTCACCCAATTAGATACGACAAGCCGCTCAGTGTAAGCAATGTTATTCGTTTTTCAAGCAAACAAAAGTGACCCCCTATGAACGAGGAGAGCGTTTGATTGGTCTGTTCAGACAACCCTGTGGGTGACCGCCCGGTGCTTGCGTCGGTGGTTACGCAAATTTGACGTCAGGAAATTGGAATAGAAACATATTGGAATAGTTTTACGTTATAGGGCCCCTGATTTCGTTTTTTCCTCTTAAGTAGTTACACATGGCAGGTTTCTTTTCCATTGCCGCCGCCCATGAGATTACTTCAGCCGCTCTGACTTCAAGCCCTCGGTCGCGAGCGCCGCGGTGAGGAGCCCGCCCCGCCCACCCCGGAAATGCTCTCTCCGTGCGATTGGGACGGCCGGAGAAAAACCTCCCGGTGCGCGCAAATCTCGAAGGCCATCAATACACAAACTTCTGTACGTTTACCGCCACGTACTTGTGGGCGCATGAACCTCTAGCGCAATATTTTGTGAGAAAGCCAGTAGATGACGACACGCATCAGTGAAAATCCCAACCCACAGAGTTTGCTACAATAATTAATAGGGGGAACTCTGGCGCTAGTGTATATGGCAGTTGCAAGCGGGGTAATTCAGTCCACGACATCGTGGTTCAGACAGCATGGGAATGAGGGTTAACATATGATTTCGGCTAAACTTCGTCCTTCTGGCTTGAAACGGCTCTGTGACTTTGTAAATGCATCATCTTAAACGAACTACTGTGTCTTAAATAATTAAGTAAACACCATTAAAATTGTCCGACATCAGGATTCGAACACAGGACGTCCAGTACCGAAGCCCGATAATGAAACTGTTACGCCACGGACGAGCGAGCAAGCAAGCAAGCAAGTGCGTTGAGACGCTTGGCGCGTTTCGGTTTGGCCACCTCGGCAGGCTAAACCGCCGCAATTAGAAGTGATTATGCGTGTTAATAGGGTCTTCTGCATTTATAGAAGTATATATTGCTTTGAAATTCAGGGCAATAAAGGCAGCTAAAGCGTAACGTACAAAGCCACAAGAACGCTTCAAGCCACAAACACGAAGATTAGACAAATTCATCTGCTAACGATCATTCCCATGGTGGCGGCACGATAGCCGTTAATGAATTTTGTGGTTTTATGGGCCAAAACAACGGTTTGATTATGAGGCACGCCGTAGTGGCGGGCTCCGGATTAATTTTGACCACCAGGGGATCTTTAACGTGCCCCCAATGCATCGGACACGGATGTTTTTGCCGCCGCCATCGAAATGCGGCCGCCGCGGCCGGGATTTGAACCCGCGACCTCACAACTGCAGTAACATATCCTCTAGTAATCATTGTAGGAAACTCAGTGGCCTAAACTGCTGCTAGAATTTTTTCGAGACGCGACCGGCGCACTCGACATCGGGGGACTGGCGTCGCATCATAGGCCATAATATAACGATTTCTGTGATGTTCATTGCTTGTATTACATTGAATATTAAAATTCTATGACTATGCTGCGCCCTAAGATACCACTCAGTGACGAGAACGGTGACGTGAGAATACGGCGAGGAAACGTATACGAGGCACAGGCCTTACGCAAGCGCTGTTCGAACGCAGGCAAGAGCTTACGCGGGCAAGAGAGAGAGAGAGAGAGAGAGAGAGAGAGGAATATAGGAAGGCAGGGATGTTAACCAGCCAAGGGGCTGGTTGGCTACCCTACGCTGGGGGAAGGGAGAAGGGGAAGAGAGAGAAGGGAGAGAGAAGGTGTAGATATGTGTACGGACAGTACTTGAGTTGAAGCCGCTCTCGCAAACCAGACGTTCTCAGAAAGCACAAAGGTGCCTTCACTGCCTTCTGAGCCGATGATCGGTGAGGACGGTGCTCTAGTAATGTCTGTTCACTCAGAGGACGATCATGGTACGCAAGGAAAAGGCATATGCCACGAGAGAATTGCGTCTGCAAGAACAGGTTGATTAATTTATTGAAAAGCTTTATTTATTAAATAGGATAGACAAGGGAACGGGAAAGGATAGGTCCCTAGTCCAGAACTCCAGTGGCCGTTGTTATACGCTCGGCCTTGTCTAAAGAGACCCTTCTGGGTCTCCAAATCAGCTCGAGCGCGCATGGCATCCCAAGGCTCCCTGAGTGAGCTCAGCATACGGGGCGAGTTTATGTTCGGTGGCCTATATACGCATTCCCAAATAACCTGGGGAATAGAAGGCCGCTCCCCGCACCAGGGACATTGATCTGCATATATGTCTGATCACATTGCGTGCCACAGTCACAAGTGCGGAAAGGTGGAAATCTGGATTTTTCTGCGTTTCCGAGCGTCTTCTATATTCCGAGCGGGGGATGCGGAAACGGCTAGATTTGTCGTTCGCGACGCTGGTGCTCCAGGATGTCGTGCGGCGTGTGGTCCTTTGGTATTTTACTCGGGGCGCCGTCTGCTCGGTTCGACAGTTCGCGAGCTAGTGCGTTCACCCGTTCGTTTCCTGGGACTCCCGAGCATCCCAGGCACCATGTAATGCTGTGTGATGCGCGGAGGGTTTCGCCCGGTAGCTTGAGGGTTATGCGCGGTACGTCCGCTTATGAACTTCCGGCACGCCGCTTTCGAGGCTGTCGGGACCGCTATCAAGTTCTCGCTTGCGTTTGCCTGTCTAATTGCTGGAGCTATTGCAGCTGCTTCAGCTGTGCTCGTGCAATGGGTGCGTACTGAGGCCGTGATTTTGATGTTTGAGTGCGTGGAGTAGTTGACTTTCGTTAGAGCGTAACCATGGTCCGACTTCGCGACGTCCGTGTAAATCACGTCGTGGTGCCTGCCGAAAGTTTTGGTGAGTTGTCTCGCTCTAGCCGCGTGCCTTGCGCCATGGTAGAGTGGACCCGTGTCCCTGGGAATTGGGGTAAACTGAGAGAAGTTTCTCAAGAAGACGCGTTGGAGCGCAGGCGACCGCACCGGCGGGCAAATTATGCGAGAAAAAAACAACAACACTAACACAATGTTTCTTTCGATAACCAAACACAATATACATGGTAAAAACGAGTTTCCTGGGGAGATAGGGTGTGGGAGCGGCCCGCTTTGCGAAGACTCACGATCTGCGGGACTTCAATAAAGTTTTACCATACCGTACCATACCATACCATACCATCGTCATGGTGTGCGTGGTATTCTTCAGAGTTGCTTAAGTTATCTCTTAAAATACGGCAATCTTGATTTCAAGGGCAGAGTATACGCTTCATAAAGTAATGATTATAAAGAATGCCATGCACCTTATGACAACTTCCCAGTCGGAAGTTCGTGTGCCAATTTTCTTTTACCTGTAGTGTTCGTTGAAAAAGAAAATGAAAAAATAAAGACAGCTCCTTATCATTAAAAAATGCGAGCATATACACATTTACATATTATTTTGGATTCAAGAAGCTCAAACGCCCAGAAGTCCAAATAGGGACACAAGTGAATGTATAGTTGTGCTAGCCACTGGGTAAGGTGACAAGCTTATGTTAGCTTATAATACGTGATCTGGCCACCCTTAATAGCCTTCACTTCGCGATATATATATATATATATATATATCCGAAAATATACGTTTAAATGAACTTGGTTAAAACAGGGTGGCGGGCTAGTTGGTTAGAATCCATGTTAGAATGTATAAGCGTGAAGTGCTGTCTCTGTGTGTGTTTCTTTCTACGTCCTCGTTCAGTAGCGCTTATACACTCTGTCATGGATACGTTTAAAGCCATTGAACAACTTGTTTAATATTAAATAATTGTCACGTTAAATAGCTGCAAACTTCGTGCACGTTACCAAATCAAACATTTGTGTTCACATAGCCTGTGCTGTAATTATTTGTAGACGCGGTTTTTATTTCCTGATAAGTGCATGTGCTTAACACTTGCTTCCTACCCACAGTGGCACCTAGGGTCTTACAAGGAGAGTCTTACACCAACATGCCGAGGCTTTGACAGCTTTTACGGCTTCTACTACGGAGAGGAGGACTACTACACTCACACCCTCAGCTATGTACGTGAGTCACGACGGATTATGCTTATTTTTATTTTCAACATGGAGTATTTTCGAGACCTCTTGCCAATACCGCCAGTCATATACAGAGTGTTTCATGTAACCTGAAAGAAGGACTAAAATAAGTGGTTAGCCGCAGCTGGTTGGAACGAATGGCATATGGTTTGCCGTCATGTGGCGCTCTTTAGAGTATTTGTTATATTCCGCTTAATTAGTTAATTAACTATGATGAATTATGGAAGATTGTTAATATTCACTTTATGACCAAATGCGTTTCGTTGCGTTGCAGAGGGGATTCAGAAACGACCAATCCAATTTATTGTGGCAACGTACATGTTGCGTGGCAATTTTTTGCAGGCGTTTAAAGAAAGCCCGCGAAATATGAAATAAAACCACGTGACTGCGCTCATGCGCTGTCGTATTGTAGCGCCCTTTGATTCGCGCTTCATGCGAAAAAACCGTGCGCGCGGACCGCGGCGAAGTAGGCCGCTGCGGCTCTAGGCATCGGCTTCGCAGTGCGTCAGCATGTGTGGCGGTGGCACGCGGAAACGAAGCGCCGTCGTCCCTGATAAGCGATAGGTTCGACGCACGGTTGAGAGCGCTGCGATACGATAGCGCACGAGCGCAGTCACGTGGTTTAATTTCCCATTTGGTGGGCTTTCTTTAAATGCCGAAAAAAATCTCGAAGCAGTATGTACGTTGCCACAAAAAATTGGGCCGGTCGTTCCTGAACCCCGTCGACAACGCAACGAAACGAACTTGGCCCTAAAGTGAATATTAAATATTTTGCATGATTGATCTTCATTAATTAGCTAATTAAGCGGAACATACAAATGTCTCTAAGGAGCGCCAGATGACGGCAAATTATATGCCGTTGATTGCATTCAGCTGCGGCTAAGCACTTTTTAAAAATGCTTGGTTCAAGTTACGTGAAACACCCTGTATATCACTCAAACCAAGTTCAACAAAAGAACAAATACGCTAGCCATGAGATGTTTTCACTCACGCTCGTGTCAGCAGGTATTCTAGTATGACAAACATAAATAATCTCTGTGCAGCGTATTCGCGACTCAATCTAAATCCTCGCCCTCTAGCGGCCGCGCCGAGAAAGAGCTGACCCAGGTTCAAGATTGAAGCGGCAAATGGCCTCTTATTACGGCATGCGCTTAATGCCTCCTAGTTCTCAAATCATCGTTATGCCGCCGCGCATAAGCCCGAAAATAAAAGTACGTCGAAAGATTTGTTGTGTACCAGTAGAGAGGTTTAGCTTGTCCGGTATTCGGGTAAACGTAGGGGTGTTGGGGCGGAGGTGTAAACGGGAGCGGCCTAGTGTTCCTGTATATGCTCCCGCAGGGAGCAGAGTTGCGCATAGTTCCGCCGCCGTGATACAGCTCTGCAGCGAAGCCACTCCTCGCGCGCGCAGGAGCCAAATGCCGCGCGGTGTTCCGCCTTTTTCTCTGGTGGTCGCGAGCTACAAGCGCTAATTGTTCGCAGGCGCTTACCAAAGGGCACTTGTCAATACAGGCTACGCTCGAACGAGTCATTCGTGCAGCCGGAGGGGGTGGGCTTCCAACCAACCGAAACTTTGTATGTACCTATGTAAACACGCATATACAAACACACACACGAACGTACCAATATGGGGTGGGACCGCCTTCGATTCCCCAAAATAATATACTCCCGTGGCTGGAACAGCTCCAAAGTTGGCTCGCAAACGCGCAGTACGTTGCCACAAACAGCGGTGCAATGATTTTCAGCATGCATATGAAGTTGTCTTATCATGACCAGAAAGCAAGAAATGTTTTAAAGAGTGTTTAAAACTTCACACACGTAAGGTGGACATTGGCTGCCATTGGCTGCAAGGTGGACATTTTGGCTGCCGAAACCAGCCGATTAATGACCGTCGCCAAGAGAGCTATCGTGCCTGCAGTTATGTCAGTGACCGTTAACAGAGCGCCATTTATCACTAACCATCGTTCACAACAGCTGCCCGTTTTCGATACATGCGGTGCAGACACAGATTTAAGCGCATTTCAAATGTTGACATGTGCACATTTTAAGCAAAGCTTACTTTTATTTACTATTACTATTTAGTAGTACTTACTATTTAGTAGTGCTTACTATTTAGTAGCAGCAAATCTGCAAATAGAAAAAGATTCAAGATGCAAGAGCTTCTAGCTGCTCCTCTGAACGCACGATCGACGGTCCACTGATTGCAATGGCGATGGTACTGACGGAAACGACGAGTTCGCATGAGTCGGCGATGCGCCCGTAAAGTTGGCTTCGCAGCGGCGCGGATCATTTGACGTCATTTTTTGCGCTCGGCCAATAGCGGTGCGAGCGGCGCCGGAAAAGGTATGCGCAACTCTGCTCCCTGCGGGAGCATATACAGGAACACTAGAGCGGCCTGCATGGCACAGCCATCTAGTGGCGCAGCGCCCAAACAAACAAAAACAGGTAACATTGCAGTAACCAAGTGTATTTTACTTTGCTGTGGGTGTAAATATTTAGCAGCGACAGGATTCCGCCATTGCTGAAAGTTTACACCAGCAGTGAAGTAGAATACACTTGGTTAATGGAATATTAGCGGTTTTGCCTCTTTGAGCTCTGCGCCACCAGGTGGCTGCACGATGCAGGACGCTCAGGACGCTCACGTCCGCCTGCGTTTACCCGATTACCGGACAAGCTATACCTCTGTATTATGTGTGTAATCGCGATGGAAAGGCAGCAACGCATGTTTTCATCCTTTCGCGAAAGAAGCAGATGACGCGTATCGGAGAGCGATTTGGATAAGAAACATCGCATCGAGAACAGGTGACGACTTATGCTAAACTGGTTTGTTTTAAAGACTTCACTCGTGACTTCTTTCTTCGCGGCGAGCAGAACATTCCTTTCAATATCTTGCTGGTGTTTCAAATCGCGGATTGTGGTTTCTTTAGGCAGGTGCTTTAATAAATAATGGCGATGTACGTTTAAGCTTAATTTGAATTGGTTCGTTTATAGCTTTCTGCCCCAGAATTAGTGTTACGAATGCTGTAAGCAGCAGGAATATTCTCTCTAATGTGCTTTTATCTGCAGGCAGACAAAAGGAATGATGACTGCCTCAGAAGGTCTGAATTCGATCATGACGTTTGTTATGCCGCTAGGCGACATGTCGTTTTCATAGTATGCTTTAGTTTAGCGGTGTAACCAGAAGATGCAATTTTCTCATTCAATGCGTTGAGTTGTCAGTTTACTTGCTCGCAAGAAATTTAGAAGCAACGGCAAACAGCGCTCGTTGGAGCTTTGGAGCGTTCGACCTGCGCTCAGCGCTGCCACTGTACACATACCTAACTAAATTCTACTACAACTCGTTCAGTTCGTTTCCAAGTCATGAATTTGCACTAACGCGAGTGACTTGGCTCAAAAGAAAACCACCGATAAATTTTGGAAACCTGCATGTTGGAAGAAACTCAACTTGGTCCGATTGCTAGTGATTAAGGCGAAAAGCCTTGTGTGTCTCATCAGTCAGGCAGCCTTCAAAGTCCTTGAGCGAAAACGCGTCGACGACACGAGAGGTACAAAAAGGGTACGAACCCTCGACCTTTGGTGCGAGTCGAACCCACGACCTTTGGTTTTAATTAATAAGGCTACGAGCCCTCGACCTGTGGTGGGTGTCAGACCATAACCATTTGTGGTGTCGAAACCACAATCTTTCGTGTTAATGAAGGCGAAGGTAATATAGGCACAGTTAATTAAGACAGAGCTAAGGCACCCGAACTTACGACCTTTGGTGGGATTAGAACCCACGACCATAGGTGGGAGTAGAACCTATTGTCCATGGGAGTCAAATCATAGTCCCCCACTACAGCGTGCTTCGTATTAGATCGGAATTCAGGCACGTAAATACCCCATAATTTAATTTTAAGAAATATCTTCCTTCGATTGGGCATTCATTTCTTAACAGCCATACGCGGGGTGACTGACACCGGCGATAACGGCGCCTTGATGGCGTTCGAGCCAATGAAGAAGGCCGAATTGAGTGGAAAATTAAGTGACGCTGCGGCATGTATACCTGAACATTGCTGATACACAGCTAATTCTGGGTGAAAAGAAGAGGCATTCTCGAGATACTTAGCACGCAGAATGATAAGTGACGATGTCGTATCTACATTATAGAGCTTGCTATGAGCGAACGAAGGGGAGATACAGGGGCCCTATAGCGTAAAACTATTCCAACATGTTTTTATTCCAATCTCCTGACGTCAAAATTGCGTAACTGCCGACGCAAGCATTGGGTGGTGACCCGCAGGGTTGTCTGAACAGACCAAAACGCTCTCGCCGTTTATAGGAGGTCACTTAATTTTGTTTGCTTGAAAAACGAATAACATTGCCTACACTGAGCAGCTTGTCTTATCTAATTGGCTGACGAGAGGCGAGGATCACGCCCAAGTGGAGAGGGATTCGATGGGGCCGAGCCAGTGCGCTGAAGATGGATAACCGAATGAAGAGGGTAGGGCCGGCGTCTGCAATTGGTCCGCTTCCCCTTACTTAGCTTGCGGTGGCTGGTCGAAAATCGCGGCGGCATGCAACAGAAGCTTAAGAATGACGCTAAAATGGATCTTCAGCAAATAAGAGTTGGCAGAACGAGGTCGTAAACTTGCCGAAAGTGCTTGAAAGCGTTACACGGCCAAGCAGAAAGCTTTATTATACGAAAATGAACCCATGCTCTCCGGCAGGTGTGAGTAGCCAGTGCGTGAGCGATCGGCATCAGCCATCTTTTATTCCTTTCGGAACGGTACAGCCTGCGGCTATTGAGAGAAAAATTCAGTTTTGTTCGGCATATTAATGCATCTTTAACGCGTACATGTCACTTTGACGCGATGAGTTCTCGCGGTTTTGTGACGTCGCGTGACAGGCAGGTGCAGTGGATGCAGCCCGAAAACTTTTGACCAATAGATGAGAGCTAATGGCGAAAAGGCGTCGAATCAGAAATAACTATTTTTCTTTTGTTCGGTCAAATCATGCATAATCAGTGTGTACACGTCATACCAGACGGGGAGCTATCGCGATTTTCGTAACGTAGCATGACAGACAGGCTAAGTGGGGGTGGTCCAAAAAAGTTTTTGACCAATCGCAGAGGGCTGATTGCACAATTGGTGCAGAAAAGTTTGGAATAGCTTTACGTTATAGCGCCCCAGCTCGAACCAGTGGCAGCCAGCGGACATAGCGGGTGCGTTGTGGAGCGCACCATTTTCGTGTTCTACACTAGTGCGACGAAGGCTGTACGCAGCTTGCTTCGACAGGTTTGCTACAAGTCTTTGATCTATCAGGCTGCGTGTCGAAAATATGTCCCTAGGACAGGCAACTTTAATCAACTGCAGACCCAGGACACTAATCATCAGTCCTTTCTATTTCTTCTTCCAGGAAAACCACACAGGTCTTGATTTCTGGTTGAACAAGGAACCTGAGTGGTCAGACAATGGAACCTACTCTACGTCGCTGTACACGAAGAGGGTGCAGACCATAATCAAAAACAGGAAGAAGTCCAAGGTATAGCACTGCTGGATGCCACCTTTGTGATAGTTGGCGCTTGTAATGGTCTCCTTTGTCCGGGGCCGGTAAACATTGTTTCAGGTCCCTGATGAACTTTGCGGACTTGACAACTGTGCGTACTAGAGCGGATAACAAGAGTGGCTGCGTCACTTACCGCAACATCTTAGGGAACACGCTACCTTAAAAGAAAAAAAGAGAAAAGAAAAAGAAAGAAAACTTTGTAGCAATCTCTGAATGTTAGGTTCTGATGCAGAACTGCGTAGACACACCGTGACGTCTATAGCGTTCTGTGGCCTAGCGCAGTGTCGTGTATTCGATTTACGGTGTCGACGGCTGCTTTCCTACAAAGGTGGAATGTATAAACGTTTGTGTGTCTAGCTTTCGGGGCACGTTGAAGACTTGAAGACTGGTCATAACTTGTCAGGGCAAAGTAAACTGGTACTGCACGCATGCCGGTGACTGCAGGATCAGATGCGACGTTCTTTTTATGGCAGCTGCTAAAATAGTCTCGACACAAGTCTTACACATTGAAAGGTATGTCCCGAGTGACGGATAACTTAACTGCGACAAGTTGGTGAAACAAAAACATATACACGGAAAGCAGGCAAAACACTTCGAGTGTGCCAATGTATACTTGAGCAGCCAACATATCGGCGAGACCTCAAGCCTTCGAGTCTTCAGGTCTCCGTTCGGTCAAGGAGTCGCTGCGCGAGCCAGGCAAAACACGTGCGACGCCCTGTGTGGTTGGTGGCCAGTCATGCACAACTATGCATGATACGTCTTTTTTGTTCTTTTGCGCTGCTGGCGTGTGAAAGCGTTCTTCGGTAACGCACAAGAAACCAGGCCAATGTAGACTTCAATAATCGGCGAAAGGGTGAAAAGCAAGCCACAGAAGACACCCCATACACAATTTGAACAGATGTGAAGTAGCGACACCGGTAGGCAATAGTGAAGAGTGTTTCAGATCAGGCTTGGCCGGGCGTACAGTACGCCCTCCGCAATCAAACTTATCGCGCCTTCAAAAAACCTTCTTGACCTTTCTTCTTGTCGTTGTTTGAGGATGAAAGTGATAGCTGTCTAGTTTCCTTGTGTGCTTGATTTCGTTTATTACCGTTTATGATACATGCGAGTGAGACTTGTCTCTGTTTGAGAAACACACTGCCACTCAAATGCTCGTCCAGGTTTAAACTATACCCTGTAATATGCAAGAATAAACATATTTGAACATCGCACTCTCTTATGGGACATGCACAGTCGGCGTGAAAAGTTCTCGGTCGGAAGTTTTCTGAAGCAGCATACAGTTCCGCACCTCGGGAACGCAGCCTGGACGTGCAACTAGCCCAAACGGACTATGCAGTGGTGTAGGCAGGAGCTACTAGGAAATCCAGTTTTTCAAAACATGTGCTCCACATTCTTTTTACACTGACTTTATGTTTAGAAGCCTTTCGATGAAAGTGGTTGTGATGACCCGCTGGACACGCATGGTGGGAGTGGCGCTTCTTATGTCATGCAGGTCAGTAGTGAGAGAGAAAGAGTGATGAAAAAGTTTCATGATACGAAATGCAGAGAGGTTGGCCTGAGGTACATCCCTCTAGCCAGCTACTCTGCGCTGGGGGAAGGAGAAGAGGGAAATAAAGCGGGAAGAAACAGGCATATGATGGGGGACGATGACGAGAGAAGGAGTGTGTGAAACATATGGCAAGCATATTGGCCTACTCAAAGCCTACAGTCCAGGCCCGTACTTTTTAAATTTAATAAGTCAAGTAAGGCCTGTACGGCCTTAAAGCTGAACTTAACGTCTGGTCAAGGGCATAGAATAACGTCCTCCGACAACAGTGGGCCCTCGAGGCGCGTAAGGTTATTGCTCAACTTTTGTCGCTATTCCACGTACTGAGGGCACTCACAGAGGTCATCCGGCGAAACAGCTTCCAGGGTGGTCTTAACCAAAGGTAAACTTAAGGACGGTTACTCAATTAGCAATGGTTAGCGCCAACCAAGACGCGAGGTGTTTCTGCTATATATGACGAGTACTAGGGAAAAGGATGCTGCTAGCTGCAGGTGAACCTAGCCTTGCGAGGCGATACCGATAAATGCTTTCCCTCTAGCGCCTTCCGTCCGTGTGCCATATGCTGCACCATCAGCTGAAACTGGGACACGAGGCAGCTTGATGAGTCCAGAGAAATGGTCGGTTCCTACACTGCACAAATTATAACTCCACGCACAAGCTATTACTACCCGAACCTCCATACCTCTAACGCAGCTCACCATTCATCACTTAGCTCTGCTTCGCAGAGCAACAGAGGGAAGAGCCGAGATATCTCGTGTTGTCAAAGCAACGCAGTGCCACCTGCGCTTGTGGGGAGGGCCGCGCTGCGTTTAAGCCACCAGAAAGAGAGGTGTGCGTCGTATACACCAAGTTCGGGGTAGTATAACTGGTGGACGTCTTTTTTCATTTTTTTATTAAGTACGCGCAGCTAACCCTGCAGCGGCAAATTTCGCACTCCATACCGCATCCGCACGTGTATATTTCTCACTCTTCGCAGCCACTGTTGCTCGTGGTGACTTACCAGGCCGCACACTCCGCAGTAGACCCAGAGCTGCTGCAGGCACCGCAGGAAAATATCGCCAAGTTCCCCTACATAGGAGAGAAGAACAGAACAATCTATGCTGGTAAGAGTGCTTTATTAGATCCAACAGCGCACGTTATTTGGGCGAATTTCTTTATTATTGAAGCAAGATTTAAATTTGCATGAAATGGTATGTATGCATGGAGAAGGGTGCGCGAAATACTGACAGACACGAGCTCGTCTTCTTTCTTGTCCGTGTAGTCTTTAAGCGCGAATTCCTTGTTATTGCTCAGCTGCTTTGATGTGATGCAGAAACAATGCTTTGGTCTTGGATGTAAAGTTATTGAGCATTTCATTCCAAAGGGGAATATTTCAGGTCAGTATTCTCAGTTTACTAAGCTGAGTTTTTATTTATGACATGGATAAATGGGCGGGGGAGGGTATTTCCATAGGATTTCTTGCAAGACCTTTGAACGCTATCGTGTTGATGGCCTCGTGTCGCAGAAAATCCGGCGTCAGCGCCCGCTGTTTCGCATCCAGCGTCGACCGTCGTTCCGCCCCCCAAAAAATTTCGAACCACGCATGCCAAACCACGCAGCCCCTCCATGTAGTGCAAGGAAGTTACTGAACTAATTGAATTTCTCAAGGAAAAATATGTCAGAAAAATTGTAAGGTACGACTTACACACAACGCACAGACATGAGAGCGTCGAATTGTAACTCGAATATACGAGAAAACATAATTCTGTTACGCAGAAACTCAAAACACAAACCACTTTCGCAAATCTCAAAGGCCACAAAGTGGCACGCCCTGTTCATTGCAACAGAGGGCGGAGCTCCAGACGGCGCTCGCCTCCACCGCATCGCAGCCCAAGCAAGAGGCCGCGTTTCTACCAGAAAGCTTGCCTTCGTGCATAGCGTTCGCCGCCAGCGTTTTTCAGTAAACATTACGGTTACATAAGCTGTAGTTGCCGGGAAGCGTGAGAAACAGTCAGAGATCTCTGAATGCTTTCGTGTTCCACTCTTAAAGGTGAAGCTTAAGTTTCCTCCAAACTTTTCGTGACATTTAATGTAATATTGTACGTCGCAAGCGGGCCACCATTTAGAAATCTTTAGTTTCGTGTGTACATTAACGGGAATGTCGCTTGTATGTGACCACTACTTAGCGCTGTATTTCTACAGTCATTGCTCTGAGTGTCGAAAGTATTTGCGAATTCATAAATTGGTGCTTGTCCGGACGTGTGTCTGTGTACGTGTGCGTGTGTGTTTGATTTGTTCATCATTGGCAGTATCGCTTAATACTGTTTCACGTGTCTAGCGCACGTCTTAATTGATTTTCCGCGGACCCCTCTAATAAGTGACCATGGCCGTCAGCCGATAGAGAGAAGTTTGCTGATTTAAAGTTTTCCCTGGGCGGCCATATTTCGATCCGAGTGGATGCAAGAATGCGTATGTAGCATACTAATGTTACATTGGGCGGTACAGAACATCGTGCGGCTGGTATTGATCTGGAGTCCCGAATTCGACGACTTTCGAGGTCAAATGAAGCTTTGCATGTAAAATCAATCAATGAATCCTAAAGGGCATAAGTCTTCGCAACCTTAAGCCCACATTTGAAAAAACCTGATGATTTCGTTGGGCAATTCAGGTGTTGGAAAATCATGTGACCCAGCAGCATGTGCTCTTTCCCTCATTGAGTTTCCTAGCCTTACGTTGCTCTAAGTCCGGCCACCGACCATCAACCACCGACAACCAGCGACCACCCATGAAAACGGCCCAAGGAGTCTCTTTAACAAGTGTGCCATGCAAAATCATGGAACATGTAATCTATTCTTGAATAATGAATTTTCTTGACTATGTTAATTTCTTTCATCCTTCTCAACATGCATTCCGTAAGAACCTATCTTGTGAAACACAATTAGCTATTTTTGTCCTTGACTTGCACGTGAACCTTGATTCTAACCTTCAAACTGACGCAATCTTATATTTCCCGAAAGCATTCGACAAGGCTTCTCATAAGCGGTTGCTACTAAAACTTTCTTGGTTAAACTTACATTATAACATATTGCAGTGAATAAAAGAATTTCTGGCAAACCGTAGCAATTTGTTCACATTAATAATCAAGCCTATAGGTCTCTTCCAGTAACATTAGGCTTCCCGCAAAGGTCAGTCCTTGGTTCCCTTCTATTTGTAATATATATTAACGACCTATCAACACATGCCTCCTGTAACATCCGTTTCTTTGCATTTGACTCTGTATCTATCGCACAGTCACAAACCCCGCTGATCAACTAACTCTCCAAGGTTATTTAAATTGCGGCCAGGACTAGTGTAACTAATGGCTAATGGAACTAAACCACGATAAATGCGAACTCATGTCATTTCATCGAAAATGTAATCCTGTCCTGTTCCTTATACACTCTCGCACTTCACGACAGCATTAACGCAGTCCTATATATACCTAGGCGTAACGTTGTCCAACGATATAACCTGGAACGTACATGTCACTAAAGTGATATCATCTGCTAAGAGAAGCCTTGGGTTCTTATAACGTCATCTACGCCAAGCGCCGCCAAAGGTAAAATTGCTTACCTGCAAGTCACTCGTACGCCCTATGCTGGAATTTGCCTCTGCCATCTGAAGCCCTAACCAAAAGTATCTAACAAACTGTCAAGAATCAGTACAATATCGTGCCACTAGATTCATTCATTCATACTATTCATATAATGCCAGTGTATCATCGTTAAAAGCAGAATCCGGCATAACCACTCTGGCTTGTCGGCCTCGTATCGCTAGTATGTACTTTGTTGGAATCGCACCGCTGGCCCGAGTTGTTGGGGTCTCGGTGCTGACGCCCGTTATTGCCAATGGGTCGCAAGCCCCAAGGGCAGCGTTGGCCTGGCGGCCTGGGGCACTGGAAGCATCCGAAGGTCCCGGCAAAGCATGAGAAGACTGGTAACAGAACAACTTGTTTATTCTAACATAGCAAAAGAGCGGCCGGTCAGGTCGACCGGAGTGGAGAGACGGGAGAGCACGTAACTCAACAGTACAAATCGGAGCCTCCCCCCTGGCGTCCGGGGGCAGCTGCTCTTATACTCTCGGCGTCGCGGTCCAAAAGGGAAGGAGGGAAGGTCACGGGATGAAGGTCACGGGACGGCGGAGCATGAGCCCACGACGGCGCGAACTGTCGGGCCGAGAGACCTGCTGAACCGAGTGTAGTGACGCATCGCCAACCCTCACCCACACGACGGCGCGAACAGTTGAGCCGAGAGACGTCCAGGCTCCTCATTCGGGGAACTCCGCTCCCCGGCTGCCGCGCTTTGACAAGCGAGGGCACACACACACACACGCACACACGAAGACACGTGGCACTGAAACACGCCTGGACACGCTTGGCGGGTAGGCGTTGCGGCGGCGTCGAACAGGCCAAAATGTCCGCCGTTTTGAACAAAGCCCCGGCGTCCGTTGCATCCGCGCCGGCATTACCGCGCGTTGTAGGCGAAACGTAACAGACCGCCCCGCCGGGGGAAGGAGATCCCGATGGTCAGGGGACTGCATCCGCTGTCCGGAGGGATGTCGCTCGATGATGCTCATAACCGAAGTTGGGCGTCCTTGGGCGTTTCTTGAGCGCAGCGCACAGAGAAGGCCTCGTTCTCACGTTCAGGTGCACACAGGACACTGCAAAGTGACTTCGGGAGAGTTGACATTTTTGTTCTCGTTTCCGGCAAGCGTTAGAACCACGCCAAAAGTCAACCGCTCAGTCAGCAAGCACGGCACAACCCTCACTAAGCCCTGCCAGGCTCTTCCCCCTTTTATACTGCTGCCTAGTTCCTTACAGTAGTTTAGCAGCACTCAGAACGCGTCCACAAATCGGAAAAATTGCACTAAAAAGCACATCATCACTTTGAAACACTACACAAAAGCAATAAGTTAGAAATCCTGCCTCAGGAAGAAAAACATCAGTAACAAGCAATTTTGAGGCTGATTCCCACGTTAGGGGCTTCGACTTAAGCCATCGGCGTTACCGTTGAGACTCCCCTTTTTGTAACGCACCTCAAAGGAATATTGTTGCAAAGCGAGGCTCCAGCGCAGGAGGCGGCCATTTTTGGGAGAGATGGTCTGCAGCCATTGGAGAGGGCAGTGATCCGTCTCAATGATAAACCTCGAGCCAGCTAGGTAACATGACAATTTCTGAACGGCCCATACGATACACGCACACTCTTTCTCGGTGGCGCTATACGCCTGCTCACGACTGGTCAGCTTACGACTAGCATACAGGACGGGGTGTTCTACTTCTCCATTTTCCCGTTGGCACAGTACAACGCCCATGCCTCGCTCACTAGCATCACACTGAACAACGAACCCTTTTGTGTAGTCGGGCGATCGTAGCACAGGCTGGCTTGTTAGGGCGCTCTTTAGGGCGCTAAAAGCTCTTTCCTTCGTCTCATCCCAGACGACTGTTTGCGGCTCTGTCTTTCTTAGAGCATCCGTTAGGGGAGCCGCGATATCAGAGTACCTGGGGATGTACCTCTGATAGTAGCCGGCGACACCTAAGAACGACCGAATATCGGTCTTCGTGCGCGGTTGCGGGAAGTCTCGCACAGCGGCCACCTTTATTTCAGAGGGGCGGCGTCGACCCCGACCAATCACGTGTCCGAGGTAGACAACCTCGGCCTGTGCTAACTGGCACTTGGGAGCCTTGACTGTCAAGCCCGCATCGCGCAGGCGGGTTAGCACTGCCCGCAAGTGCGCCATATGTTCCGGCCAGGATGTGGAGAATATCGCTACGTCGTCTAGATACGGTAAAGCGAATTCTTGCTGTCCCCGCAACACTTTATCCATGAGGCTTGAAAAGCAGTATGGCGCGTTCTTCAAACCAAAACTCAAAACTTTAGGACGGAATGTCCCCATTGGTGAAATGAACGCCGCATACCTACTAGCCTCTTCTGTAAGTGGAACCTGCCAATAACCCCTGACAAGATCTAGGGTGGAAATAAACTGAGCGCTACTCACTCTCTCAAGGCGCTCCTCGATGTTAGGGATCGGATAAATTTGATCCTTAGTGATGGAATTAAGCCTGCGGTAGTCGACGCAAGGACGAGGTTCCTTGCCCGGTACCTCAACTAAAATCAAAGGGGAGGTATAATCACTCTCACCCGCTTCAATAACACCGAGCTGTAGCATTTTCTTTACCTCAGCCTCCATAATATCGCTCTGGCGGGGTGACACCCGGTACGCCTTGGATCGTACTGGCTCTGGGGAGGTAAGTTCTATGTCATGAGTAAGGACAGAAGTCCTACCAGGCCTCTCAGAGAACAGACCTTGAAACTCTTGTAAGAGCTGGTGTAGTTCGGTTTTCTGCTCAGGCGACAGCGATGCTTTACTTATTAAGTCACTAATGACTTGATCGGTGTCTTTCCTGTTCGTCACTGAGCCTAGTCCCGGAAGCTCTTCTAACTTTCCCGCATCGGGAATTTCCTCTCCAGTATCTGGTGCCTTTAACGCTACAGGCTCAATTTTATCCCGTTCGGGCGTGCTCTGAATACCAGCATGCTGCGCCTCTGACCCTTTCTCATCGTTCGATAACGTCGGTCCCGCAACTACCGCCTTTGCAGCGAGCTCCCGAACCCTCGATCTGGTTAAGGCCTGAACGCTAGCCTCACCAAACAAAAGCCCCTTCTCGCGCAGGAGGTGATCGGACCTGTTCGAAAATAGGTACGGGTACTGGGGGGGCAGCATAGATGACACTGCGGCCTCCGTCTCAAGTGCTCCGAAAGGTCCTTCAATAAGCACTTTTGCTACCGGCAGACACACGCTATGAGCTTCCACTGCTTGCTTGATCCATGCGCACTCGCCCGTGAACATATCGGGTTCTACGTAAGAGGGGTGAACGACATCCATCGTAGCTGCGGTATCGCGAAGCACTCGGCACTCTTTCCCGTTCACGAGGAGGTCTCGCATGTAAGGCTCGAGAAGCTTCATGTTCTCGTCAGTGCTGCCTAATGAAAAAAACACGACTTTTGGTTTTGTTTCTGGGCACTGCGCCGAAAAGTGTCCCGGCTTCTGGCACGTATAACACACGCGCACTTGCCTCATCTCGAACCGCTTTCCGCGTTCGGCTTCGGCTGCCGCCGTCTCCTTACGTTCGGTCGGACTGCTTTCACTCGCATCCGAACTACGTGTGTCCCCCTTTGCTCTCATGGGCGTGAACTTTGGCCTCTCAAACTTGGAGCCAAATTCACCCTTTTGACCGTCCTTAGCTCCACGAGCCCGACGCGTCACAAACTCCTCGGCTAACTCAGCGGCTCTAGCCACCGTACTAACGTCTGGCCTATCCAAGACCCAGTACCGCACGTTCTCAGGTAACCGACTATAAAACTGTTCTAGCCCGAAACACTGCAGAACTTTCTCGTGGTGACCAAACGCTTTCTCTTCTTTGAGCCACTCCTGCATGTTTGACATAAGCCTGTACGCAAACTCTGTATATGACTCACTTCTGCCTTTCTCATTTTCCCGAAACTTCCGACGGAACGCCTCCGCTGACAGCCGGTACTTTTTTAGCAGACTCGATTTCACTTTGTCGAAATCCTCTGCCTCCTCTCTCTCCAAGCGAGCGACTACGTCGGCCGCCTCGCCGGGTAGCAAAGTGAGCAAGCGCTGTGGCCACGTTTCCCGAGAGAACCCCTGCTTCTCGCACGTTCGCTCAAAGTTAACCAGGAACAAACCAATGTCCTCTCCAAGCTTAAACGGCCGCATCAGGTCAGTCATTTTGAACAATACTCGTTCTCCTGCACCGTGTGCCTGACTTCCATTACGAGCGCGTTCTATCTCTACCTCGAGACGCTTCATTTCCAAAGCGTGTTGACGGTCGCGCTCTTCTTTTTCTTTCTCTTTTTGTTCTTTAAGTTCGCGCTCATCTTTCTCTTTCTGTTCTTTAAGTTCACGCTCCTGTCTTTTTGCCGTCTCCCTCTCCTCAATGGTCTCAAGGCATTCCGACAGCTCGTCATCCTCAGCTTCTAACTCAAGAATAGCCCTTAGCAGTTCTGGTTTTCTGAGTTTGTCTGAGACATCCAGACCCAACTCTCTCGCAAGCTCCAGCAATTTCGGTTTGCGCAACGACTTCAAATCCATGGCTGCTCTGAATGCTGCTTTCTCTACTGCCTACTATTGTCTTGCCGCAAACTAACCCGGCAGCAACGACAACCACAATTACCAGCTCTGTTTCTAACACTAACAAAAGCCTGGCAAAACTCAGAAGAAGAAAGTCCCGCACTCACCAAACCTTGCAGCCAAGACTTCAGCGCAGTCGTTCCGCTGCAGGCAACCAGTCATCACACAGGGCTCGTTGCGCTGCTCCCGGATGGTCGTTGAGCTGCTCAGCATACAGTCAACCGCATCTCTTCGCTGCTGGCCTCCGTTGTCGCGATCTCACCGCTGGCAACCAGATGTTGGAATCGCACCGCTGGCCCGAGTTGTTGGGGTCTCGGTGCTGACGCCCGTTATTGCCAATGGGTCGCAAGCCCCAAGGGTAGCGTTGGCCTGGCGGCCTGGGGCACTGGAAGCATCCGAAGGTCCCGGCAAAGCATGAGAAGACTGGTAACAGAACAACTTGTTTATTCTAACATAGCAAAAGAGCGGCCGGTCAGGTCGACCGGAGTGGAGAGACGGGAGAGCACGTAACTCAACAGTACAAATCGGAGCCTCCCCCCTGGCGTCCGGGGGCAGCTGCTCTTATACTCTCGGCGTCGCGGTCCAAAAGGGAAGGAGGGAAGGTCACGGGATGAAGGTCACGGGACGGCGGAGCATGAGCCCACGACGGCGCGAACTGTCGGGCCGAGAGACCTGCTGAACCGAGTGTAGTGACGCATCGCCAACCCTCACCCACACGACGGCGCGAACAGTTGAGCCGAGAGACGTCCAGGCTCCTCATTCGGGGAACTCCGCTCCCCGGCTGCCGCGCTTTGACAAGCGAGGGCACACACACACACACGCACACACGAAGACACGTGGCACTGAAACACGCCTGGACACGCTTGGCGAGTAGGCGTTGCGGCGGCGTCGAACAGGCCAAAATGTCCGCCGTTTTGAACAAAGCCCCGGCGTCCGTTGCATCCGCGCCGGCATTACCGCGCGTTGTAGGCGAAACGTAACAACTTATTCCATAGGTTCTTTTACAGCTTACTTCATCATCCACCCTACATCAGTACTCCTGCACACATTTCACTCCGCATTGGTCATCCCCTTCAAGTCGGCCGGCCACATGCGCACACTACCACTTTTCCCTCATCACTATTTCCGCGCTCGGCCTCGAACTGGAACAGTCTTCCACACGACATCGCCGCAATCACCTGCCCATCTACGTTTTTTAACCGTATAACTACCATATTTAACAGCGAGCGAACGCGCACCTAAACATATTTTCTTTGTGCATTTAATTTCTTGTACATTTGCTGCCCACCGCTTGTGTAATACCTCCAATCCTGGGGGCCTTTAAGGTAATAAAGTGAAGTGAAAGAAAGCTATTCGATTAAAAGAAAAAAAGCTTTAGGCATGCTACTTTTCAAATTTTGCGGCCGAAATAAAGAAGGCCTAATAGTAAGAAGTGTGATGTGTATAAGCGTTTGTCTGCTGTAGAAAAGCAATGGAAATTAAGGTAATGAAAACATACTCAAAGGCAGTCGATACTCGGATGTAGTGATGATGTTTCAGGCGTCCTGATGGTCCAGGTTAGGTGTATTTTCTGAGCATTGAGCTCTGGAGGCGTTTGTTCAGCAGTGTACGTACATTTTATTGGTCGTGGTAGATATAACAGTGTAAAAATCTTACAGAACCGCTTTGTCCATGGTTTCTACTTGATTTAAAATGCGCGGAAAAAATGGAATGTATGCAGTGCATCTCGAGAGCAAGTTTCAATCACAGGTGTTCTTTATCGCAGGGATGGTCGACACGGTGGATCAGTCAGTCGGCCAGGTGGTCAAGGCGTTAAGCGACGCTGGAATACTGGAGAACACTGTTATTGCCTTCAGCAGCGACAATGGCGGTGCCCCTTGGGGCAATCACAACTCTCGCGGTTACAACTGGCCGCTGCGGGGAGCCAAAGGCACGCTCTGGGAAGGAGGAACCAGGGCGGCCGCTTTACTCTGGAGTCCCCTGCTTGCATTTAGACGCAGGGTGTCCAACCAACTGATGCACATCACGGACTGGTTGCCCACGTTCTACTCACTCGCCGGTTAGTGCGACGCATTCTGTTGTTTCTTTTCAATGTGTATGTGTGGTGTGGACACGTGACAGCTGAACAATGAACTATCGTACGTGGGTCTATAGGATGTATGTACTCTGTTGGCATGGAATATCACGAGACGGCTTATGCAAGTTGCTGGTTCCTAATCAATGGCTTCTGCGACTCTGGCACAGTGGCTGCGCTATGTTTACGATTTCGATAGAATGTTAAGGCTGAAAGTTTCCCCGACGTTAAATATAATATCAAGTGATTGTCGACATTCGGCACGAGTAACAAATTTTAGCCACAAGTGTCATTAAAGCTAGAGTGTTACGTTGAGTTGAAGGTGGTGCTGTGAACAGCCCGACTTTATTTTCTTATTGTTCGTGATTTTTTTGAGGCAGCCTATCGCATCACATCAACTTTATAGCGCATCGCATCCATGTAAACGGGGCTAGTGCGCTAGGAAAGCGCGTTACATTAATGCGCGAGACAGGGGTAGATTGAGACGAGTAAGTCGACTGTCTCAGTGTATGTAAACGCGATCGCATCGCATTAGGAATTCTGGGAAACGGAATTTGCAGCGCATCTGCTTCGCTCGCCGAGCTGGGGCGTGGCATGCGCCGTACGCGTCTGGAAGGGCTGCTTTGCCTTCGATGTGCGTGGATATATAGGCGCGGACATAGCCGAGGCGTCACGCGCAGCGCAGTTACACTCTAAGAACAGTTTACACCCTTTGGCGTGCCCCTTCTGCCACACAACGATCATCGTCATCTGCCTTGAGGCGTTTCCTTTCTTTAACGCTGCGAGCCCGGTACTTTCCAGTAACGAATGGCACGCGCGTTATCAACATAGAGCAGTTTACACCCTTTGGAGTGCCCCTTCTGATAACGCGCGTACCGTTCGTTACTGGAAAGTTCCGGGCTCGCAGCGATAAAGAAAGGAAACGCATCAAGGCAGATGACGATTATCGTTGTGTGGCAGAAGGGGCACGCCAAAGGGTGTAAACTGTTCTTAGAGTGTACGCTACGCCGGCGCACACTCTTAGGCAAAGTTACACCCTTTGGCTTGCCCCTTCTGCCACACAACAATAATCGTTATCTGCCTTGATGCGTTTCCTTTCTTTAACGCTGCGAGCCCGGAACTTTCCAGTAACGAACGGCATGCGCGCTATCAGAAGGGGCACTCCAAAGGGTGTAAACTGCTCTATGCTGATAACGCGCGTGCCATTCGTTACTGGAAAGTACCGGGCTCGCAGCGTTAAAGAAAGGAAACGCATCAAGGCCGATAACGATTATTGTTGTGTGGCAGAAGGGGCAAGCCAAAGGGTGTAACTTTGCCTAAGAGTGCAGATGGGACGCGCTGCCGTCTGGCGTCACCGCGCCGCCAGCGTAACTGGCAGCGTTCGACGCGGGTTGGCGTGGACAGCGTGGGAATAGAGCACGTTCTTTCTGACGCCGGAGCCGCTAGACCAGAGTCCATCGCGCGCCACCTTGGATGGCCGGCAGCATGCTGACCTACAGTTCGGGTGAACTGAAGCAAGCGTGCTAAGTTTGCGTCTTCGCCAAACAAAAAGTACTCACTCGCCGCTACCATATGCGCATGCGCGGCGACAACAGCTGACCGCCGCTTTGCTGCAGGGCTCCGTTCACCGCGCCGAACTATACACAGGGTACATTTTTGGCAACCCTACACTTTAAAAACGGTTGCACCCTTTGGGGTGTACATTTGCCAGACAACAAGAATCGTCGTCTGTCTTGCCCGCATTTCCTTTCTTTAGCGCTGCGAGCCCGGTACTTCCCAGTAACGAACAGCATGCGCGTTATCAGCACGACATCGCACTGCCGACAGGAAAGAACTGGGCGCGGCGTTTTCAATAAAGGCAAGCAAGGCAGATGACGATTATCGTTGTGTGGCAGATATGCCCCCCAAAGGGTGTAAACTTTTTTTTAGAGTGGTAGACTGTAGCGTCGCCGGCGTGGCGTATCCAACTTCGCCGGCCGATGCCTAGCACGCTGGAAACGCCGGATTATACCCAAATAATAATAATAATAATAATAATAATAATAATAATAATAATAATAATAATAATAATAATAATAATAATAATAATAATAATAATAATATTAAAATAATAATAATAATAATAATAATAATAATAATAATGATAATAATAATAACAACAACAATAATAATAATATAATATTGAAGGAAAAGGCAGTGTCAACTGCACTAAATTTAACTTCAGTAAACATGCGGCAAGGAGAAATTGCGTCTTACAGCAGAGTATTTTTTGATGTTCTTGCGACAGCTGGCTATGGGACGTTCAAACTGAGAAGGCGTGCGAGCAATCTTGATTAGCCAATCACGCTTTTTTTGACACTCTCGGAGTTAGAAAGCAGCCATTGTGTAAAGATCTGGATCATTGCAATTAGTGCTGACCCTGACGGCGCGATGTAGATTACTTCATTTCCGAGTTTACACGTATACGCCGGTGTTCAAGTCACCCATCCGCAACGCTCGCTTTCAGGAGGTGATGCCGCGAAGATGGCAGAATTGGACGGATACGACATGTGGCGGCCTCTGTCCTACGGACTGCCATCGCCTCGCGTTGAGATGCTCTACAACTACGACTATACGTTCACGATGTCGTCGGCACTGCGGAACTCTCGCTACAAGTTGGTGCAAGACAGCACCGGACGCTTCGCCGATCGCTACAACCTACCGGGTGGAAGCCGTCCGTGCCACGACCTCGACTCCCTGCTTGTCCAGTCAACCGCAGCCAGTGCTCTCAGGAAAATGTACAGAAAGGATAACCTGGCCTTTCCCAAGGGTTGGCGGCAGAGAGCGACGCTCACGTGTGGCAAAGGAAAAACAACGAACTTTTCTTCGAACACATCCGTCTACCTCTTCGACATAGTCGAGGATCCCTGCGAGCTCAATAACTTGGCCAGCAGACTTCCGAACGTAAGCGGCCATTCTTACTACTGTTAGCTCTTGATCTAACAATACGAAAATGTTATGATTCGAACCTTTCCTTTTAGCCATATTCTCTTCTGCCGGATACAATGGAAGGGCAGTTGATAATAACAAGGTGCATTGTAACATCTGCATATGCATTCGATATACAGGGTGTTTCTTTTATCTGCACCAAATTTTTAAAGTTACAAAAATATAAATCTCGGTAACGTCATGTTCACCATCTAAGTGTACGGATTGGAAGCCTCTAGACACAGAGCAATTTCTGCAATTACATGCGTAATTAGCGATGTTTCGGTAATTCCTTTTCTTATTATCAACAAGTGGTAGCTCCAGAAAATGAGTACTTTGGGGCCCGTCCTCGACACTGCTTATCCCAACGATTAAATTTTGAATAGCGGATTTCATGTGGGAGCTACGGTAAATATTAGTTCCCTTTGGCAGGCTCCTTGAATCCGAACCTGGCTGGAAAAAGAGCGTCTGTGTCGTTGATGTCGACGGCCCCCGCCTTTCGTCACGTCTCCGAGGTCACCGCCGGTTCGTCCCCGCAAGCAGCTTAATTACGTTATCTCCTTGCTGTCTGCGGCGTTGGCCTAGTGCTGCAATGCCCGCGGGTCACCAAATTTACTTCGTCGTTCCCTCGGGACTATGAAACGGCATTTAGTCGGTCGAAGTGGACACGTGGCGCCCAACGGAATGGCGAAGTAAGTTTGGCGGACTGCAGACAGCAAGGAGATAACGCAAGCTGCTCGCGGGGCCGGACTGGCGGTGACATCGGAGACGTGACGAAATGCGGGGGGCGTCGACATCGACGACCCAGACGCTCTTTTTCCAGCCAGGTTTGGTTTCAAGAAGCCTTCCAAGGGGAACTAATTGTTCGCGTATAACTTCTACATGAACACCGCTATTCTAAATTTGATCGTTGGGATAGGTATTGTCGAGAACGAGCCCCAAGGTACTCATTTGCTGTAGCCACCTATTATTCATCATTAGAAAATTAATTACCGTAACTTAGCTAATTAAGCACGTAATTGCGGAAATTGATCTATATCTAGAGCCTGCCAATCCATACACTCGAATGGTAAACATAACGTTACCGTGATTTATATTCTTCTAATTTAAAAAAAATTGGTGCAGATAAAAAGACACCCTTATATGTTACTTCTGTGATTACTTTTGTACTGTGTGGCTATCCAGGTAGCCACACAGTACTGGTGGCGCAGCGCTAGCTTGAATAAACTGCACATATGTGGGGGTGCTCCAAGCTTTGCGTGTGCACAGAGCCTGAACAATTGCTCGCTCGCACGTTGAGCATGCTTTGGAATGCTGGTCACATCGAAGGAACATGCTAATATAGAGAACCAGTGTGGCGGGATGTGCTTGTCGGTTGTTCATGATGGTGTGTAGCTATAGTGCACCCAGTAAGGAACATATGGAGGCACGAAAAAAGTCCACCGACGATTACGATACTCCCTAATGCGAAATTTGAGCGCAGCTCTACACGTGTTTTTTATTTCGCGATATATTGAGGCAAATAATTTGAGAGAGACATGTAGCAGAGTCGGCAATTGTCGACAATCTCATCTGTGGGTCAAGCGCGTTGGTTTCAATACATGACTCGCCGAAGGTTCCAGTGTAATCACTTGTGCCGCGTGGCTTTCAGAAAGTACTACAGAGTCCGCGCCGCGCATACAATCAGATTACAAAACAATCTGAAACCACGACAATCGAAACAAGCGTGAACCAGACCGAACGAAGCAAACCAAACAAGCGCGAGCGAGAGCTCGCGCTTGTTTGGTTTGCCATGCCCACGGACATGGAGAAGATGGCACCGTTCATGTTTCATCTTATCAATCTGCAGTAGCATGCTGGGCATGCCGCCAAGAAAACATCTCCGGGGTTCCATAAAAATATCTTTCTCTCTCTGCACACCATTTCACTGTCCAGCTATGAAGTTGAAAACATGATGCGAAAGCTCTCAGCGAGAAGATCATCTGCGGCATGGCTCATTGAATGGTACAAAAGAGCGATTTTGTATGCTGTAGATCATGGGTTGAAATTTGGTGTATACGGGAACATACCGGCGAAGTGAGGAAACGTTGTTGCACTGCTTTCGCGTTGGTGTGGCACACAGAGAGCACGTTCTTTATAATATCCACCGTGCAAGCTCCGCGTCATGTTCCTTTGGAGTGGTGGACGAGGACATAGCCCACGTTCTGCTGCACTGCATGTTATACGCCCAACAAAGGCGAAAGATGCTCTTTAAACTTAGGCCTCTGGGCAATCATTCACTGTCCCTTGGGACAATAGTTTGACCATGGCCAGTTAGCGGCCTTAAAAAAACCGCTTTCAGTGCAGTAACATACTTTAAAAAATTACGGACATGTGCTCGAAATACTGAGTACAATTTTGTCCAGTGACTCGCCTTTGTTGCCACGTTTTTCTTGTCTTTTTCTTTCACTCCTGTAAGTACGCGTTAAAGTGCTTTTATTTTCTATTTGTTATTTATTTTCAAATAAACTTAAATTTTTGCATAGAAAGTGAACTTGAGTAGCCGGAGGCGCACTGCTTCCAACCTCTCCAGTTAAACCCCATTTAACCCTACCCACCTAGCAGTAACAATAAGTAAACTGTAAGGTAAGAAAGAACAACTTCATAGTGACAAATATTTAGAGCGTACAGTCCCATAGACACACGAACTATCAGATAAAAGGTGAGGACAAGTCGCACCACACTCAGTACCTACCTGTACGCGCATGCAGAGTTCCAAAAACGTACACGAGGGCGCGACGCAGTCTGAGACGAGCAGGTGAACTAATCAGGAAGATACCTGTATGAAATTCTGCACGCACAGAAATACGACTGTCAAAAGCGGGTTTTATCACAGAGTACGAAGAGAGAAAGAGAGAGAGAGAGAGAAAGTGTACAAGCGCACGAAAATACAAATAATAAAAGCTGGTTTTGGTTACAACATGGCTACTATTCAGTGTCCTGTGTCGCTTTCTATTTTCATCTTTCTCTGTTCTGGCGTGCGCTATACGTATAGACAATCATTCTAATATATTTTAATGTCTACGCGTTGCCATCGGCCTACTGATGTTTACGTGTTTAGAGCGAAAACCGCAGCAGCGACGTAGCCACCCCAGTCATCGCCTGTCGGACAGACGTAGGATATGTCTTTTATGGTACGGTTGGTACTCTCGACCTGTCCATTTGTTTGTGCATGTAGAGGGGACGCTGCAGCGTGCCGTATTTCATGCTGAGACAAGGAAGTTTTGAATGCATTCGACATAAATGCCGTGCCACGGTGGGAAATCAGCAACTTCGGCGTGCCATGCCGGAATATGAGGCACTCGTCAATAAAGGCCATGACATGAGCAATTGCAGAATCAGGGATGGCTCAAATTTTTTTCTACCTACTTAGTCAGGTAGTCCGCGGACACAATGATAAATTTGTTACCATGCTTGCTGCGAGGAAACGGGACCATGTGATCAATGCCCATGATATCGAACGGTTCGTTAGGAGGGGCGACTGCTTGTAAGGGCACAGGTTGTGTGTTGGTGACGACCTTACGATCTTGAGAAATGGCGCAGGATGACACGTACAGACATCCGCGCGCATGACAGACCACCAAAACATTTCCTTAACGCGAGCCAGAGTCCTCTGCTGACCCAGGTGGCCAGCAGAGGGGGCGTCGTGACGCATGAAAAGTATGGATGGCCGCATTGCCACAGGCACCACAGGTAGGCACGATTATTTTCCTGTACGTCGATGATAAGGGATGCCAACTCAGACTGTATACGCATGTGAAAGTTTCTCGAGGCGGCGCTTAGATATACTGGTGTCTCCAGAGAGGCGCCGGACGACGTCGCAGATTTCGGTATCCTGCGACTGTGCAGCTTGGAGATAGAGTAATGCAAATGCTGGCGCAGAATTGTTTGTAACGATAACGTTGCGTGAAAGGTAGTCGGCGTCTTAGTGACAAGAACCACTACGGTGAACGACCGTGAAACTTTAGTTTTGAAGTTGGAGTGCCCACCGGGCAAGTTTGGCATCTAGGTCTTTTTTTTTGTATGGAGCCAGCGCATTGCAACGTTGTCAGTAGCAATAGTAAAATGCTTGCCGTATATACGTAAGGCCGAAACTTCTCAATGGCCCAGGCTACCGCGAGGCACTCAAGTTATGAAACGTGGTACTGACTCTGTGGTTCGCTGAGGTGGCGACTGGCATAGGCAACGGACTTCTCGTTTCCTTCGGAGTCGGATTGTAGAAGACCCGCCCCAAGGCCAAGACAACTGGCGTTAGTGTGGACAATGCTAGGGCCACCCTAATGTTATGGCAGGCTGATTCTTGCCCTGTGTCTCTTTAACTGAGTCTCTTTAGACGTTACACACGGTACATTGACATTTCCCGCACAGACTGATCTTTACCAGATGTCTCTTTTATGTCTTCTGAACAGGTGGTGGCGTCGCTAAAGAAGCGGTTAGATGCGCTTGCAGCCGCTGCCGTGCCTGTGCGGAGAAATGCGACCATTGACCCAAGCAGTTTTCCTGAAAACCACGGTGGAACTTGGGCGCCCTGGGTACCATCATCGTGTCCGACATCGTACAGCTGATGAAATTGGAATTTATAAAAATTTGCTAAAGTATTGAGTGACGTTCAAATGGGGGTCCAAGCACAATGGGTGCACGCGGACGTACGTTGATGTCGCTCGACACAAGTTTCAAAATAATGTTGCGCGGGAGGTGCAAGTTAACGAGCGGTGTTCTGTTGCTTGAGATTCAGTAGACGACGCTCTTGGGCACGGATAGACAATTCACGTATGGACACGGGCATACCGCACGATCGCGTTTTCACTGGCTGATACAAGCTTGTAGCTTGTTCTCTGAAGCTAGATTATTGTGTTTATATATATATATATATATATATATATATATATATATATATATATATATATATATATATATATATATATATATATGTATATAAACACAGGGTGTTTCTTTAACTGCACAGAATTTTGTAAAGGTTGCCTACGGCTAATAGCATAATTCTAACCCTTGACTAAATTACTCGATGAGGCGGCCATTACTTCTACGAGAAACCAAATGTTCAATAGGATAGTCAACGTAATTACGCTTGTTAACTTTTTAATTAATTCCTTTACGCCACATATGTTGATGTAGGAATTATAGCCGCTGATATCGCGTGGCCTGCCCACATTGAACGAATTCACTGGACAGCACCAGTTCCAAAATATTACTTTTCAAAGTGTCTGTCGAAATGCATAGGTCTTCTAGTTGCTTTTGTGCTTCAATGCTTGAAACAGCGGTACCTTAAAGAAGTAACTGGAACGCCAATCCATTTCGTCCGAGACTTTGAAAATTAATTCGCGGGCTTCTTTCACGCTCGAAAAGCGCTTTTATGTAGCACGTATTGAGCAACAGAAAGTTGTATCGGGAGTTCTTCATGTTGCTCTACATATTCTCATTGACGCTTCCATCTAATTATAATATTTGGGACATTCATTAATTAAGTAAGACCAATTGTCTAATTAGCTGGAATGAAGCAAAAATAATTTGAGTATCTTCAAGCGACGGCAAACAACATTATCTTTATTTTGTCCAGCTGCGTGGCATTTGCATACTTTTAAACTCTGGCTGAGGTTAGCTAGGACACCCTGTATATAGTGTTTCTTTTGCAACGCCAAAGTTATGTGGTTTTATGTGAAAGCAGTGCAGCGGTGGCGTAGTGGTAGAGCATCCGCCTCGCGTGCAAAAGGACTGTGGTTCGAATTCCGGTGCCGCGCAATTTTCCACCGGATTAAGAAAAACCGCGTGTTGATAAAATTGCACAAAAAGGCCTGGAGTGCGGCCTGATCCCGGTGACCAGAACCGGTAACGCACTCCCTCACCAGAGCAGGATCGGCCACCCTGGTGATGTACTTGGCCACAACCTCCTATATGAATACAACAATCAAACCCCGGCCCTCAGTCCTCAGCAGCTGCCAAGCAACTGACCACGGTGGCGGTCAGAGCTGCGACGCAGCAGTGGGTTCTAAGAATCCCTGGTTCCTTCGTAACTTCGAATACCTTAGTAACTTGCGATTCGCTGATGATATTGCCTTGCTTAGTAACTCAGGGGACCAATTGCAATGCATGCTTACTGACCTGGAGAGGCAAAGCAGAAGGGTGGGTATAAAAATTTATCTGCAGAAAACTAAAGCAATGTTTAACAGTCTCGGAAGAGAACAGCAGATTACGATAGGTAGCGAGGCACTGGAAGTGGTAAGGGAATACATCTACTTAGGACAGGTAGTGAACGCGGATCTGGATCATGAGTCTGAAATAATCACATGAATAAGAATGGGCTGGGGTGCGTTTGGCAGGCATTCTCAGATCATGAACAGCAGCCTGCTTCACCTCCGCCACGGGTCGGCCCGGTATTGCATTATCTCAGAGGTCGGCCCATGCCTTCCTGCCCACGCACCGTGATACGGACGTAAGCCGGACAGGGTATCCCACCTAGGAACGGCGCGGTATTTCACTATCTCCGGGATCGGCCCACGCATTCGTTCCCACGCACAGTGATACGAACATACGCCGGACAGGGCACCTCCCCTGACCCGGGAACGGCGCAGTATTTCACTATCTCCTGAATCGCCCGACGCATTCCTGCCCGGCTAGAGTACCCCCTGGGAACGCATGCGGGGGGTGCATACGGGGGCTAGAGGTAAATATCTTTGCTGTAAAATCCAGTCGAAGGCTTATCGCTTCGGCGCGTTGCTTCTGCTGCGCTGAGAAGGCACGTCCCGTTAGGCGCGACTGTTTCCTTCGGCGTCACTCGGGATATCCCATTTCCTTTTGGAGACGCTGCGGCATTGAGCGGCGTCGGCGCGAAGTTCGTGTATATATACCAGTGGCACATACCCATTGACTTAAGCTGACGTCAAAGATGTTTATTGAAGAGTGGAACTTAGTGGCACATACCAAAGTTCGTGCCAAAGGGGTTCGTTCAAGAGCAGGACATACCCAGTGGTGCGTACTCACGGGAACGGCTCATGTTTTTAGACTGCACTACTTTCGGCATCGACCCGCATTTCTAGACTCTATCCTTGGGTCTTCGGAAATGGTACCGTAGAGCGACGTGTGCTCGACGCGTCACTTGCCTCGACGTGCGTTGGTATACCACGTTTCATACTTCGCGTGTAACGCTGTGGAAGCTATGGAGGAAGCTCCGTCACCAAAATTCATCATTTCACGCGTTCTGCCAATGCTTCGCTTCGAGTCTACTATATGCGTCGCCACGGGCCAACGGTGTTTACTCAAGTGAGCACCAGCGCGAGGCTGCCCGCAACGGGCTGCAAAAAAAAAAAAAACAAAAAAAAAAAACAAAAAAAAAAGAAACAGTGGCGGTTTAGAAGTAGATGCGTTAGCATTACGTGGCACCTCTTTGAGCTCCCGGATTTATGATTTAAACAACATTCATCGAACTGCAAGGTATTGTTCGCAGGGTCAGTCGGCACACGTTCTGCCTCTTCAAGGAACGAAGTGCAACTGACGGTGGTCCGCACCATACATATATAGATAGGTTATATACATATATAATATGTATATATGTTTCAGGCAACTTTAGCCAGAGTTTAAAAATATGCCGATGCACTCTAAGACGATGAGACCAAATGAATGTTACTCACTTTCGTATGTAGTGTGTCACGCTATCTTGCATATTTTGCTTAATTAGATAATTAATCAATATTAATTAACCAGCTTCTGAAGCAACGAAGCTAGGAAACGAAATTCAAATCAGAAAGTTGCAGAGCGGTTTGCCAAACGCCCGTATAAACAGTTTCTGTCTTTATATCTATTAAGTATAAGTGTTATTCAGCTTACTGCGGATGCCCGCGAAATAAAAAAGAAAACACCACGTGACATGCCCGCTCGCGCGCAGTTATTGCACTGTTCGCAAGCGTTCCGCGCAAAAACAAACATGGCATTTAGCCGGGTGTTCCTTTTATTGAAGACTTCTTTTTTACTTAATATAGTATTTAAATAAATACGAGCTGTATCTAATTGTCGGCAAGTTGTTCGCAGTACTTTTAAAGGATTTTGTTGAGTCTAAGAACTACTAGAGACCTCAGTTCTCATGTTTTGCCATTTGACGGTGTTGTGAGGGATAAATTAAGTACTGGAGTTATGCTTTACGGATGAACTCCAAAAGACTGTCCAGTATCTCCTTTCGCTCCGGCGGCCGTTCCGTGGGTAGACTGCACCTCATGGAAGGAATGCGGTCGTGGCTCGATAGGGAGGTCTTCCAATAGCCGTTGCCGAACATTACCAAGGCCCGAGCACTTCCATATAAGGTGCTCCAGATTTGCCTGTTCTACTGGCACCGGGCAGTGGGGGCATATCTCATCAGGATGTGCATAACTGTTTGTTTTGTGTGAGTTTTGTCGACGACATTTGCCACCCTTTACCGACGTTAGCTGGCATGGGGATGGATACCCTCGTTCCTGCTGGTAGGCTCACCTGCCGGTAGTCGAAGAGCGCTCGCGTTGCTGGAGTTATGGCTGTGCCAAGCCTGATTCTCCGCAGACAGAGAGTTGCTGCCCGGACATAGCTAGCGGGCAGTGTGTCCTCTTCAACAGGGACCACATTTTGGAGCGCGGCTTTCGGTTCAGCCTTTTTGCGGGGAAATGATTCTTGGAAGTTCAATTCTACTTGCGTGTCGCAATCAATCTCCTCTTTATTCGGCCAAATGTCAGGCTGATCGGCGGTGGATTCGAGTGGTGGTGAATGCTTGCTGTGCTTGTAGCACCTAAGTATTTGTTGTTGCGAATGCAATCACTGAATAAGTTCTTTATAGCGTTGCACACGATGTGTGAAACGGAGTATAGAAATACGCAGGCATCTAAAGCAGAACCAGCGCAATGTGGCCGTGATGTGTCTCTGTGGTAGTGCTGCCAACCTCTGAAGCAAGTTTTCTCCTAAAGTGGATAATGAAGTTCCCTAGATTTCCCTGGATTTTGTGAAGATACGCTTGTTCAGTATGTCAATATGGTTATTGTAAATATATACTATTTGGTTATGCAAATAGATTGAAAATGAATAGATCCAATTTATTTTCAAGTTCAATTCATAAATTTAAATAATGAGGTCGCTGCACTTCAGCGGAAATGATGTTGCAGTGCAAGCTCTGCTAACGAGAGTTCTTCGTGCTAACAAGATGCCTTCTGCTTGGAACTACATTCACAGAACAAGACGTCAGCACGTTTATACTCGCTCCACATGCAAAATAAACTTGAGCAACAGCAAAATGGCCAGATTAAAACGGAGCCTTATTTGAATTGTAAGGAAGCTCGCACCAGATTACAGAATGTAGCAATGCCAAAACAGTGTGTCCCTTCATGACACCATGGGCGCTATAACGTAAAACTATTCCAAACTTTTCTATTCCATTTCTGCTATCAGCCCCCCGCGATTGGTCAAAAACATTTTTGGACCACCTCCATTTCACCTGTCTGTCACGCGACATCACGAAAACCGCGATACCTCCCCATCTGATATGATGTGTACACACTGATTATGCATGATTTGACCGAAAAAAATAAAAAGAGTTATTTCTGATTCGATGCCTTTTCGCGATTAGCCCCCGGCTATTGGTCAAAAGCTTTCGGGCTGCACCCACTCCACCTGCCTGTCACGCAACGTCACAAAACCGCGAGAACTCACCGCGTCAAAGTGACGTGTACGCATTAAAGGCGCATTAATATGCCGAACAAAACTGAGTTTTCTTCTGAATAGCCGCAGGCTGCCCCGTTCCGAAAGGAATAAAAGATGGCTGCCGCCGGTCGCTCAGGCGCTGGCTACTCGCACCTGCCGGAGAGCATGGGTTTATTTGCGTATATTAAACCTTCTTGCGTGGTCGCGTAACGTTTTCGAGCACTTTCGGCACCTTTACGATCTCATCCGGCCAACTATTCTTCGCTGAGGATCCGTTTTAGCGTCATTCTTAAGCTTCCGTTGCATGCCGCCGCGATTTTCGACCAGCCACCGCAAGTTAGGTAAGGAAAGCGGACCAATCGCAGACGCCGGCACCACCCTCTTCATACGGTTATCGATATTCAGTGCAGTGGCTCTGCCCCATCGAATCCCTCTCCAATTGAGCATTCTCCTTGCCTATTGTCAGCCAATTAGATATGACAAGCCGCTCAGTGTAGGCAATGTTATTCGTTTTTCAAGCAAACAAAAGTGACCTCCTATGAACGAAGAGAGCATGTGATTGGTCTGGTCAGACAACCCCGCGGGTGACCGCCCGGTGCATGCGTCGGCGATTACGCAAATTTGACGTCAGGAGATTGGAATAGAAACATATTGGAATAGTTTTACGTTATAGGGCCCCATTATTAAGTATGTGAAATAAATATTTCTTATATGCTGTGATATACCGAAGTAACGGCAACACGTTGGTGCCCTCACAGGTCATTCGCAGCAAAACACGCCGATACGTGACCAATTTTTTTTCTTTTCTCTATGGCAAAGCTCATCCAAACACGCGATCACTGGGTCTCTACAATGATTCTTCAAAGGACGGTAAATTTGAGTGCATAGTCTGCTACGCTTTGCCCCGACCGCCTAGTCATGCTCAGCGCTAGGTAATATATGTGTCCGCTTATGCCGAGATTTGTCATTGCAGCATACCTTTGTTTTTCCAGCTGCGGACAAATATTTGATTTAAAGGGGGACATACAAACCTTGTCGCTTACTTGACGAAAGCCTTTCACTGTGGCGTCACAGCAGTGGTTTCTCAGCTCCGAGTTTTTCTGTCCTCCATGTCGTAGCACAAATTTCCGGTAGATTTGGAAAAATTTTCCTAAGCAAGGCCTAGAACCTCTAGATCTACGGAAGTTTCCCTAGGATTGGCAGCACTGCTCCCTGGGAGCAGTATTGTGGATAGTCGGACTAGTTGGTGATTAATCATCATGCCTTGCTGGTGAAGCAGCGCACTGACGTGGACACAGTGAAGACACACAAGAAAAGACGACACTCGCTGCGAGCAACTCCTGGGAGCAACTCGAGTAGAGCGGGACCGTGTAAGAGCGTACCCTTGTAGTACTGCCAGTTTAGCAGCCTTTTTTTTTTCAACGTAAATCATTCATTATGTGTGCTGAAATTAAGACCTATTTCAGTCGGCCGACTCAAACGATGACTGTGTACGGGTCCTTTATTCAAAATTTCTTGAAACTTAGGTTTCAGCGCATAGTTCTGCAGAACACCGGTGCTCCCGTCAATTCTGGGTGCTTCGCGAATGCGATGACACAAAAGTGAAGAATACTGCTCTGACAATGCCAAGAAGGATATTTGCACAATTAACTTCATACGGTTTACCCGTAGCTCTTAGCTTTATTAGCAATTATAATCCACAATACCCAGCATATTTCCATGGTCGAGTGCTACAGGTTGAACTATAGGAATCTGAAGATAACGTGTCTAACAATTGTCGTAATGTACCCACAAGACTTCTGCATTGGCCAGTCGGAGGCTGCGAAAACGCCAGCGCTCAATATGTGACACAAGACAATGCCTTTCACTAACAAACGCATGGAGCCAGGTGTGTACGTAGTTTCAATTGTCCTGAGGTATGACTTAGGGTAAATTTGGTGCTCGATGCTTTAGGACATTTATCAACGGGCGAAAAAATTTCGAAAAGCATGCCTATGGTGTGCTAGAAGTCGTAGACATACTTCTGCTGCGCGTTTGCTATTGAGGGAAGCCTCAGTCGCTCGACACCATGACGCAACATAACTGCTGTGAAACAAGCTTATTCGCTTGATCTGCACGAAAGTAAAGCACCACACCTTGAACAAATCTGACGTGACTGACGATTGTTGAACAGCATGAAAGGTCACCGGAAGTCGGTTGGGCGGTGGCAGGCCGTCCATGAGACCTGCTCAGGTACGTATTTGTCGCGACTGTCACCAAGCGGCCTGCCAGAGACGATGCTGTCATACGTGTAGAATCTGTGACATCGATTCCAGGCGGATCACACGATTGAGCCTCAGTACTTGGAATGCTTCCGCGCGAGAAAAAAAGAAAAGAAAAGAAAGACGCTTTGACCAATTTTATTGTGAGTTCATTAGTAGTGTTCCATCACCTTGACAGCCATGTGATAACAACAGTGTGCCGTGAGAAGGTTAAATTAGCACCCAGTAGAATGTTCAATACGTCTGCTGCTGTCCTTTCTTTCCTTTTTTTTTATGACCAAGTCGACAATATCATAAAACGTACGGTCAACCACAATACTTTCCACGGAATCTGAGGTAAAGCTGTACATCTCCGCAGCCTGGTATTCGCATTTCCAGCCTCTACAAGTGTGTGCGAACAACATTGTCAAGCACGGTTCTACTGACTACTGTTGCGGTCTGCTCAGAAATTCAAAGTGCTCTGAGGTCACGAGGTCCGTCAAGCTTTGTGGTCGACTGTGTGTATTGACAGACGAGCGTATTCTTTAACAACTTCATTTCACTAGTTATGAAAAATTCATAGCAATGAATTCAATATAGGCTGGGAGATATATGCGCGCGTTGGCAACGCTTGCCCCTCGGGAACTTTCTTTGTGGATTAACCAAAGACAGAATGCGCTTTCCGCATGCATGGTGATGGTGACCAGGACTTCCAACAAGAACGAGTTCCTTTTTCAATCCATCTGCAGTGAGACATGGTCCCGAGGAAAGCTTGAACACCCATCAAAACTAGCGGGAAAGGCTGAACTCATTTTAAATTGAATGCGCGGCTGCTGCTTTCACCACCCCTTTCGGCACCAGGCACTGTACCAAGGCGTGTTCAAAACTCCCGCGCAGGAGGTATACGTCCATTCAGTCAGCCGTTTTGTCATTGGTAGAGATTTTGTGGAAGCCATACAGAACGGATGTATCCACGAACAATCGAGATGTTATACGCGCATTTTCTTTTGGCTAGTGAAGTTAAGTCAGGTCTAGTGTTATGATGCTATGTTATGTTGTTATGTTACGTTGCTTTGCGCTAAACCTCGTATGCAAAGACAGATGTTTCTGCATGGATTGAGCTTGGTAAGAAAAAAATAAGCCTTTCTACAAGTGTGCTTGTTCTGAAACAAAAAATGCTGTTGAATTCACAATCCTTTTCCTTTTATTATTATCTAAGGAACGAAGAAAGTTTTGCATAGCGTTTTCCATTACTAGCACACAAAGCTTAAACGACATAACTGTGAGGCAAATGTGTTTCTTAATATATGTTTACCTTCTTCAGTTGGGAGGGCCCAAAGTTTATTTCTGAACTTGAACTCCAGCCACAACAGTGCCCGCTGTAGAACTGCAACTCAAGTGCGTATTTAGTTGAACAATACCCGTGCCACACGTGGACAGAAGATGGCATTCAGTAGTTATGGTCTTAAGTTCCTGAATGACATTTCTTTCAGCGAAGCTGCCACATGTCCAGATTTAATGACATTTGACTAGGTGATGTCAATAATGGAGCCTTCCGAACTGAGAAATTCTTTATGTTAATAATAAAAAGATAAACACGCATTTACAAGTTTAATCTGCCTTCAAGGCTTGTGAAATGCAGAAATAAGCATACTATGGTGCCGCTAGCTATAGTTTGTTGCTGTTTTTTACAAGGTTGCAACCAACGAAGCACGATGGCGATGAAATCGTCCTTGTTCTCATGGAGGAAGGAAAAATATAGGAGGCGCGTTGCGCCACGCAGCCAGCCTTAGCAAGTGAACGCTTTGTGAATCCACAGTGGTGGCCCAGCACGTGATCTCTTGCGCCGAGATCACGCAGCAAGAATCGAGATTTCCTGAGATTTTTGGTGCCGTGCGATACGGCACCAAATGTCTTATGAAATCTCGATTCCTCAGGAAATCCCCATCGACGCGAGCGCCGACGAGCTAGATAGGAACATCGTGAACGAGAGGAACCCGCTTGCAGTGGGCACAAAAAGGATTGGAAGCACGACCACTGCGATCGTGGTGTTCCAGGGACCCAAGGTACCGAACTTCGTCCGATACGGAGTCACCCTAATACCGTGCTGCCTCCACAGGAAGCAGATCGACGTTCGCCAGCAGTGCGGCCGAGTGGGACACCGCAAGGACGTGTGCCCGATCCCGACAATCAAGACGTGCCTGGCCTCCGGACTCGCGAGCCCTACAGAAGACCATCGCTGTACCCTAAAATGTAAGTTGTGCGGGGACGAACACCCGACCGGAGACCGAATGTGCAAGGTGAAATACAACATCCCCTACGTAGTGCGGAAGCGACAATGGGAGTGCCGACAAGACGAACATCAGCTGCTGTCGGAGAGCGATTTCCCACCACTCGACAAGCCGCCAGCTGCGCGAAAGTCATGGACCCCATCGGAGAACCGCGCGCCTAAATCCAGAGACAGCAGCTGCTGCAAGAGAAGCCTCAGCAGGAAAAGGTCACCATCACGTCAGCGAGTGAGCTGGGTCGACGCAGCGAAAGGGAACAATATAAGGAACGCGCAGAAAATCACCTAAGCCACAAAGAAAGAAGATATGAACAAGGTGTGAGAAGCAAATGAGACCCTAAGACAAGAAAACACGGCGTTGCTAGCGACCATCAACAACCTCACGAGTGAAATCGTCGAGATCCGTCAGCTGCTGCTATGCATGCAACAACGAGCCTCTGCAGAGAATTACGCCAAGAACAAGCGAGACCGAGGAAACAACCACGAAGGTCCAGGAGACAGCCATAGAGGAAGCGGCACCGAAGAAGCGAGCCGTCGAGGCCACGCGCAAGCAAACAGAAAACGATCGCATCGACAGCCTCGAAGCGAAATTCGAAGCGACATTCACGAAACTCGGACAGCGAATCACGGCGAACATCGCAGCAGTGACAGCATTGAAACAAACAATGGAGACCTGCCAAGCTGAGAACACGAACAGATTCGCCTACATCGAAAGGACTCTACAGCCGATGGTAAGCCACACGACGTTTGCGCCCCGGTTCGCGCAACATCCACCCAACCAGGGAGCCCCGTACACGCCAACGAAATCGTGGCCGCCAACGCAACACCAGCAGGAGCAGGTGTAACAGCGTGGCAGTGGAACTGTCGCGGCCTCAGAAGGAAGAAGGCAGTCATCCAACAGCACATCGCACATGCCGCGCGCAAGCCGGACGTTATACTATTACAAGAAACACTAACCGACGCACCATCCCTCCGCGGCTACAGAGTGCACAAGGGACCACCCGACGGGAAAGGCCTGTGCACTCTGGTCAGGAAGGGACTCACGTTCGTCGAACACGAGCTGCAAAGCAATATCAAGATCGAGCACACACTCACCGATATCATCCCGGGCAAGAAGAGGAAAGGTAGCATATTTCTGCTCAAAGTCTACAGCAACCCATCGCAGAGAAAACAGAGATTCAAGACATTATTGCATAGAACCAGCACCGCAGCGGGCCGCAACGCGGTGATCGCGTGCGGCGACTTCAACGCGATGAACCCTGCCTGGGGCTACAACAAGTACACAGCAAAGGGCCGCGACCTGTACCAAGACGCCACGGAACTCGACTTCACCCTCATCACGGACCCGACGCATCTGACGAGAATCGGTAACACCGTGTCCCGGGACACCACTCCGGACCTCACGTTCGTCAAGAACGACATCCGGGCTGCGATCACCTGGAGAAACACGGGGAACGACCTCGGCAGCGACCACACCACCATGGAAATCGGCATACTGGAACACAACGACACCAGCATCAAAACACACAGAGGGATAGACTGGGATGCCTTCCGAGATGCCAGAAGCCAGAAGAGAGACGGTGACGACGAGATTGAAGACATAGACTCGTAAACGGCCGAAATCGCCAAGAGCGTACGCGACGCGACCAAAGAAATTGAAACGGGCGAGGAGATCGACAAAGCAGACAGCCGGCTTGCGCATCTCATCGAAGCCAAGCAGTCGATACTGAATCGCTGGAAGAAACAATGCATTAACCGCAGATTCAGAAAGAAGGCTGCGGAGCTCAAACGAGCGATCGAGGATCACTGCGACGCGCTCTGCCCGCAACAGTGGAACGAGATCTGCAACGCGGCAGGCGGGCAGATGCACAGCGGGAAGACGTGGAACTTGCTGCGGCACCTGCTCGACGAAACCAAGAGCAAGTCGCACCAAAGGGACAGACTCGACAGGCTCATACATCGGGCGGTCTTCGCACACAGCGCCGACGAAGTCACCAGGCGCATTAACGACTAATACCTACTGACTGCACCCACCGAACAACACACGCCGTACGGCGGCCTACCTAACGCGAAGCTCGATCGTGACATCGACGTCGAGGAGGTACGCGTGGCCCTGCACGACCTCAACAGCCGGTCGACAGCCGGCCCGGATCTCGTCACGAACAAGGCGCTCAAGAACCTTGATGACGGCTCGATTGAGTACCTCGCAAAATACTTCAAGTGCTGGAGAGCGGGCGCGCTGCCAAAGCTGTGGAGGACCGCCAAGACCATCCTGATCCCTCAGCCGGGGAAGCCGCCGGACGCGGATAACTTCCAGCCCATCTCGCTCACGTGCTGCGTGGGCAAGGTGCTGGAGCACGTCCTGCTCAACCGGTGGCAAGACTACTTGGAACGAGAAGGGCTGTACCCAGCCACGGTGATCGACTTCAGACAGCACCTAAGCACGCAGGACGCGATGCTTCATCTCAAATACCAAATCATCAACGATGGCGGCAGCGCCCGCGACAACAAAGCAATCCTAGGGCTCAACCTGCAGAGCGCCTTCGATAAGGTGAAACACTCGGCGATTCTGTCCCAAGTCTCCAAGCTTAACATGGGCGAAAGATCCTACCACCACATCAAGGACTGCCTTACGGACAGGACCGCCGAGCCACGGCAGGCGAGCTACAGACGCAAGACAAGCTCGGGAGCACCGGCACACCGCAGGGATCGGTCATTTCGCCGATGCTGTTCAACCTCGTAATGATCGGAGTGGCCGGAAAGCTCGCGGACGTCGAAGACTTCAGGCACACCATCTACGCGGACATCACGCTGTGGGTGACCGATGGCCGCGACACCCACATCGAGGACGCGCTGCAAGCCGCCGTCGACGCAATAGAGGATCAGCTGGAAGGCACCGGACTGAGATGTTCGCCGAGCAAATCGGAGCTTCTCATACTACCACCAACCAAAAACGGCAGAGGCAAGACCAGACAACGCGAATACGAAAAAATGAGAATCCTAACCAGATCCAGCAACGTGATCTCCGAGGTCGTCAAAATTAGGATCCTAGGCATGGTCATTGAAAAGCATGGAAGAAACGGCGAAACCATCACCCGTCTCACGGCAAAAGCGGCCAAACCGATTCGAGTCACTTCCCGGAAGGCTTTGCATGAGAGAGGAGAGCCTAATTAGGCTCGTCCAATCATTCGTCATCAGCCACGTCGCGTACGTTGCAGCCTACCACAGATGGCTGCAACACGAACGTAACAAAATCAACGTGATCATAAGAAGAACGTACAAGACGGCGCTGGGCCTGTTCGAGTCCACGAGCACGACCCGCTTTTTACAACTCTAGATACACAACACGCTCGAAGAAATAGCCGAAGGGCAACGGACCTCTCAACTGGAGCGGCTATCCATGACCAAAGCCGGGAGGAAGATTCTGGATGACCTGGGAATAGGACGCTCGAACGAGGTGGAGATGAAGCTCCCGTCCCCGAAGAGGTCCGACGCCAGACCAGAATCGACCCCATACCGAAGAACATGAATCCCGAGTTCAACAAGGGCAGAAGAGCGGCGAGGGCCAAGGCTTTCATCGACCAGCACGCCGACGACGAGCACGCGCGGTACGTGGACGTGGCCGAATATCAACGGAACGCCTTCGCAGCGGTCGTCATAGAGGCGTCAACCGGCGCCACGAGGACGGCAGCGAGCGTGAGAAGCGCCGGGGTGGAAGAAGCGGAGGAGGTAACCATGACACCGGCCATCGCCGACGCAGACTGCCACACGGTGCTGAGTGACTCGAGACAGGCGGTGCGAAACTTCGCCAAAGGCCAAGTCTGCAGGGAGGCCGAGCGCGTACTGCGAGCTGCCAAACTACAAGACAGAAAAGTAAGACTCAAGTGGTTCACGGCGCACCGGGCGACGCGTCGGAACGCAATGAGAACCACAATGAGACGGCACACGCAGCGGCACGAGCGCTAATCAACCGCGCTAATCAACCGCGCCCCGGCGACAGACCGTCCGACGTGGTTCGGAACCAAGGACCGCATGACGGACTACAACGAAATCCTGAAGGCCTACCGCCTGGCTCGCAGGTTTCTCCCACCCCCGCACCCGAGGTTGAGTCGAGCGGAGGCGGTAGTACTGAGACAGCTCCAGACCGGATCGCTACCGAGCACGGGACTGATGCATCGCATGTACCTCGAGACATACCCGACCGAGAAAGGCAGAATCTGCCGGAGAGAGACGGTAGATTACACGCACACCTTGTGGGACTGCGTTAAAAATCCAGAAGAAGCAAGATTAAGAACGATCCCACCGCGGCTCGAGGCAGCCGTGAAGAGCTACGACCAAGACGAACAGCTCTGGGCCGTCCAGCATGTCCTCGCGGCGCTCGAAAGGCAGGGACCCAGTGAGCCGGCAACGGCGAGCGGAGACCCGCGCTGAGTAACGGCGACCTCGTAGATGACGTAGGCCCTCATCGGGGCGCGCGAGCGCCCAACTGCAGGCACAAATAAAGTTGGCTCCAATCCAATGAGACATTTGGTTCCCAGTTGGTATATATGAAATCCTTGGTTCCCAGTAGCTATGCCAGTGGTTTTTATTCAGTGCACGCTTGTTCCGCTGCCTTGCTGTGGCTCTGCCTGCAGAGCGGGAAGACTAAAGCTAACTGCACACTTTGACGTGGGATCACGTGTTGGGCCGACAGGTTTGGCTTCAATCATGTTGCGATATGCTCCCTGCTATCGTTTTCCTTTCTCTATGCTTCTTGTATGGTCGTTGCCCACATTTAACACGGCTCCGCTTGCAGCAGCATCTCTTCTAATGTTCTTTTCTTTGTTTTTTTGAATGATATAAAACCTGATGTGCTTGTTTGTGTGTGCTGTATGACTTAAAAACCCGAAACGTTTGTGTCTAACTAAATACGATGTCGTTTCAAATAATTCAAGTAAACCGCACTGAGCAAGTTATGGTGTCGAGAGTATGCATTTCTCAGTGGAATGAGCTCTAGCAAACACCTTCGATCACGCACGGCATTAAGACAAACGTCATTTGGTTTATCCATGTGGCACCACGCAAATTACGTTAAATCGTAAGGCATTAGGAAATTAATGCCATTTTCTGTCCCCGTGTGGCAGGGGTGTAACTGCTGCACGTTGTATATTCTCGCCATGGTTAAGGCTGTTATCTTACTTTCTTACCTGTAATTTATTCTCTTAACGTAATAATTTACATTAAACAGTCGTCACCACAACGCTGCTGTGAAGAATCATGCAACATATCCACTCAGAGAGCTTAGATCCCACCTGCGCAAACGATATGTACCAACTTTCAGCGCTTGACAGCTTAGTTCAGCCTGGCTTGGTTAAACTGAGTTGACTTGTGCAGGTCGCCTTGACAAATGTGTCACGGCGTAAAATTTATGCGTGTGGTCTGGAAGTACAAGGATGAGAGAACGCTTCCTCGTGTGTCGTTGCAATACGGGTACAGTTTTGCGTCGTGTGCGGCAGAGACAAAGTACCTTTGCAATTCGAGTAACGTAGCTGATGTCTGCTGAGGTAATTCAAGCGGCAGTTTTCTGGGCCACTTGGTGGTAGGAAAGGAAAATAGGCCTCACGGACCGAATGTGCTGCATATTTTAGTCAGTTCATGTTAAACAAATACGGGTATACAGAGCGAAAATGGGCATCCGCTACGGTATCTTGCAATCAGATATGCGAAAGAAATGACCGAACTTCTTATAAAGCGTAGTTTACTTTATATTTTTACTGACCTTGCTGTTTCTTTCTTTTTTTTCTCACATGCTGTTTCGCATATTTCGCTGCGTTGGCCATGCCCAGTTTGAAGGGGACAAGTTACGTGGGTTAGAAGCAGACTTGGGCTTGATGCCTTAGCTAAGTCGCTTTTGAGAAACTTGAGTCAGTTTTCAGCTCTTTTATTTGTGTGCAAGGTAGTGCCAGGCTTCTTGTAAGCCATAGTGTTTCAAAATTTTGAAACAAGGACTTTCGAGAACACTGTTGCGTTCATGAACCAGATGCCACCGACTAATTTCCAGGCGACCTGGACTACAGAACAAAGTTAGGTCCCCGATTCTCTTCGGAACAGAGACAAATAATTTGAAACCTATCTCTATACTCGCTTGTTGGAAGGTAAACGTTTAATCAATCGTAGTCGGATGGTTTCGTCCGTTACTGCACACGTTAATAACAAAGCCAGCTATGTCCCACAAAAGCGCTTGAATATTGTCACGAGAGGAAAAGCCAGTCAGTCAGTTCTAAGCGAACGGCCGTTTACAGTTCGTTTTCGCAGCAGCTACCACACACACTTCTTCTTCCTCGACATCTAGCGTAACTAGCGCGTGCCATTACCCCTCCCTCCAAAAAAACAACAACAAATAAATAAATAAATAAATAAAGTTGGGGAGATGTTAAATGCCACAAGGAAAAAAATAAAAGAAATGAGAAAGACAACGGACGAGACGACAGGGGCCGCATCACAAAGTTTGTGAATGAGAGTCAGCGCGAATGGTAGGGCTTCATCCTGGTAACGTGAACAATGTCAGAGGAACGTGGTCTACGGGAGTGGTGCGAACTGTCGGCTGGAATAACTTCGTAGTTGACAGGACTTAGACGACGCAAAACTATGTAGGGTCCAAAGTATCGGCGCAATAATTTTTCTGACCGGCCTCTTTGACGTATAGGGGTCCAAACCCATACAAGATCTCCCGGGTTGTATGTGACGTCTCGATGGCATATGTTGTATCGACGAGCATCTTGACTTTGTCGGGATAGAATTCGTTGCCGCGCAAGGTGCCGCGCTGCTTCGGCACGCTGAACAAAGGCGTCTGTATCTGGTGCGGTAGGTTGCGACGAAGTTGGTAGGAGCATCACGTCGAGCATAGTGGTGACGTCGCGTCCGTAGACCAGACGAAAAGGAGGAAACCCGGTGGTTTCTTGTAGGGCAGTGTTGTACGCGAATGTCACATACGGGAGCAGTTCGTCCCAATTTTTATGGTCCGTGGCAACATACATGGAAAGCATATCCGCAATCGTTTTGTTGAGACGCTCAGTTAAACCGTTAGTCTGCGGGTGATACGCAGTTGCCGTACGGTGCGTTGTCCCGCTCAGCTGCAGGATATCTCGGACCAACTGGGCAGTGAAGGCCGTACCACGGTCTGTGATGACGACAGCGGGAGCACCATGTCGAAGGACGATATTTTTGATGAAGAAGTTAGCAACATCTGAAGCAGTAGCTCGCTGAACGGCTTGTGTTTCGCAGTATCGAGTGAGGTAATCGGTGGCGACGACGATCCAGCGGTTATCAGCCGAAGACTTGGGAAATGGGCCGAGTAAATCCATCCCGACTTGTTCAAAAGGTGAGCAAGGAGGCCGGACAGGCTGAAGCAGACCGGCTGGTTTCAGTGGTGGAACTTTGCGACGCTGGCAATCTCGACAACTTCTGACGTACTGCTTCACGGTTTTGGCGAGTTTTCGCCAATAGTACTTCTGCTTGATCCGCGCGAGAGTACGCGTGAAACCAAGATGCCCGGACGTTGGTTCGTCGTGGCATGCACGTATAACGTCGTCGCGGAGAGTAGCGGGAACAACGAGCAGGAAAGCGGTTGCCGTAGGGTGAAAGTTCCGCTTGTATAGGATGCCGCCACGTAGGCAGAAAGATGACAAGTGACGCGCGAACTGCCGTGGGGGTTGTGGGCGGCTTCCTTCAAGGTATTCAATCAAGGGCTGGAGCTCGGAATCTTGGCGTTGCTGTTGAGCAAGGTTTAAAGACGGAAGAGTACAAAGAAATCCCGAATCGTCGTCAGTATCTAGTGGTGCGGGTTCGACGGGGGCGCGGGAGAGACAGTCGGCGTCAGTGTGTTGCTGGCCAGACTTATAGACGATGGTCACATCAAATTCCTGCAACCGAAGGCTCCATCTTGCGAGACGGCCTGAAGGATCTTTGAGATTCGCCAGCCAGCAGAGAGAGTGGTGGTCGCTGACGACACGGAAGGGGCGTCCGTACAGGTATGGGCGGAACTTCTGGATAGCCCATATGACTGCCAGACATTCTTTTTCAGTTGCTGAGTAGTTTGTTTCAGCAGCAGACAAGGTTCGGCTGGCATACGCAATAACGCGCTCAACACCAGCTTGAAACTGTACGAGTGTCGCTCCGAGACCAACGTTACTAGCATCAGTATGCACTTCTGTGTCAGCCTCGGTGTCAAAGTGACCAAGGATCGGTGGTGTCTGTAGACGTTGCTGAAGGTCGTGGAAGGCGTCGGATTGTGCCGGGCCCCAAACAAATGTGACGTCGTTCTTGATGAGTCGTTGCAAAGGTTCGGCAATTTCACAAAAATTGGGTACAAAACGGCGGTAATACGCGCAAAGCCCTAAAAATCGGCGGACATCGTGTTTTGTCTTCGGTATCGGGAACAGAGCGACTGCCATGGCTTTGTCAGGGTCAGGGCGCACACCGGTGCTGCTGACAATATGACCTAGAAATTTGAGCTCCTCGTAGCCAAAGTGACATTTTTCGGGCTTCAGGGAGAGGCTGGCGGTGCGGATAGCTTGAAGAACCGCCTCAAGCCGCTGGATGTGTTGGTCAAACGTGGTGGAAAAAACAACTACATCGTCTAAGTAGACTAAACACGAGTTCCACTTGAGGTCAGATAAAACTGTGTCCATCATGCGTTGAAATGTGGCCGGAGCGGAACACAATCCAAAAGGGAGGACCTTAAATTGATAGAGACCGTCGGGTGTTATAAACGCCGTTTTTTCCTGGTCCCGTTCGTCAACTTCAATTTGCCAGTACCCACTACGCAGATCCATTGAAGAAAAGTAACGGGCATGTCGCAGGCGATCCAAGGAGTCGTCAATTCGAGGAAGTGGGTAAACGTCTTTTTTCGTGACCTTGTTCAGTTTGCGGTAATCGACACAGAATCGTAGTGAACCGTCTTTCTTTTTAACTAATACAACAGGTGAAGACCAAGGACTTGTCGATGGTTGAATGACATCATCGTCGAGCATTTGTTTAACTTGATGACGAATAGCATCCTGTTCTCTTTGCGACACGCGATAAGCGTGTTGGCGAACAGGTTGGACGGTCGGTTCAGTGATGATTCTGTGTTTGATTAAAGGAGTCTGTTTGACCTTCGACGTGGTGGCGAAACAGTCGCTAAATGACGATAGCAGAGTGAGGAGCCTCTGCTTCTCATTTTGGTCTAGCTGTGGGTTGACGTTGATGTGACTGGTCAAGTCCACATCGCTGGGTTCCGGAATCGAGATTGTCGTTACCGAAGCACAGGCGTTGGAATCGGCCACAGTTTCAAAGTAGGTCATGGTGGTATGCCTCGCAAAGTGCTTGTATTCGCCACTGAAGTTGGTAACTAGAATCGTGGTTTGCCTATGTTGGAGCTCTACGAGACCTCGTGCGACGCCGACTTCGCGATCCAGCAATATGGTGAGGTTACCTTCGGCAATGCCTATTCCTAGTTGTTCTTGGGGGCATTCAACGAGGACGAAGATGCTACTTCGAGGCGGTAACGTCACGCAGTCATCGACCACGCGTAAAGCCGCGCGGTGATGTTCATCCTCCACACTCGAATCCGAAGAAACGTAGTTAGAAAAAGTCACGAACAAGTCACGAAGGTTAATGATCGCCCCATACTCCTGGAGAAAATCCATGCCCAGTATGACTAGCCGAGAACACTTGGGCAGCACAAGGAAAGACGCTACGAAAGTCGAAGTAGAAATTGCAAGTCTGGCGATGCATCGTCCAATGGGTGACACGAGGTGTCCTCCGGCCGTAATCAGATGTGGGCCGTCCCACGCTGTCAGCACCTTGCGTAGCCGAGTGGCCAGTGAGGCACTCATAACCGAGTAGTCAGCTCCCGTATCGACAAGTGCAGTTGCCGGATAACCGTCGATTGAAGCAGTAATAGCAGCAGAAGTTCTTTTTGCAGTTTCGAATGAAGGCGTCAGCGGTACGTCGCGAGGGGATGGCGTCGGCGGAGGATATTTGACGGTTCGCATGACAGCGGCCTCACCCCCGGAGGTCGCCGTTTTCAGTTTCCCCGGCGCGGGCTTCCACCGTTGACTCCAGCGGAATCAAAGGCCGGTCGAGGACGGTTTGGTGACGCGTACCGACGAGGTGAAGGCGACCGTGACTGTCTTCGCTGTTGGGCAGGAGGAAGCCGGTTATTTTCTAAGTATTGCTCGATGTCGTGCGGACGTTCGCCATAGCGCGGGCAACGGGCGTCCGGATGGTATCCCCGCAGACCAATCCGTCGGTACTGGCAGTCGCGATACATGTGACCAGCCTCCCCGCAGTGATAGCACAACGGACTGTTGTCGGGGGCGCGCCATACTGTAGATTTCCGCGGACCAGGATGAAAAGGTGCTTGCGGATTCGTGCGGTGGATCGGACTTGGGGAGCGTCGAGAAATCCCAGCAGGCGGCTGTGAAAAACGGCCCGTCGACGGCGCGGAAGCCCGAAGAGCATCCGCGTACGAGAACGTGGGAGGTTCGGGTCGTGTTGGTGGCGAAGGATGAACCACTTTGCCGATTTCTTCCCGAATGACATCCGTAAGAACCGCGGCACTGGGAGGTGCCGGAGCTGATGCATAGGACTTCTGCAGTTCTTCTCGAACGATTTGTCGTATTAGCTCGGTAAGGGACTCCCTGTCATCATTTGCAGGTACGAGATAGCATGCAGCGGTCATGGTGGTCTGGCGTTCATACTGCGAGAGCCGCTGCCGAAGCATACGTTCCATGACTGTTGCCTCACGAACGAACTGAGAGACTGTTGTAGGAGGATTGCGCACGAGGCCCGCGAAAAGCTGTTCTTTTACGCCTCGCATTAACAGACGCACCTTCTTGTCTTCTGGCATTAGTGGATCGGCCCGACGGAACAATCGCGTCATGTCTTCGACGAACATGGCGACGGTTTCGTTTGGCATTTGGAACCTCGAAGACAGTGCCTGTTCGGCTCTTTCTTTCCTTTCGGGAGTGCAGAAGGCTTCGCAAAGCAGTCGGTAAAACTCCTGCCAGCTGGTAAATGAGGCTTCGTGGTTCTCGTACCATACTCTCGCCGCGTCTAAAAGGGAAAAGTAGACGTTCTTCAACTTACGGCGATCGTCCCAGTCGTTAAAGGCGGCGACCCGGTTGAAGTGGTCCAACCAGTCTTCAACGTCCTCAAAGGCGTCGCCATGGAACGGGTTAGGCGTGCGAGGCGCGTTGAGAATGCATGGTACGGCAGCATTTGGGATCCCCTCGGTTTGGCTTGCGGTAGTTGTTGACATCTTCCTCACGGAGCTTGCCAGGGGGCTGTATTGCGGTGGAAGACCTTGGAGGCGACGGCTGCTTCGATAGATTTCTGCCGTCCCCGAGGTACTGGCGTCGGTAGCTTCTGGTTGAGGACCCGTAGGCATACGATGGATGCGTACCCCGCACCTCCACCAGTTTGTCACGAGAGGAAAAGCCAGTCAGTCAGTTCTAAGCGAACGGCCGTTTACAGTTCGTTTTCGCAGCAGCTACCACACACACTTCTTCTTCCTCGACATCTAGCGTAACTAGCGCGTGCCAATATATAACATAAGGAGTGAGCTTTAGATACAATGAGGCGGATTTTTGATACACTATTCCCGTAAGTTCCCCGCGTACCTTGGGCATTTTTCGAACAAAGTGTTCCGTTTATCCATCCTTTTGTGTTGTTTTTATCTTTCTATTGTAAGGTTACGCACTCGTTGGCCTGAATTTGTTAGGTCACGCTATTCGCTTTACTGACCACAGTTTTAATGGTACGTTTGAAGCAAGACAGATCTACATTCTTTGTAGAAGTATTAAATACACGTCTAGAGCTCTTGACGTATTTGCTATATGCTGTGCAAATAGCGGTACGTTAATTGATGTCCGAAAAAAAAAAAAACGTTTACGGACTATCTAATGAGCAACTGTCATGGCCTATCTGTGACAAAGTAAATAACAGCTTGCGTTCGTGCGATGACACCTCTCTTGCAAAGAGAAGAGAGAAGAGAAGGCGAAGAGAACGAGGAGTTTGAGAGGCCGGGCTGCGCTACGATCACGCTACGATCATCGTCCATCTCCTGTAAATAAAAACATTTCTTCGCAACTCTTCATAACAGTTGTGGTGGTCAGTGCGGGGAAATCAACACCCGAAGACGGAGGCTGAACCACAAGTTCTTCGACGGAGCCGTCGCCTTGCTGGACTCCCGCCAAATCCACCGGAGTTGAATATGTCCCACGACGCAGACGAACAACGGCCTATTCCAACTGCTGCGCCGTCAAGTTCTGTTCTGCAACTGAGAGATGCGCGTCCCTTCGCCGGAAGATCGGACGAAGACGTCGAGGAATGGCTCATCCATTATCACCGGATGAGTGCCGCCAACAAGTGGAAGAGCGCTTCTCAGCTTTCGAACGTCGTGTTCTTTCTAACGGATACTGCGTTGTTGTGGTTCGACAATCACACGGAAACGTTCACAACATGGGGAAGATTTGTTTCGGAAATCAAAGAGCGATTCGGCGACTCCGCGACGAAAAAGAAAAGGGCAGAACAGACGCCACTACAACGTGCGCAAGTGCCAGGCGAAACCTGCCCGACCTACATTGAGGCAGTAATAAAACTGTGTAGGATGGTGGACTCTGGGATGTCAGAGGAAGACAAAGTCTGGCATATCCTAAACGGAATTGCCGAGGATGTTTATAATTTCCTTATCGCAAAAGACAACCTGGCTTCCGTCGCTGACATCATTCGGCACTGTCGCACTTTCGAGCAATTAAAGACGAGGCGCATCACGCCGAAGTTTGGCAGGCTAGCCAATGTGACGACAGTTGCAAGCGTGGACAGCAACCAGCCCCTCGATCTTGCATCAGCTCAGCCTGCACGCGAAAGTGACACATCCAGGCACTCATAGCTTCCGCCTACCACCAGATTTCGAGCCAAACGTGGCATCCTTCACCCCGTATCCTGCGGCGAGAGGCAGCGAGGATTATGAACTCGCGCCCCGACAGCAGCCACGCCTCTACGACAGAGGCCCTACTTATGACGCTCCGCCACAACGAGAGCAGCCGCGTTTTTACCCCCTAGGCCCTGTGACATCTGTCAGGCCCTGACAAGAACAGCACCGACCCTACTACCACGACGTGACTTATGAACGATATAACGGATTTCAGCAAGCAGCAGAGACACGTTATCCACATGACAACGAACTTTCTCGCCGCCCGCAGCCGCCTACCATTCGTTTCGAGGAAGACGCTGTGAACCGCGACCCTCCCGTGTGCTACAACCGCGGTTCCACAGGCCATATAACTCGGTATTGTCGCCAAGGCCGTCAATCACGTAGGGCACCACCGATGTTCTCGCCACCCAGAACCTGTACTTCATATGACTTGCGGACGACCGATTTGCTTCCAATTGACCACTTCTCCCACGAGACCAGACGCAGCGATTCGCCAGTATCTGAGCGGAGTTTGACGCCACCAACTAACTGTCCCCGTCGCTCTCCGTCCCCTCGGCGCCGTTCTTCCTCACCGCCGCCGGGAAACTCGACCGGCAGCTCTTATGCAAGGTTCATTTCAGAGAATACACGCACTGCATAAAACGCACGCCTAGCACAACTGCGACACATAGCACGTACACATCACAGTACACGTACACTTCGTAAAAGCAAGTACCCTAGCACTCAAGTGGTTTGTAGGTGTTCCTGGCCACTAATGCGCATCGCAGCCCGCAAGACAGTTCACATGAAGCAGGACACAAACACTACATGACGAATGGCTGCGATGACATCACAAAAAAGCTCATCGCTACAGATAGTATCATCACTTCTTAAACACAAACCAGCCCTGCACAATGCACAAGCATACTCATGCGATCTTCACAACGATGAAACGCGCACACAGAATACCTACGAACAGCATACGTTGAGAGGGCGATCGCACTCTTTTCATTCTGGCGCGTACTGAACATGTGTCATGCTGAAAATGCACGTGTATGTAATGGCCTTCGCCTTTGTGAAGCACACGCAAAACATAAACGGCACAAAACGCACGAAATCGGCGGTTGCATTGCTTCCCCCCCCCCCCCCAACCCTCACCTGAACACAACACACTTCCGTCTATTACTGTTGGCGATCTCACGTATTGAAGAGGTCAGGAAGGGTACAGCGGCTTGCTGTGTTCGGCGATTATTTCAGCGAGTGCCGGATAACTCTTGTAATGATCGCGAAAACTACAGGAACAAACGGCCACTGCAGCCCAGGGACCTAGGCCTCGCGCTAGGTAGGCGCGGTCGCCGCATACAGGCAAAAGTTCATGACTGCCTCTCGTGACATTAGCACGGCGATGACTGGCGGGCCGCCCGCGTTCGGTGCGGCTTGCGAAGATAGGCGGCTTGAGCGTGTACAGGCCTTAAGCCCAGTGGGGGTGAGAAAGATAGATATGGACCACGTGCCCACTTCTGATAGCAAGACGGCGCCACCGCAAGCGCGCGTCGCGCCACTGCCGCTACCAACGACAACCCGTCTCGCCCCGCGGCGTCGCGTCGCCGCATCTGCTACGTGGAGGCGCGCTGGTGACGTGGCGTCGCGGCATGACCCCTCCACTCATGGGACAACGTTTCGCCTGCTCCGCTCCATCGAGGCGCGCTGGTCACGTGGCGTCGCGGCATGCCCCCTCCACTCACGCGACACCGTTTCGCCTGCTCCGCTCCGTCGAGGCGAGCGTGACGTGGCGTCGCTGCCAATGGAAACTAAGGTGCCATGTTGCTGCTATAGATGGTGGCTTTTTCGCTGAATGGGCCATTTGGTGCTTTCGCATAAAAAAATTTTGGCTGAAGCACCAATGAAGAAGACACTTCACACTTAGTACACAATAAATAAAGCTAGTAGCATACTTTGTTACTTAAGGTTACAGTTCTTCCAAGGCACCATAAGCCACCATAACTCTTAAATTTATTACTTTGCATGTCACTAGTGCGTCCCAAGTTAGATTACGCCGCAGCTGAGCTGTGTAGGATCCATACCATCAAAACCTGATCGTTTCGTTCGAGGTTGTTCAAAATGGTTCACTCCATTTCATATCTTCAAGTTACCTGTATAACCGTACCGCTTGCATAACATCCATGGAATGCAACCTAAACCTTCCGTAGACCATTTCGTGGAACTCGTAAACCTCGTTTGAACTTGTTTCACAAATTTTGTTGCTCTCCATTCATTCCTAGGGACTTCATTTTTCAGCCCCATTGCCTGTCGTGCTGTATAAGTCATCGCCATAATATTGGAATTCAAACAGGCAACACTAACACTTTCATTCAGTCTTCTTTCCCAGATCACTGCAGCAATGAAACTACCTTCCCGGAGACATTGCCGCCATTGTCCATAACAAACTCTTTCGCAAGGCATTAGCTAACGTTGTATAATTAGGAATTATGATTTTATCCTGTTGTCATTCTTTGCCGCACTTGCAAGCTAATTAGCAAGACAGCTAGCATTGTATAAACATGAATTAGGAACATGGTATTTTGTTAACTTTATTTGCCCTATTTGCAAATTATTAAGCAAGACGTTACGTATCATTCTATAATTAGGAATTACTAATATCTTACATTGTTTACTTTATTGAATGACATCCCTGAGGCACGTGTACCAGAAATGAACGTGCTCTTTTCACTCGAAGAGCTCTATGCTGCGTTGGCGACCTGCAGGCGTTCGTCGTCACCAGGACCTGATGGCATCACGTAGGGTGCCCTATGCCACCTTGGACATGACGCACGTGATGAGCAGCTCAGCTACTACAATGACTCTTGGCATAACGGCCCCGTTCCTAGACAATGGAAATCGAGCCGTTTGATCCCCATTCTGAAACCTGGAAAGTCTCCGCTTGAGCTCGCATCATACCGTCCGATTGCGCTTTCGAGTTGCGTTGGTAAAGTGATGGAAAGAATGATTCTTGCTCGCTTGGAATGGTACCTAGAGCGTTTCAACGTCTATCCGGACGCCATGACGGGCTTTCGTCGAGGTCGCTCGTCCATTGACAACGTCATTGACATCGTAACCTGGGTCCAAAATCAAAAAAGCCTCAAGCGCCTATCAGTGGCACTTTTCCTAGATGTAAAAGGAGCATACGACAACGTCGCCCATGAGCCCATACTGAACTCACTTGAGGCTGTTGGAGTTCGTGGCCGGATGTATCAATGGATTCGGAACTATTTGACTGAGAGGTGCTTTTTCTTACAGACTGAAGACGGCCCAACGTCGGAACATTAGATCTGGCGTGGTATACCACAAAGTGGAGTGTTGAGCCCCATTCTGTTCAACCTCGTCTTGGTAGGACTAGCGGAGTACCTTCCGCGGTCAGTTCACGTCTCAATATACGCCGACGACATTTGCATCTGGGCTTCTGCGGTGACTCGCCCTCAGGTACGAGCCAGGCTTCAGCGGGCGGCAACCATGACGGCGTCTTATCTGCGAGAACAAGGCCTCAGCGTGTCTACTGAAAAGTGCGCATTGGTTGGCTTTACGCGCAAACAAATGTCATCGTATCCTGTTTCAAGAAATGGTCAAGCTGTATCCTATGCTAAGACACATCGCTTTCTGGGTGTAATCATTGACCGCAACCTCTCGTGGAGCCCTCACTGCGTCTATCTAAAGAAGAAATTAGTTGCCATTGCTCAGGTCCTTAAATTTCTCTGCGGGAAAAACTGGGGTACACCAGTCCGTTCTATGATGCAGCTCTACAGGGTACTGTTTCTCGGACTCCTACGTTACAGTCTACCAGTGTTGTCAAATGCATGCAAGACGAACTTTCGCGCCTTGGAGAGCATACAAGGTCAAGCCCTACGCACGTGTTTAGGGCTGCCTCGGTGCACCTCAACAGCAGCAACAATTGCCATCGCTGGGGACCATATGATCCAGACACACGTAGCTGTCTACTCTCTCAGAGCGCACATTCGCCATCTGTCAAGGATCCCCAACCATTATTTGGCCTCCCTACCAGCCGAGATACCTCAAGCGACCTTTTCAAGAGTGATTAACGCTCATCAAGAGTGCATACCGTCTTTTACACCAGCGATGAAGCCTTCATCTCCCTTGTGGTGCCTACGATAGCCTCAAGTGAATTTTGCTATTCCTGGAATTAAAAAAAAGCCCAATCATCCATCGACGGCGGCTCTGAAGCAACTAACGCTCCTATTACTGCACCAGACGTATCATGACCGCATACATATATATACCGATGGTTTGACCTCACGTGCCAGCTCGACTGCCGCATTCGTCGTTCCAGCCAAGAAGGTTACAGTTAAATTCAAATTGTCGCACACGACTACATCGACATCGACAGAACTTGCAGCTCTCCATGCCGCTATGATGTACGTCACCGAAGAGCCAACAGAGAAATGGGTCGTATTTTGTGACTCTAAGGCAGCCCTTCACAGCAATAAGTCTGCATTACGTCACAGAACATACGAGCAGATGATATCTGACATCAGGGAAGTGCACCACCATGCTCTGGAAAGAGGGCACACCATTATGTTTCAATGGGTTCCTGCTCACTGTGGCATCGTCGGCAACAACCTAGCGGACAAGGCTGCCCGCTCTGCCCACGAAGATACCCAGACGCGTTCAATACCTTTGGTGAGGTCGCACGCTGCCAGGGAACTTCGCCTACATACACGCAAAAAGTCGCAAGATCTCTGGAGTTCAGGTGCCTTCAACTGCCGATTATATAAACTGGACCCCACGATACGGCTACAACTGCCATCTAGCCTTTCCCGCGGCGAAGCAACCTTGCTGTACCGCTTGTGGCTGGCAGTAGCGTTCACAAACTCATACTCCTATCGTTTGGGAATGGCTGAGAGCCCGATGTGCGATTCCTGTGGGTGCGAGGAAACCATCGAGTACCTATTGTGTACCTGCCCCCGCTAAGATGTACAACGCCTCTCTCTGCGGGAAACTTGGCACCGACTGGACTTAAGACCGTTCACCGAGTCAAAGATACTCGAACCGTGGCCACACCCGTCACTGGCACGAAAAACGAATCATGCATTAGTGCAATAATTGAGGTGCACCGGTTTAAGAGACCGTTTATAGTGTCCCTGTGCATCGTGTCCCGCCCACACGCACTCAGTGCTCACTCTCTGCCTTTTTCCTCTTTCTATTCCCCTTTCCCCCAGTGTAGGGTAGCAAACCGGATGCTCTTCTGGTAGACCTCCCTGCCTTTTCTGTCCTTGCGTTCCTCTCTCTCTCTTTTTACTTTATTTGTCGTATTTCATTTTGATACATCCCACTTTACCGCTCCCCTCTGTAGAGTCCGAAGGCCTCCATGGTAACATAAGTGAAATAAAAAAAAAATTGTTGGCGACTCTAATCTTTGATTTAGGAGTCTCTTAGGGGCACTTGCACCTCGCCGTAGGTGTTCTGTAGGTTAAGCGACGCAAGTCTTTCTCCTGGCATGATATTCGGGGGAGAAGCGAAGGAGGGCGAGGAGAAAGTGCAGTGCGCGCCACCTGGTGGGGCGTAGCCCGCTAGCGAGCGGCGCACGAAGCGTAACTTACTCGCCCTCTCCGGGGCTGACGTCAGGCATGTTACGAGCGCGCGCGCGCCGCTGCTGCGTGCGATTCAGCGAGCGAGAAGGTGTGCGCCGGGAGAGGAGAAGCGAGAGAGGAGCGAGTGACATCACATCCGCTCTGCTAGGCAGATGTTCAGTCTATGCCAGGCAACTGTTTTCTCTTAATTAGCGGGTAGATACGATGCCACCCTTTTGTGACATCACTGTGTGACGTCATTAGTGACATTATTCCCGCTTTCTACTTCCGGGTTTCCAGGAATATTGCCAAAGTATTGCTCACGTGGCGGGTCTCTAAAATCTACGATTCTGTGGTTTGGAGTGCGGCAATCAGTGATTTCTAATTATTTCTAATTATTCTAGACATTTCAGTAACTCAATTTGTAACTAAGCTTATGTTCTGATATCATATCTGTAATGAAACTTAAGAATTATGTATTATACTATTTTTCCATTTTTTTCAGATTTGTTTTGAATTTCGTCTCCGGTCGTCTTACTCCGGTCGTCTTAAGTTTTACTACATATATCGCTATCTAGCCTTTTGCTTAGCTGATCTAGATCCTTATTTTCATATTTAATACCTTTATCACATACTACTCCATTACCTATACTTGCAATGACTCCGGTCCTATCATTATCTTCCCTGGTTTTCTTCCACCAATACTCTAATCATCTCTTACTTATCTCAACTGCTAATCCGTTAATCCTTCCATCTTCGTTACATCCCAACGCTTCTATTATGGCATTCCATTACGATTTGCCTAGTCGTTTCCGGGTCTCATCCTGTCTCATCAATGTCTCATCCTGTGGCGCATGTTTTTGTCCTCAGGTAGCCAGCTCGGGCCTCAAATAGCAAGGCACTCCCTTTTGCATTATCATAAAAAATTTCTCTTCCGATTGCTTTCTTGCCACTTTTGTAAATCTACATGTTCATTTTCGTTTCCATCCTCTGCATCCAATTTACCATCTCTGTTTTTTAACTTTCTTCTTTATGACTCCTGGTTGTCAATTTTATTTATGGCTCCTCTGAACGTATTGTGTCATCTAGCGGCGCCTCCACAAAATCCATGCGTCGCAAGGCATGGTGCGTGCGTGAATTTATATTCAGACAATCTTTTCAGGGTATATATGAAGCAGATTTGTTTCCAACCAGCACCGTATATATTTGAAATAATATTTTGTCATTTAAGATCAGTCCGTACACAATAGTACATACCCAGTGTCCCCAAGTTGGCGTGAAAGAGGTTCACTGAAGAGCGGGCTATGCCCACTGGAACATACCCACTCACCCAAGTTGGTGTGGATGAGCTTCGTGAAAAGGGGATACCTAGGGAGCTGAGTTGCAGATGTAGAGCCTAGAAGTTACTGGCACACATCCACTCTGGGGGACTGGCCAAGAACCAAGTTGGCGTGAAAGAGGTTAATTGAAGAGCAGGCCATACCCAATGGCATATATACCCACTCACTCAAGCTGGTGTCAATAAGTTTCGTGAAGAGGGATGCCTAGGGAGCTGAGTTGTAGAGCCTAGAAGTTACTGGTACACACCCACTCTGGGGTATTGGCCAAGAACCAAGTTGGCTTGAAAGAGGTTCAGTGAATAGCAGGCCATACCCATTCCCATACCCACTCACCCAAGCTGATGTCAATGAGTTTCGTAAAGAGGGATGCCTAGGGACCTGAGTTGTAGAGCCTAGAAGTTACTGGCACACACCAACTCTGGGGGTGTGTGTCACCTACGGCGTTTACCACCTACGGCACCCACCTACGGCGTATGTTGCCACACATCAAACTAATTTACACCCCAGACACTCTGGCGAAGTGCATAAAATTGCCTGACTTTTGGGCTTACTGAAAGTTTATTATATAATTATCCAATTTTTGTTGGTATACAACGCATGAATATGAAACGCTTGTGCGCATGACGTGTAGTATTATATAGTTCCTTCTCGGAAGTTATCGGTTACCGTCTCTTTTACACTAGTCATAATTAAACGCATTTTCTGCGTGAGTGTGGTCGGGTTATCAGTAGCTTTATGCAATATATTGGTAATCCTCACGACTGCGCAAACCTTTAGAACCATTCCGTCATTTCTCACTGAGAATCTGCCCATTAGATATGAGACATTTTGTCATATAAGTACACTTAGTGTAGCCTCCATTAGTATATTATTCTTGCTTTGTTGCAACGAAATGTGCAATATTCGATTCGACATTTCCAGCAGTTTCTCTTAAGATCCGTATTCCTATTCGATTTAATTCGCTTTGAAGAAGAAGAACGTAAACTTCATTTTCAAATTAATGAGATTTGAGTCCGGCGTCTTTTTAGCGGGTTTGGGCACACACCGCGGAGGCGGATCCGAGACCTTGTCTCGAAGCGGCTTCCTCGGCTCGCTGGGCAGTCCAGAGTTGTGTTGTCAGGTTCGAGCTTAGCAGTGCGGTCTTCCAGCGCAAGCGGAGGCTGGCGGTGAAAGAGACGGAAGGGTCGGCACTGCCCGACTGGTCTGTTAAGTCCTGACACTCCCATAACATGTGATTAAGTGTGGCAACCTCACCGCACGATGTGCATCTGTTTGTAGTGTACATGTCTGCATATATTGGCGTGCATGAGTCTGGGGTTTCGCTTTGAAAATTACACTATTCGCTCGTTCATACTAATCGCATTCTGAAGCTAGCAGTGAGAGCGCAGCAGAACACGGGCCGCATTAACAAAGGTCTTCGTTTCTAAGTGTACTATGCTTACGTCTGGCCACCTTGGCTGATAAGGAGTGGTCGAAAGATACTGTTCAAACAATACTAACGTTAGAGCTTTTTCGGAGTACGGGATCAGATGAGAAACAAGCTCTTGAAGTGTTCGTCTGACAGGTGAAATACGTGTTTGCCCGAATGTAAAACTTCCATTCTCGGCTGGTTAACCTTCCTGTCTTTCTTTTGCATTTCTCTCTCTCTCTTCTACTTTCGGCCATGCCACGTTTCTTGAACAGCCTCCCAGCATGCTCTTTGTCAAAGTCTCCGCAGCGTCGAGGGCTGCGGGTCCCTGATACAATAAGGGGTGAGCCTTCCCTTGTTGTTCAAAACACTGACGGTGCATTGAACCGACGGCCACTTTCCGAGCAACTTGACCAAGGACCACTCAGAGCACTTCTTCGAAGGTGCCGCAGCAGCAGAAGGCAAGCGAGCATGGCGAATTCAATCATTTTATTAGCTCATCGTTGGGATACTGTCCAGTGCTTTATTGATTTGCGTAGTTTGTTATCATTGTGCAGTGTAATTCGTATTATTGTTTGACGATACAATATTTTGTGGAGAAATGTAAAACACGCTTGACAAAATTTTAAGCAATGAAGGCTGTCCCTCCCTGCGGTGACATGACTAATGTACGTAATTTGCTGTTGCAATCACTAATTTTCCTACTAAGTGTGTGCTCCAGAGACGTGCTAATGGCAAAGGAACGCGTAGGTCACGCTGTTAATATAAATATCACAGTGCCATATTAGATGCCGTTGCCTCAGTGCCTAAACTTCGTCAGTGTTTTCTCAGCTGCTTTCGAAAACAACGTGGCCGACCTCCTATACTACGTGACATTCGCTTCTTCTCATGTTCCTCTGATATATATATATATATACACGTCTTTTTATTAGTTTGTTGAGATGGCTCTAGCCGACACAGAAGCGCTAGCTGTCATCCCTCTTTCTGACCACCATGGCAGGGTAAGCCCAAGGGCTAGAAGAAGGCTGTATGGTATCTCGGTATTCTCGTCGATTTCGTTCTGTATGAGTTGGCTCTTAGTAGGGGAGAAGCGATAGCGTCGTCGGTGCATCAAGCTGGCGTCGGCGTTGCGTATCCGATGTTTCCCAACGGACATTTGACCCAGTGACCGGTCACCGAGATCGAAAATGTCCTGGTACGATGCGAGAAGGCATCGAAGTGCGCACGCATGTTGGGCCGGGAGGTCAGGAGCGATCATTGTCGTTCTAATACTTGGGTTGTAGGGCCCGAACCAACGGTGGTAACCGATGAAGTATCACCAGTTAATGCAAAAATATGCTAGTCGCAGGCCAAGGCAAGGGATGCATGATATATGCCTGTAGCACTTTAGGGCAGAGGTCGGAATAAACGAACGGAAGACAAGTATGCATTGTCTTTTACACTGACGACCATGTGCGAGAATGCGACGTTCTACGACTGGAGGACGATAGCGTTAGGTGACACGATGTAATCGCCGTCGGCGACTGGTGGATCGGGCGAAACGGCAATATAGGTCACGGCTCCGCGAGGCATGCGATGGTGGAACAAAGCCGACTAGGTGTAAGATCAGGAGGCTCAACGGCATATGGTATAGGGCGAGCTCGGAAACATACGCACAGGGGCTGATTGTGCCAATAGAAAATCGAGGCTTAAGAGGATTTTGTGTGGGGACTGCTCCAAGGCGTAAAAGAAAGCAGAAGTGTGGGATCCGTCAACAATAACAAGGGTGGCACACAACCCAGTGACAGCTGGAGTTACACCGTCGGCTACACGGACGACAGCAGGTGGGGCAGGAGTTAGGGCTTTCTTAAGCGCGTACGGAGGTTCGAGTTCAAAATCGATATGCGTTCTCCTGTTTCAATTCGCGCTGTTTCAGGTATACTGTCCACGACTATGTAGACGATGCTATGATGCGCGGGCAGTGTAAGCAAAAGGATTTAGGGTCGGTTCGTCAGGGCAATGCTCACTTCTCGGAGCTGCGTCCGTTAGGTTTTTTTTGAGCGGCGGGGGTAGGAAGGAGGCGGAGAGCGACGAGGCAGAGGCGGGAGGGAAAGGTATCGTCGTGGTGAAGGGGAACGGTTTCAACGCGTGCGGGCAGAGATGTTGGAGCAATGCGGGCGTCGGCTATTTGGAAAGTTCGGGCAAGGCTGCGAATTCCAAGGACTGGGACAATGGCGGAAAATATGTACAACGTGTCCACAGCGGTAGATAGACCTGTGATGGGAAGTGCACCATTCTTCCGGGCTGCGACAACGAGGATGAGCGTACGAACTTCGGCGTAGATCGGGTACGCCGGGTGAATGGTAGTCGTATTGTTCAGTGGGCAAAGTGACTGGCGTCCGACGCTGGACTATTCTTGTCGCACAACCGTCTGGATAACGGATATTGCTGCGTGTGAATCCTTTGGGGCCCGAACCTGGGCAGGAACAGCACAGGAGGCTTCAATCTCCCGGAAGACGATGCGCACAATACTGTCGGTGCCGAAAAATGTTCTTGTGTAGCCCGATTGTACCAGGATGGCATGGGCGTGAGTAGTTACGTCCCCAAAGCATTCGCGTCTTGAGCTAGCAGTGTAGGTGCAGCCAAGGAGCGCCCGCTCCGTCAATCTGTCTTCAGTGTAGAAGACCCCGCCACCTCCACCAATACGTTACGGGGAGAAGAGATTAAAATATATTTAGAGGTCAATTACAACAGGTTGAGCGGCATACAACCCGCCGTGGTTACTCAGTGGCTATGGTGTTGGGCTGCTGAGCACGAGGTCGCGGGATCGAATCCCGGCCACGGCGACCGCATTTCGATGGGGGCGAAATGCGAAAACACCCGTGTAGTTAGATTTAAATGCACGTTAAAACATCCCCAGGTGGTCGAAATTTCCGGAGTCCTCCACTACGGCGGGCCTCATAATCAGAAAGTGGTTTTGGCACTTAAAACCTCGTGATTTAATTTTTTTCCACCGGCATACAAGATGGAATACAGTCACCGCGATATCAGCGAGTGTCGCCGTCTTCATGTGTTGTCTTCAGCTTCATCTCTGCCAGTGCTTTGCGACAATATGCATATTGATTATGGGCTTGCACTAGGCCTTTGGCTACTGGATGAACTTTTCTTTTTAGAAACGCACGGTATGATTGATAAATAAGCGAAAATGACCGACCGACCGACCGACCGACCGACCGACCGACCGACCGACCGACCGACCGACCGACCGACCGACCGACCGACCGACCGACCGACCGACCGACCGACCGACCGACCGACCGACCGACCGACCGACCGACCGACCGACCGACCGACCGACCGACCGACCGACCGACCGACCGACCGACCGACCGACCGACCGACCGACCGACCGACCGACCGACCGACCGACCGACCGACCGACCGACCGACCGACCGACCGACCGACCGACCGACCGACCGACCGACCGACCGACCGACCGACCGACCGACCGACCGACCGACCGACCGACCGACCGACCGACCGACCGACCGACCGACCGACCGACCGACCGACCGACCGACCGACCGACCGACCGACCGACCGACCGACCGACCGACCGACCGACCGACCGACCGACCGACCGACCGACCGACCGACCGACCGACCGACCGACCGACCGACCGACCGACCGACCGACCGACCGACCGACCGACCGACCGACCGACCGACCGACCGACCGACCGACCGACCGACCGACCGACCGACCGACCGACCGACCGACCGACCGACCGACCGACCGACCGACCGACCGACCGACCGACCGACCGACCGACCGACCGACCGACCGACCGACCGACCGACCGACCGACCGACCGACCGACCGACCGACCGACCGACCGACCGACCGACCGACCGACCGACCGACCGACCGACCGACCGACCGACCGACCGACCGACCGACCGACCGACCGACCGACCGACCGACCGACCGACCGACCGACCGACCGACCGACCGACCGACCGACCGACCGACCGACCGACCGACCGACCGACCGACCGACCGACCGACCGACCGACCGACCGACCGACCGACCGACCGACCGACCGACCGACCGACCGACCGACCGACCGACCGACCGACCGACCGACCGACCGACCGACCGACCGACCGACCGACCGACCGACCGACCGACCGACCGACCGACCGACCGACCGACCGACCGACCGACCGACCGACCGACCGACCGACCGACCGACCGACCGACCGACCGACCGACCGACCGACCGACCGACCGACCGACCGACCGACCGACCGACCGACCGACCGACCGACCGACCGACCGACCGACCGACCGACCGACCGACCGACCGACCGACCGACCGACCGACCGACCGACCGACCGACCGACCGACCGACCGACCGACCGACCGACCGACCGACCGACCGACCGACCGACCGACCGACCGACCGACCGACCGACCGACCGACCGACCGACCGACCGACCGACCGACCGACCGACCGACCGACCGACCGACCGACCGACCGACCGACCGACCGACCGACCGACCGACCGACCGACCGACCGACCGACCGACCGACCGACCGACCGACCGACCGACCGACCGAACGAACGAACGAACGAACGAACGAACGAACGAACGAACGAACGAACGAACGAACGAACGAACGAACGAACGAACGAACGAACGAACGAACGAACGAACGAACGAACGAACGAACGAACGAACGAACGAACGAACGAACGAACGAACGAACGAACGAACGAACGAACGAACGAACGAACGAACGAACGAACGAACGAACGAACGAACGAACGAACGAACGAACGAACGAACGAACGAACGAACGAACGAAGGAAGGAAGGAAGGAAGGAACGAACGAACGAACGAACGAACGAACGAACGAACGAACGAACGAACGAACGAACGAACGAACGAACGAACGAACGAACGAACGAACGAACGAACGAACGAACGAACGAACGAACGAACGAACGAACGAACGAACGAACGAACGAACGAACGAACGAACGAACGAACGAACGAACGAACGAACGAACGAACGAACGAACGAACGAACGAACGAACGAACGAACGAACGAACGAACGAACGAACGAACGAACGAACGAACGAACGAACGAACGAACGAACGAACGAACGAACGAACGAACGAACGAACGAACGAACGAACGAACGAACGAACGAACGAACGAACGAACGAACGAACGAACGAACGAACGAACGAACGAACGAACGAACGAACGAACGAACGAACGAACGAACGAACGAACGAACGAACGAACGAACGAACGAACGAACGAACGAACGAACGAACGAACGAACGAACGAACGAACGAACGAACGAACGAACGAACGAACGAACGAACGAACGAACGAACGAACGAACGAACGAACGAACGAACGAACGAACGAACGAACGAACGAACGAACGAACGAACGAACGAACGAACGAACGAACGAACGAACGAACGAACGAACGAACGAACGAACGAACGAACGAACGAACGAACGAACGAACGAACGAACGAACGAACGAACGAACGAACGAACGAACGAACGAACGAACGAACGAACGAACGAACGAACGAACGAACGAACGAACGAACGAACGAACGAACGAACGAACGAACGAACGAACGAACGAACGAACGAACGAACGAACGAACGAACGAACGAACGAACGAACGAACGAACGAACGAACGAACGAACGAACGAACGAACGAACGAACGAACGAACGAACGAACGAACGAACGAACGAACGAACGAACGAACGAACGAACGAACGAACGAACGAACGAACGAACGAACGAACGAACGAACGAACGAACGAACGAACGAACGAACGAACGAATGAATGAATAACGCGCACACGTTTCGTTATTTTTTTCCTTCTCTCTCTCTTATGCTTCTATTCCTCGGTCCCTGGTCTCCAGCATTGGGCATACGCAATCACTTTTTCAGGTTTAACATCTTTAATGTTGTCTATTATTTTTTGTCTCTTTTTCTCTATCAAGGAAAAGATAATTAAGCTATTCTTGTCAGATGTTTGTTCACGACCGTTTTGGAAATATATACAGAGAAGAATGTAAAAGATGCTCAATGCAGTTACACGGAAGTTGCCCTGTCGCCATTGCTTTTTGTTTCGACCTCAGTTAGGTTAACCAGGAGGCACTACAAACTTGTTTTTCGCCATAAATTTTCACCTGCCCTGGTTGCAAGCAAACTCAGCTACGTGTATCTCTGATTGTGTCCGCAGTGTAGCAGGGTAACAGATAGCAGTTTGTTTAAACGACTTCGCTTTACTCAAAATCGAGGGCTGTTTTTATAGTCGAACGACATCATCAATCATTCACGCGCCATTACAAATGTACTGCGTGCTTCTTGCTACGTCGACCTACGTGAAAAAGTTCAAGCTGAACAAGGAAATTTATTGTGAGATTGGCGGGGATTCACTGGTATCTCTGCGCGTTAGCAACACACGTCGAATACCTGTACTTTGGAATGATAACGACAAGAAGTCAAAAGTATCCGGCCGCGAGAGATAAAGCGCAAGAAGTAATGTCTGCAACAGTACACTTTCGAATCGAGGCATAAAAACAAAAAAAAACTGTACGATATGCTAGAACCAGTAGGTGGAAAACCTTCAGAATAATGACGAATATTGAATGCAGAAGGCTTACAAATGACTTAACTATGCTTTTTATTTTATTTCCTCAGTAGGATTCATACGATGGTCCTTTATTACCTGGCGGCTTTTCTACTCGCTTCGGTGACTGCGCGATGTCCGAAGCCGAAGCCACACATTGTGTTGTTCCTTGCCGATGACCTGGTAAGCATGGTGTCATCAATATATATCGCGAAACATTTGCCTCAGAGTACGACGTCGGCTTTTTTGCTGCATGGATGTCGTCTCAGCGCTGCTGACCAGAAAGAAAGAAAGAAACCACGCTTTTTTGAGCGCAGCTCTTAATGGCCCGTTCCTGCGGCTAGCGCCGTCGTCAGTGGCGGCGTAACTGAGTGAACGAGCACAACAGTGAAGGATGAAAGAGAAAAGCGTAGTGCCCCCTGGTGCCGCGTACGACGTGTTCTGCGACGATCTCTACGAGATGCGTCAGAGTACCGCGCGTCGTCTATTCACTTACCTATCTTTCTTCGGCCATCGCTTTTCATCAGCTAATAATTGTTAAACGTTATCCCTCGACGCACGAAGCGTTTATATGTATCAGAACTTTCTCGAACGTTATTGATAGTTCTATCCGTTGGCTGTTGGCACTAAAGTCTTTCGTACTCTAATTGTATGCGCGACGCGAATTGTGCGGTACTTTCTGAAAGCCACGCAGGCACCAGCGATTGCTCTGGATCCTTCCCCGAGTCATGTATAGTAGCCGACGCGCTTGACGCACACATCAGACTTTCGAAGGTCGCCGACTCTGCTCGCCGCCATCGTGTGCTTGAGTGTTACTTGTTTTGCAGCGCTTCGCTCCGTTTGCGACGCGCCGCACAAGACAGGTTGACCGCGCCAGCCCATAGATCGTGAAATTAACACACGTATATATAGACCTGCACTCAAATTTCACATTAGGGAGTATCGTAATCATCGGTGAATTTGTGTTTCTTAGTGTCTTCATTCCTTCACTCCCCCCAAATAAAGACATAACCAGCTTTCATTTCATTTTATAACTTCGAATACTGTGTACGCGACGAATGTTTGCCGCTCAAAACGTTCACGTACAACCTCTTTTGCGCTATGACAAGTTTAAAAATGGGTGGTGTGTGTCTGGAACCAGTGACGTATAGAATTTGACTACAGAAATGCGCAATTCAAAAAGTCGTCATACTTTCGCGCGTTTTCCGCCTTCGCATAGAGTACGTGAAAACCATTGAACTTACGGATACATGCTATCTGTAGAATGTACGAAAACACTAGTGCTATCTAGTACATGTTATCTACAGATTGTGACTTCACACTGCGGTTTCAGCTCCTACATATTGGAACAAAGACCACATAAGAAAAAAAATACGAGTAAACAAAAATTAATAACAATCAATAAAACAACAATGTACCAAATGTTCCGAGTCTGGCGCAAGGAGTTATTTACTGAAATTCACCTTCTGTATGGCGCTCTCACGCGGTTCGCTTGTTTCTTTTTGACAAAAGTGCTACAGACAAAAAAAGTAGCAAGAAATTATGGCTTGCATTGTCCCCTCCCACAAATTCTCACAAGATAGAGAAAAAAGAATCAAGCAGAGCTGCTTCTACCTAGAAGAATCGCTTATGTGGCCGCGAATATTGTGATGGATTCCTGGCGGGCGCCCGGTGGTAACGCTGCCCCAATGTAATCATTCCTGGCAATAATTTCAATTGTGTCGACATTTCTCTAGGCTCGGTGCTTCCATTTTTAACGCGATAGCGTTAAGAGCCCCACGTCGCAGAAAATCTGGCGGCGGCGTCCCGTGTCCGGCGTCGAGCGTCGGTCTAGGTTCCGGAAAAAAAGAATTTCTAACTATGCACACCCAAGCCCTCCATGTGGCGCAAGGAAGTTCTGAACTAATTGAAATTCTCAATATAATATACGTAGAAAAATCTTAAGGTACGGCTTACACACAACCTACAGACATGATAGCGTCGGATTGTAATTTCAGTATATGATAAAATGTAATTCTAATACGCGAAAACTAAAATAACACCACCCACAAACCTCTTTTCTAGCGTTGCTACCATTCATAGAGCGGCCATGGCCTCCCAGATTTGCGCGCTCCAATCTCAAAGGCCATTAAGCGGCGCGCACGGTTCGTTGCAATACCTTCAGATGGTGCTCGCCTCCGCTACATCGCGGAAAGGTGTAACGGTCCCACGACTTACATTTTGAAATGCGGTTGTTTGCTTGAAATGAGAGGTATAATGAGGACTCGATGGCAACCAAAGGTCAGTGGAACGCCTCGCATAAGGCGCTGACGGGAAGACTACAAATGAAGCTGTGCAGGGTGATATGGGCAGGACAAGTTTTGAAGTGAGGGAAGCTCACAGTAACATTGATTATGAAGGATGACTGACGAATATGGTAGAAAGTAAATGGGCTGGGAGAGTGTTCAGGTATTTGCACCGAAAAAACATTGATTCACAGTGGAGGAAAAGAGCTGGGAAGCTTACCAGCAAATATGCGACCTGTATGGTGAGTAACCTGGCAACAAAGAACGTCAAACGGGAAGTCAGAGAGGCTGAAATAATCTCAATGGAAAAGAAACCTGCTATGGTCGACGTAAGAGGAAAAATCGAAATCTGGAAGGAAACAATTTATGATAACTCAAAGGGAAGCTCATTACTATTCGAAGCGAGATCAGAATGCCTGAGAACGCGCACTTATAAAGCGAGATACAAGAAGGAAGCAGAAGGATGTGCTTGCTGCGGTAAAGCTAGGGAAACGGTGGAGCAGGTTCTATTAGAATGTGAAGATATCTGCCCAGCGGTTGATTTAGGTACCTCTGGCCTCCTTAATATAGGCGGGGCATTAGGCTGTAAAATAACAAGAGCTTGGTAGTCCAACTCACCATCCCATTCCAAAGGGGATGCTCATAGCATCCAGCTATCCATCCATCGCGGGCCACGCAAGAGGCCACGTTTCTACCAGAAGCCTCAATGTTGTGCATAGCGTTCGCCGCCATCATCTCCCGGTAAACATTACCGTTACATAAGCTGCGGTTGCCGGGAAGCATGAGAAGCAGTCAGCGATCTTTGAATGCTATCACGTTCCACTATTAAAGGCGAAGCTAAAGCGTCCTCCAAATTTTTTGTTTACTACACTGAAAGTACAATGAATAGTACATTTTACTGTTTGAGGAGGCGCCCGCTTAACCAATGCGACGACGTAAAGTATGTGGTTAGTATTCAACATGATTTCTGGTCGATTGGAATGCTCAACCCTTTCTAAGCTCTATATTTGTAATATTCAGTGTATGCGTGCACAAGCAGGCACGTCATTGCAGCATGCGATTGTGCTCCCTAGGGTGTAAGCATCGCTCTTTAAAATGTGCCACTATGTTCGGATGATCTCTCTATAAAAAAACACAAAAAATTCTGATGCGCAGCAGCAGTCATTCACGTTTTTTAAGTAACACCTCCCTGTCCCTCCCTTCACGTTCAGTCCGACTAATTGGCGTTTCTGAAATAATGATTGTCATAGAAATGTTTCACAGAAAACAATTACCCGACGCACAGCTGATCATCACATGCGCATGTTGGCTTTCAGAGAACGCGAGGTTAAAATTGCGGTCTGGCTTCGCGCTGGTGCCTCTCGCAGCAGCATTGTTTCGTCTCATCACCGCAGGGATGGGCCGACGTGAGCTTCCACGGCTCGCCTCAGATCCCGACGCCCAACTTGGATGCCTTGGCTGCCGATGGTGTGATACTGAACAACTACTACGTCCAACCGCTGTGTACTGCATCAAGGGCTGCCCTCATGACGGGACTTTATCCAATACGCACAGGTGTCGTCTCGCCGGCTTATTCTTGATAATGGAAAGCGACAAATGCGTTCGAGGTGTTGTCAAGGCTCTAACCAATTAATTACAACAAGAATAGGCTTTATCGTGATTGGATACATTGTGCGACAGACAGATAGACAGATTTACATAGGAAATCAGTTGATGTTGGAAATATGTGCCTTCCGCTACTCGATGTAACGGATATATGAATTAAAGCGCTCTCAGCGATCAAAACCACTAGAAGAGTACTGATTAACACGGAAATTGCGATAGAATGAAAACATGCTTTACTTGTAGCCTTGTGAGAACTCATTACGGCGGCCACGGGAACAGAACAAAAGTACAAATTTTTGTAGAGCACTTAAGGCTATACAGTCACAGGGGTCACATGACGAAGTTACTTCTCGCACATAAAAGTGAACTTGCGATGAGCGATAAAAACAAAGCAAACCGAGAGGCTCGACTTTTTTCTTAAGTATAAGCATAAGAAGCAAACAACTAAGCTAAAAAAAGCCTTCTCATTGTTCATTGTCTATTTGATTCATATGGATGTAACTCAATATGTGGGTTCTCCAGCAGCGCATGACGCAGAAATTACGAAGGCCCTGTGTATAAATGTATACAGGCCTTCAGCTGAAACCTTACGTGCGGTGACACTGACTAAAATCTACCTTCGATGTAAAGCCATGCATTACGAAGGTCAAGTGCCAAATTTCTACAGGAAAGTCACACTGCGACACCTCCGGGGACTATACAAATTGCGGCGTAATGGAGCTTCACGCTTCACATGTCTAGTAATATGGCTCAAGCCGACACATGCTACAGATGAACCTAAATGTAGATTCTGATCCGCTGGCTTTCTATGAGTGCGGGAAAGAATTAATCGTTGAGTAAGTTGAGAGAAATAATTTCTAGACAAATGAGAGTACCCATGGCACTCTGCATAGGGTGAAAGTATAGAAAATTTATAACTTAGCTCATTGTATTCACTCTGTACGCTTAACGTAAGTACATAAAAACAAACAAACAAACAAACAAACAAACAAACAAACAAAAAACAAAAACAACAAAAGAAGAAACAATACGGCAATTTCTTTTCCTTGACATAGCTTTATACTCTTTGTGCTGGCGCCTTTCTCTCAGGCATGCAGGGCTTTCCCATTAGCGTAGCTCAGCCGTGGGGGCTGCCCGAGGACATACGCATTATGCCTCAGTACCTCAAGGAACTTGGATATGAAACTCACCTGGTCGGAAAGGTATGCTTGCATTATTGAGCTGTGTACTGTGCGCTTATTTTCAAGCAATCGCTCTTGTGCTACGTTCTCTTCTGTCGTGAATTGTTCTAGCTGCATGTGATTCGTGTTTCGGCGGGAAAGCTGTAGGCACAACGGAAAAGTGGCGCTCTATTTAACGAAAAAGCAGGACATTAGAACCGCACGTGGTCTCAGTCAAGTATAACCCCTCAGTATACTTTCATATACACAAACGCCTGCTTGAGCAAGGTTGAGAAGACGACCTGACTTCAGCTCAGATTTCAACTCATGTAAGAATCACTGGAACTTTCCGATGACTCCCAGTGAATGCCTTTGTAAACGACTGGTAGATCGTACTGAGGGGCACAAAGGGGCATGTGAAACGGGCGGTGCGTGCTCATCGCTACTGCATCGCCGACGCTTGCTCGCTAGTCTCAGGTAACGAAAGGCCTCCAAAAATTTCTGCATACCGTGACATCTGGTATGATTTGGGTCCGAGGTGCCACCGTTTGTACGCTGTGCTCAATGGAGCCGCATCGCATTAAATGTTCGTCTTGGAACCTAAAACCTGGTAACAAGTGACGTTATAAGAAAGGTGGCTTTCAGATGAACTAGTATGGTCGAAGTGCGACACTATGGAAGCTTTATTCTAGTCCGCTCTAGCCCAGCCACCTTTCATGTAGCACGCAAATTAAATTTTTTTCTAGATAAAGAACCTTTTCATGAAATGCTTTCTAGTTTCGGTGATGCCTAGGACAAAAAAAAACGTAGGTCGTTTTAGACGTGTACGAATCGCTTAAAATCAGGCAATGATTGTGGTAACAGTGGATGACTACTTTACACGAGTCATGCGAGGGCCAGTCGTGAGACAGAATAGCTTCATTTTGCCTGTCTTCGTGGACATTTCTCATTAGAATAAAATGAAAAAAAAAAGAAAGTGATGCACTGGCACATGCGATGCGCGCCTTTCGTGCTCGTGTAGGTGCATAGCTAATGACTGGCGCAGACGTTATGGGGAGGGGGGGGGGGGGGCAACTGACCTGTGCGTCTGCACGAGGCTATCAGTGTTTCCTCACTGTGTATTTGTTCATCAGTCTCATGCAGTGCAACAAAGCGTATGCTACAAGCGTACGGGCAACTCAAACGCTGCGCGGGATAAGTAGTGGCAGGATTTCTTTCTTCATCGAACAATTGTTTTTAAACAACTGCTTACTATGTACAAGAACGCACATAATCATGTAGACTAGAGCGGGAACGCCCATTAGAACGGTACTTTACTTCCATACACATATGCATCTCTTAAAGTTGAATTTGTGCGTGCAGTGGCACCTGGGTTATTACAAGGAATGTATGACTCCAAAGCACCGCGGCTTCGACAGTTTTTACGGCTTCTACAACTCAGCAGAGGACTACTACACCCACAACCTCTCCTACGTACGTGCGTATTTATAAAGCCATTGTTTCTTGACTTATACCGTCCAGCTGGGTATACAGTGGGATTAGCGGCTGACTTTGCATCGAAATGTCCATTCAGAATATTTCAGTGAAAATCAAACTGAGACATATGCCTTTCTTGTTAATAACATGGCCTAAAGATCTTTGAATTAGCAGTGCTCATTATCACTGCCATGCATAGCTTTGTAAACATACGCGTGGCTATATCTTACGTTGAAAAAAAACAAAAAAACAAATCGTGATTAATTTGTTTTGTTGCCATAGCGATGCCATCGGGATCGGTGTTAGAGACATTGCTACGGCGCTGCGGCCGCTGGAACTGGTCTGCGTTGGATGCACGCTGGTCTCTGCAGCCTCTGGATTTCGTAACCAAAGAAGCGACTTTTACAGTCACATTGCCTGTGCTTTTTTTGGTGTTTTAACAGACGGTACGAGGTGTTTGCGTGCACGAAATTATATATTGTGTATGGGGAATAACAGGCGTAGTAGCAACGAAACTCATTGGCCAACTTTACCAAAGCGATAGGGGAAGTAGAACGGTCCTTGAGACATGAAACGTGTGAATAGCGACAAAAGTGTGAAAAAATGAATAAATACATTTCCTTATTAACATTCCATACGTCGTGGCCTGTCGCCTTTCACATTACACTCCTTCAAGTGCAGTAGAATTTAATGCAACGCTTCTGACTGGCTTACTTCACTGAGAGAGAAAATAGGGTCTATGAAAGATGGCGATGTTAACCTGGACTGATCTCGAGTAGCTATCCTGCACTGAAAGAATGAGAAAGGGGACGAAACTGAAAAAAAAGAAGGTTAGAAGGCACGGTGCAAGATACAGTTACATAACTTACAGTGATCGGTCGTCAGACCTTTGAAGACCGAACACCATAGGTCTGAAAATCGTGTCTTGCACAGTGTTGTCTCAACATTTTTTTCTTTTTTTTTTGCTGAGCAGCTTGGCAAAAATTAGCAGGGACACTCTATATAGCATACGCAAGCTTGCCTAGGCAAAGGGCTGCGTCACTTGCTCATAAAGGTATAGAAACAAAATTGCCACTTCATGAAAGCGCAGGTTCAACATGCCGTGGAGTTATTCGTAATTACAAGATATTCAAAATCGCCTCTTTAGATCTTGTTTTTTGCCTGTGTGACCATAATATAATGGGGATATATGCAATTTCACAGAAAATAGCTTCTGCGAACCAAACCAAGCTGCAACAGACACCTGTAAATGCTGGTGCTGCATGGAAGCACTCAAGCAGACACCTGCAAGTGATGCAAATCAGTGTCCTTCTGTTGCAAGAACCTAGTTCATGAGCTCTGAAGAAGGAGATTTAGATCTGACGCTAATATTTGAGGAAATTAACTGCTCAAGAGTAAAAGCTATGTTCCTCGATTTGGTACGAATTCTGTGGAGAGCCTTTGTAGAGGGCTGATCATTATTTGCCATTACGCACATGCACTAATGTTTTCCATGACACGAATTCACTGATCCACCAGCTCAGGTTCCAAGCATGGTATGAACGAAAAGTACAAAAATTGGAGGACGCTTAAGCTTCGCCTTCAAGAGTGGAACGCGATAGCGTTCCCGTCGACCCGCCAAGGGGTGTAAGACGTTGCGCTACGGCGCTGCGACCACTTATGAGGCGCTCCGCATCGGACTTTGCACCCACCAATCACGCGGTGAGCGCCGAGCAACGCAGCGTTCGGCGCGGCAACGAAACGTGCGCCTGAGCAAGCGGAACGAACCAAAGAACTCGGTGTCTGGGAGGGAGAAACGATCTGCGCTAGCCAAACATCGTGATCGTCACGGAAAGCCGGGCCGCGACGCGCCATGAAGGCCGACGCGATCATGGGGCCGACGCCTCGATGGGACCGTCCTCTATCTCGCTTGGGAGCACCACGCAGACGCATGACTCCTCGGAAGCAGCTCGGCACACATTGCGGGGGACGCTTTCCCACCAGACGCGCTACGGCGCAGCGATCACGTCAGAGGCGTCAGTGTCCGTCTGTTGCAAGAACCTAGTTCATGAGCTCTGAAGAAGGAGATATAGATCTGACGCTAATATTTGAGGAAATTAACTGCTCAAGAGTAAAAGCTATGTTCCTCGATTTGGTACCAATTCTGTGGAGAGCATCGGACGCATTCAGCGCATCGGACGCTGCACCTAGGAATCACGCTGTGAGCGGAAAGAGGAGCCACGTCACCAAAACACGAGGGTTCGAGTGACGAGTGAAGTTAGAAGAGGAGAGAGCGAGAAAACTTATTAAACGCAAGGGTAGTGAGTGGGGCATCCTCGCACCGGTCCCCGCACGGCCCGAAGGGGAGAAGCGCGCGAGTGGCGCGCCACGTGTCGGGGCAGCGCCGCACATTGCGAGGAGGGGGTCTTCTGTGTTTGCCGCAAGATGGCTCTGCGTGTGCGCAGAGCGCAGAATAAATGTAGCAGAAACGTACTTCACTACTCATGTAACTGCGACTTCTGTAAGTTACATGCTCATAATTACCGATATACACCGCAGTATAACTTTCTACGGCACGTTTCTAAGGCAACACCGCATTCACTAGAGGTGCTTTTGTACCACTTTGAAGCATCGAACTCGCGGCTGAGTGGTAACGTCTCCGTCTCACACTTGGGAGTCCCTGGTTCGATTCCCACCCAGCCCATCCTGCAAGTTGTCTTTAATACATTAAGTGCCTCCCGGGATTTATCGCTCACGGCCAACGCCGCCGACGACACCTGCTTTTCTGCGACACGAGCTCTTTAACGCTGTCGCGTTAATATAAGGTACAGCACGTGTAATACATCATACTGGATGTAAACAAAACAGATTAGCAAATGAAATAATAAGTGGTGTCTGCTTGACACTGGCTTTGCCATACACAATAACAAAGCTCATTACAGCGTCCACGCAAAAGCATCATTGTCAGCCTCGAATTTATAAAAGATACCCGGGGCGCATACAAATGCAGTCTCAGCTCACGCAACAGAATTGAGCATTATTCTGGCTGTAGAACGAATTTGCTTCGGGAGACGGTTATGTACCGCGTAGACCAGCGGCGAAGAAATTCCGCTTCACCGGGTTGGAACAACTGTTCTTCAAGATGTCCCCATACTATCACCCGTAGTTTTCGCATTCTGGGGTACATAGCTCTATTTGACTGCCGAGATCGTTCTGCGATGTTGCGGAAGCACCACAAAATGTAGCTAGGGCTGCAGCAGACGAGACTCGCAAACCGATCTTGGCGCTGTGGCGGCCGCACGATGGATATTCCAAACATTCTTGCAACTAGCTTCCAGAAGGTGCGTGCTACAAAGCAGCCCTTTACTACATGCGCGTTGGTCTGTGTTTGTGCCCAATATATGCATTTATCATTCGCTACCATATGCCAGCGTTCAAGCCTGTCTCTTGTAGGTGGAATGTCCCACTGATATTGCCAATGAAAATCCTTCACTTGAGAGGGCAAATCAGGTAAAAGCACGGCTGTCCATGTTTGTGTAGTAGCTGTCCGTGAAGGTACAGCTGTCTCACACAGCATTTCACAAAGCCTGGAAGCTGGTGTCGCACGCCACTTTCTAATTCTTAGTTGCACAAGCTGGCTTTGCAAGCGCGCAGCCACCGCATACTGCGGTGCTGGCGTTACCGCCGTCGGAAGCAAGTTGCCTGTAGTCTGCGGCATAAGCGTTCGACGGTAATGGCCCAGCCAATAAAGGAGCAGTGGCCTACCAGGGTACTCATCATCATTAAGTAGATCACATGTACTCTTAGTGCACAGCAGCCTACTGAATGTAACTATGCACGGCAAGCTCCGTCCTCCGCTGGATTTCGGCAGACGTAAAAATTGCTGCGCTACGTATTGCGACTTGTTTAGCCAGAACCACGAGAAAATAAGTGAGTTTACTACTCGTACTTTGGTGATGGCGGGAGAGCTACCCTTGCAGCAAACCACAGTTTACTGCACAATACGTTCTTAATGAAGAAAGCCCTTTCTGCCAGCAGCAGCGGCGACGAAGTCACTGCTTCCGACTGTTCTTTAATGGAGCTGACAATGTCTCGCCATGTGTGAGGTGAAACACCACTTGTACAAAATTTGATACCTAGTATTTGCATATGCTATGTCTGTTTAATGTCCACTGGTAGCGTTATTTCGGCGCGACCTAAATTTAATGCCTCACATTTTCTCATATTTATTTTGCCCCCTGACATTGAAGCATATTGATTATAAATACAAAATACCTCTACAAGACTGTCCCCATCCCGCAAAAACAAAGTGATGTCATCCGCATACGCTGATACTTTTATGCACCCGGTTCCCGGCATAGGAAGACCTCTTACGAGTGGGCTCTCGCTAAACAGCCTTAACAACGGGTCAATCGCAAGCACAAACAATATCGGTGACAAGGGACGACCCTGCCGCACTCCCCTTATCACATCAAATCTAGGTGTTAAAATGCTGTTAAGCAGTAGCTGAGCTGTTGTTCGCGAATACAACATCCGCAGGATGTCTACAAACTCTTCAGGGAAGTTATAGCATCGTAAAACCCCAAATAAGTACTGGTGGTCTAAGCAGTGGAACGCTTTGGCTTGGTCCAAGCTTACTAATACTCCTGTAGCTTCCCGTGCTGTTGTGTATTGTATGATATCACGTGTTAAGTTGAGAGACGGAAATATACTCCGACCCGGCACGGAACATGTTTGATGTACACTGACTATTTTCGGCAATAATATCTTCATGCGATTTACAAGAAGGGTTGTCAATATTTTATAGTCTGTGTTGAGCAGCGTTATAGGCCTCCAGGATGAGGGTTCTACAAGGTTGGAGTCTGGCTTTCGCGAGAGCATTACGCGGCCCCGATTAAACGATTTAGGAATACCTTCCCGCGCAAGAATGCCGTTAAGGAGCGATACTAAGGCAGTGCCTACTTCCTCCCAGCAAGACCGGTAAAATTCGACTGGTAAGCCATCTGGACCGGGTGTTGATCCGCTGTTCATAGATCGTATAACATCAAAAACTTCTTGCAGATTTGTTGAAGACAATAAATTCTGGCCTTCTGGATCTTCCACTTGAGGTAGGTTAGTGCAAAAGTCCGAAATTTCTTCACTCAAGAGCTCTGCATTGTAAATCTTTTCCGATGAAAATGCGTCTTAGAACCAGTTCCAAAAAATTCTTTCGATATCTCGCCTTGCACCACTCTCTGTGCCATCTTCTATTATAACCCTTTCAATGGAAGAGCTGCCATTTTGCCTTCTGCTGGACACACGAGCCAGCCGCAGTACCTCAGGGTCAGAAATTGGCCTGTTCGTCATTCACGCCTTTGCAGAGGTGCGAGAGTACCAGCTCATAAGTCTATGGTAGCGCTCACGCTGATGATCTAGGTATTCGCGCATTAACTGTGTTTGGGAGTCACCGTCTCGTACTATTCTTCTCCTTCTCAGGCACTCACAAAGCTGTTCGGTCTCTTTTATTTTTCGTTTCCTGCTAGCTGCCATGCATACTGACCTCCACCTTTCCTTTAATGTATCCCACGCTTCGATATCACATGTATAATCGCAAACTGTTGTAGCTACTGATGCTTTTAGTTCGGTTATAATCGCCTGGTCACGCAAAGAAGCAATGTCTAGTCTCTACATATGAGTGCGCTCACCTGGCCTTTCTTCGAGGTTCAATATGACAGCGAAAGGGCGATGATCTGAAATGTACCCGGCGTCCGTGGGGAGATAGAGGATGCTGCACTGGACAATTTGCGTAGTTAATTCAGGGGGGAAATACATTCGATCTAGACGACATTGCGATTGCCTTTGCTGCCCTGTGGCGCCAAAACTTCCGCCATGCATATGGACCCAGGCATCCGATAAATTGTATTCTTTCACTATACGAGATAATTCAGTTGCATGCGTATTGGAAGCGTTTTGTCTTGGCCCTCGTGAATCGCGCATGGGGTCGAGCACACAGTTAAAATCGCCAACAATAAAGGATGGGTGGTTATCTAACAAAAAAGGGGAGAGTCTCGCAAAGAAGTCATTGCGGTCTGACCGTATGGCGGGTCCATAGACATTCAATGCCCGAACTTTCCTCTCACCCCAGAAAAAATGAAAAGCTGTTACACGACCTTCCAAGTTAAAAAGGCGGTGACTTCCATGTAGAAGCACCCTACGACAAACCACCACCCCTACACCACGACATCTCCCGGGGCTATATGAAAAATAAGCTTTAACAGAAAATTCATCACATAATCTTTTAACTTCCTGCTTGTTTCTCAAGTTACACTCCTGGAGAAAGAGGAGGTCGACTTTTTCTCGCGGGCGAAATGAATGACTTCTCTCTGCTTATCTTGGCTACGCAATCCTTGTGCGTTAAGTGTCATTATGTGCAAATACATGGTGAGTTAGTTGCGTACAGAAATAGAATAAGACAAATGACTTACCACAAGCTAGTTGCGAACTGAATCGGCGTCCTACATCAGTGCAACAGCCAAAACACGGCAAAGTCAGCAATGACATAGGAGTATGACAGCAGCGAACGCGAAACGGGCACTGCTCATGTTCTTCACACAAGTTAGCCGGAAGAAAGCTGATTACTAAAATACCGAGGTTGCAGACGCTCGCACAGGGACGGGAACGCGATGTCTGCGCCAAACACCGTTCCGCCAACGCTGCCTGAGCTTCGTAGCGGGGAGTAGAGGAAAAGCAGCCCTTACGGGCAGCAGAAGCAGTGTAAGGCGCCATTGTTAGTACGTCTCCGAATCGGAGACAACGTCCATGGTAGTGGTGCCTCGTCGCATTTTCTTGCATTTCTTGGAGGGTGTCGCCATTGGTTCTGATGACGTAGAGCTCTCTGAAGAACGCATTCTCTTGGCTTCTTCAGACGCTGTTTGCGAGCGCGTGTGTCTCTCATTCACCGCTATACTAGTACCACTCGCAAGCGCGTTTGTTGTCTTGGCAACCGGCGTGATCCTCGACGGACCGGCCGAGACTTCGGGGAGGCCGCGATGGCGTGCATCCGCGTCCTCGCTAGCGTTCGGTCTTGTAGCACATGCAAGGAGCCGTTCCCGCTGTGATAGCGTAGACTGGGCGTCTAACGTAGGCTCCTCGTCGTCTTCCGTGGCAGACCACGCCATTGAGGCAGGTGGCGTCTCGTTGCTCTCTTCGTCAGTAGAAGGAGAAGACGCAGCGTCGCTGGCATCGGGGGACGCTGGCGTCGGCAGTGGTAGAAACATTTTATTCAGGAAGTTAATGAGAGAGTTGCTTGCTGTGCGCCTGAGTGGCAGCCCCCTATTCCGGGACGCCATTGAAGATGGTCGCTGCCCGGGCGCGCGCCACCAAGGAACGTTGAGCTTCCAAGGTAGAGCAGCCGAGCAGGTACTCCTCCCAAGCCTCTCTAGTAGGGATGGGGAAAGGGGATGAAAAGGAAAGTGGAGTGGCGGGGCACGAAGCCACAACGTGAAAGGTATCGGCGAGGACCTGACAAGTCGGGCATGTGCCTGAGATTTCCGGCATGAAGTGCCGGGCGACCACCGGACTAAGGAAAGTATTGGTCTGAAGGCGGCGTAGTAGTCGTTCGTCCGCTTTCGCCAAACCGCGTGCAGGGTTAGGGTAGAGTCGGCGCTAAGTGCGATAATAATCCAGAATATCGCTGTAGCGTGTGAGGCTCGAGTTGCCAGGATCCGACACAGGACATGAAGGGGCAGCGGCCCGGAGGAAAGAAGCGCGGGCAGCGGCATTCGCCGCCTCGTTGCCGGGAAGACCTGTGTGGCCTGGGGTCCAGATTATGCTGATGGAGTGAGGGTTGAAACGCCAGGAGGCGGCCCGAAGGAGACTAGCCGCCAGCGGGGTGATGGAACCCTGGATGTATCGAGAACAGGCTGAGCGCGAATCTGTCAAGATAGTGCGAGTGGTGGGGTTGGAGGCGGCCAAAGCGATGGCAACCGCCTCTGCATGAGTTACAGTGTCGGCTTTGAACAACGAGAGGCCATCGACGTGGTGACCCTCGGTGCTCACAGCGGCCGTGAAGTGACCTGAGGGGGAAGGGCCCGAGACGTCTACGTAGAATAAGCCGGGGCGTTCGGAGTGGCGCGCCTGGAGGGCTGCGGCACGCGCTTTCCTGCGACCGGGGTGTTGTTCGGGATTCATGTTGCGGGGAAGTGGCTTCACCCATAGCTTCTGGCGCCAGAGTTCCGGTATCGGGGAGGGAGGGACCGGGTTAGAGATTGAGCTGATGCCAAGTCTGTGTAGCAGGCGGCGTCCGCAAGGCGTCTGCGACAGACGAGTGAGTTGATTGACGCGATGGGCTTCCCGCAGCTCCGCGAAGGAGTTGCGCACCCCCAGGGCCGCAAAGCGGCGATTGGAAGTAGCGATGGGCAGGTCCAGCGCGCGCTTGTACACGGAGCGGAGAAGAATATCCAGCTGGTGTTCGTGGTGACGACGCAGGCGAAGGTATGGTGAGGCGTAGAGGACCCGACTAGTCACAAACGCTTGGGCCAACTGTAGGGACTGGGTCCCTCGGAGGCCGCCACGTTTGGTAGAGACCCGCCGAATCATACGGCTCACTTGTTCGCTGGTGCGTCGGAGAGCAGCTATGGTACCCTTAGGGTCCAGGGAGGACGAGAGGTGAACCCCGAGAATCCTAAGGTCCTGGACCGATGGGACAGGGCCGGACGGGAGAGAAATCTGGGGTGGCGGTAGGCGGGAGACTGATAGGAGTGCCGATTTGGATGGGGAACACTCTAGGCCGCAAGAAGCGGCGTAAGTGTCCACTAGAAGGGCCGCCTGTTGTAGGCGTTCCTCGATTTGAGCAGGAGAGCCGGTGTTGGTCCAAATTGTAATATCGTCAGCATAGAGCACATGGTGTATCCCCTCGACCTTCTGCAGGAGGGAGGGGAGGTTCAGCATGGCCAAGTTGAAGAGTAGAGGTGACAAGACAGCTCCTTGAGGTGTACCCCATGTGCCTAGTGGGTAAGGGCCGTGCTCGGTGGAATCGAGGCGGATGAAGACGGCGCGATTAGAAAGAAAAGCGCGGATGTAGTCGAAAGTCTTCAGTCCGCAGTTTGTGGTGGAAACATTAGCGAGAATGCTACTGTGTTTGACATTGTCGAACGCGCCCCGAAGATCGAGAGCGAGAACGGCTTTGTCATTTTGGCGCATAGTAGTCGGCTCTGTGACATCGTGGTGGAGCTGTAGCAATACGTCCTGTGCCGACAGATGCGGGCGAAAGCCAAACATCCTGTCGGCAAAGGTCCCCCTAGCCTCCAGGTAGGCGGAAAGACGGTCGCGGACCATAGTTTCCATGAGTTGGCCGGCGCAAGAGGTGAGAAAGATGGGTCTCAGGGCCTCAATGCTAACCGGCTTGCCCGGCTTGGGGATGAATGTGACCAGCGATGTGGTCCATTCTGATGGGAGTGGCGAGCCGTCCCATATCGAGTTAATAAGGTGGAGCAGCGACAAAAGAGCCTGGTCGGGGAGATTGGCTAGGAGCGACACTGTGATGCCATCCCGGCTGGGAGCCGTGCCCCGCCGCATTTTCGCCAGCGCAGCCCGCAAGTAGGGAAGCGTGTATGGAGCGTCGAGGTTGGAGTTGGGGGAACCAGAATATGTGTATTCGGGGCCCTCGGGGTCGACCGTGCGACAAATGTATCGGTCACAGAGATCCTTCGTGAGTTGATCCGTCGTGCCCTGATAGGCATGCAAGACGCGACGGAGTTGACGCTGTGTTTCTCCACGGGTGGTGGAGGGGTCCAGAAGGCTCCGGAAGAGTCGCCACGTGCTCTTGGAGCTCATCTGGCCTGCTGCCTTCGTGCAGGTGTCGGTCCAATTTGAATCGGCAAGCTGCGCAGAATATGCAGCCGCTTGTGTGGTGACTGCCTCGATACGGGAGCGGAGTTTGCGGTTCAGCTTGTTTCGCCGCCAACGGCGTATGAGGCCGCGGCGAGCATCCCAGAGATGGAGGAGGTGTGGATCGATAGCAGGAGTCACGTTAGAGGTGGCAAGGGTCCGTGTGTGCGCTCGTTGCGTATGAAGGGCATAGGATGCCCACGCCGCGTATTCGTCTGAATCACGGATCGGGGGGAAGGGTTGAGATCTGAACTTGGTCCAGTCGGTAAGACGGGCCTGGCCCCAGTGTTGGCGCATTTTCTCTCGCGGTGTGAAGGCAATGCGGAGCAGAAAATGATCGCTACCGAGGGTTTCATCGAGATTCTCCCACGTAGCATCGCGGATGTTACGGGTGAGGGAGAGGTCCGGGCAAGTGTCACGTGACACCGAATTACCGCAACGTGTGGGATGTACCGGATCGGCGAGCAGCGTGAGGCTAAGCGAGGAGATGAGCTCCTTAAGCTGTCGGCCTCTGGTCTTTTCGTAGTGGTAGCCCCAGTGAGGGCTGGGGGCATTAAAGTCGCCGACTATCACCAGAGGTTCACGGGCCGCCGTACGCAAGGCCTGATGGAAGAGTTACGCGAAGGAGACCCCCGATAGGTGAGGGGGCAATACACGTTCAGAATATGAATCGAGGGTTGGCCCCTCCGCTGAGGGAGCACTGAGACCATGCAGTAGTCATACGGGAGGTCCAGATCGAGATCGATATGAACCGCCGTGTACATCTTATGCACGAGGAGGCAAGTGGTGGTGCCGCCTACGTAGGGGCAGTAGCCGGAAAGGGTTGGGGTTGAGCCAGATCCTGGAGTGCCAAGACGGCCGGTTTAGAGTCAAGTGATTGGAGAAAGAGGGAAAGGTGTGAGCGCTTTCGCCTGTTCCCGAAACCTCTGGAGTTCCACTGTACGATATCGAAGCGGGACGGTAGATTTGAATGGGGTGTACGATTGGTGGCCATCATGAATGTCCTAGATTTTATATGTCATCCTCCATGCCCTGTTCGGAGCCTTGGGAGACAGGAAAGGGGATGGAAGCCGGGTTGCCCTGTGTCGAGGTGGTGGTGGCCACCTTGCGGCGCCGGGGAGCGGAACCGACACTACTTCGCGAGGTAGAGCGGGACCGTGATGTTTTGGATTTGAACTGAGTAATCGCCCAGGCCTGAATGGCCTGTACTACTTCAGCTACAATGTGTTGAACGGAAAAAGTGGAGATGTGGTGGAGGAGTAGATTGTCAAGGCGGGAGACGCGTTCCTCGAGGGGCAAAGTTGAATCAATCGGCAGAGAAGCCTTAGCTACGGTAGCCGGGGGAGTACTCGGTGTGGGCGCCGCCTGAGGGCTAGGCTTGAGGGGGGCGGCCGGCGGGGCCGTCTGGGTAGGGACGGCAGGGTCGGGCGCCTGCGAAGTGTGCTGTTGCAGGGATGCAACTTGCTTGGTCAGTAATGCAATCTGCCGCTGAAGGTCCGCGTTCTGCTTGCGAAGCGCCGCAAGTTCAGGAAAGGGAGGGGCAATAGGTGGGGGAGAGAGAGGCTTGGGAGCAGCAATTCCAGCCCAACTACTCACCTGTGGTGGCGCCGTCGAGACAACGAGCGGCGGAAATTCTTGGGTGTCGGCCGGGCGCTGGGAGCCAGGCTGTTTCGGGTGGGCGTCCTTCTTGTCGTAGAGTGGTGGTGACGTGAGCGCTCGAGGATGTGCCGAGGGCGACGTGGGCTTCCGGTATTTGCCCGTGCAACCTCTGGCCCCGGTCTCGTGAGCACCGTGACAGAGGAGGCACTTGGGTTGGCAATCGTGGTCGGTGAGGCCTTCGGGAGCGAGGGTCCCACACTTGGTACAGCGGTCTGGGTTGGGATGGGGGCACACAGACGGCCGGTGGCCTATGGTGCCGCACTGGGGACAGGCCGGAATTGTCTTTTTATACGGTCCAACGTACGTCGCCACGCAGTGGTAAAAGAGGATGCGGGGGAGCTTCGTGCCCTCGAAGGTAATCACGGCCGCGGTGGAGTCGCCGAGTTTACGGACCGCAAGGATGGTACCTTGGGGCCAGTGAAGTTCTAGCTTTATCATTTGAGGGGTCTCGGCAGGGTTGATGGTAATAACCCCCCTGCAAGTTTCCCCGGTAGGCTTGGCGTGACCTCGGACGGGTAGCAGCTGGTCCGCCACCGGCAGCCGGAAATCTCCGAGGAGTTTTTCAGCCTTGGGCAGCACGGTGGTGCTGCAGATGATGATGTTCTGGTCCCAGATCGGCCACACTTGCACTTGTGTGGTGGTCGGGTCACCCAGGTAAGCCCGGATTGCGTCACCCAGACGATCAGCGGAGGAAAAGGTTCGGAGCTCGCAGGGAATGCGAGGCTTGAGAACCACGATGTAGTCGTCTCGGGAGAGGCGAGGAGTTTGACGTGGACGCCACTTGCGTTGTTTCGCCAACGGCGAAGAAGCAGAGGTGCGCGTGGCGCCTGTGGGACGCCGCGCATGTGTGCCTTGCGCAGCTGCGGAATGACCGTCAGCTGCGGCATCTCGGTGCAGGGACGCGGGCTTGCGTTTCGCTTGCTTGCGTTTCCAGGTATTCACCATGTCTTCGAGGTATTCCTTCTCCGATGGCAGAGGTTGGTCGGCAGAGGAAGTCTCCATGCTGTAATGAAAACGCCTGCCGTTTCATTACAACGAACTGTGTGCATTCAATTCTTTTGCGTCCAACAAACACTTCAGAAGTAATTTTACTGTTCTCCGCACTAAACAATAGCAATTCCTGCGATGCTGATAACATTAAAATCAAGCCTGTGAAATTTGTAATAGATATTATCGCTCCAGTACTAGCCCATATTTATAATATATGCCTTTCTACCGGTGTGTTCCCGTATAAAATGCAGATGGCAAAAGTAGTTGCATTGTTCAAGAAAGGTGACAAAACTGCCCTACCTAATTATAGACCTGTGTCTATTCTCCCTATATTTTCGAAGTGCTTGGAAAAAAATAATTTTTTGCAGAATATCAGACTTTCTGGACAAGCACAACTTGATAACTAAGCATCAGTACGCTTTCCGGAAAAATATGTCAACACAGCTAGCTTTGCTTGAACAGAAAGAACTAATTCTAAATAATTTTGAGAAACGTTTGCTAACATTGGGAGTATTTGTCGATTTTTCAAAAGCCTTCGATTCTATAAATCATGATCTCTTGCTTAGTAAGTTAAACCACTACGGTATACGCGGCAATGCGCTTGACTTGATTAGGTCGTATCTTGGTCATAGAAAGCAGTTTGTACAAGTAAATAGCTTTAAATCTGAAGTTCGATCGGTCAATGTAGGTGTACCCCAGGGCAGTATTTTAGGGCCCCTCCTCTTTAATATCTTTATTAATGATTTAGTAAACATTGATGTTGATACGCGTTACGTAATCTATGCTGATGACACTACGTTATTCTTTTCATCTAACCGCCCTGCCGAATTGATTATAAGAGCTAATGCAGTTTTGAATAAACTAAACACATGGTCATCTGACAACGGTTTGACTATCAATTCACAAAAAACTAAGGCGGTGTTATTTCGCGCTAAGAACATGCAAATTACTCTAGAGGAACATTTGCTAATGAACAATTCTAAAATTGAACTTGTACACTCGGTAAAATCGCTAGGTGTATTTTTTGATCATACTATGACGTGGCAGAGCCATATAGATTTTCTTGCTAGTAAGCTTTCACAAATCACTGGAATATTTTATTCCTTGAACTATCTTCCTCGCTTTATTAAGTGCTTGTTATATAATTCACTTTTTCTCAGCCATTTAAATTATTGTTGTTCGGTCTGGGCTACCACTTCTGACACAAATATCAACAGGCTGTACATACTGCAAAAGAAGGCTCTTCGCGCTATTTGCAATAAACCATACGATTTCCCTTCAGCTTATTTATTTCATAAACTTAACACACCGAAAGTACAGGCCCTTTTAAAGTATCGTTTAGTGCTTGCGTATAAAAATGAACAGAAAAAGAACATCAACTACATTACTTCTATGGCTAACTTAAAACTACACGAAACTCCATACAGCACAAGAAAGCCAGAGTACTGGCACGTACCAAAATCGCGCACAAACTATGGATCACAAATGCTGTGCTCCAGACTACCTCGGTTATTAAACGATCTTATTGTTAATAAAATTGATATTGCAACTTGTTCTCCTCCTGATATTCTTGATTTTTTTTTCTCATATGTGAGTTGTACAATGCCTGTGTGCTTTTGAAGTGCAGTGAGATTTCGTGTTTTTGCTTGCTTGCTCACATCTTGTTTTTGTTGTATTTTTTTTTTCCTCGCCTGATTTGCGATGCGTGTGCATGATATGTTGTAATGCTTGAATATGTGTGTACTTGGGAAAACTGTATTTCCGCGCTGCTGCTCCCTTATTTTCTTTTTGTATTTTTAAGGGTATTTGGGGCTAGTCAAGCTGCTACGAGCAGCTTTTTTCCCCACTTTACCCCCGCAAAGCTGTATTTAGTTTTTGTGGAAATAAAGCATACATACATACATACATAATCACTTGCAGTGAGGCAGGGTCGTAGCCCGTAACCGCAGTGGCTACCGCCATCGTCGGGCTGAAAGCCGCGACGAGGGGCGCTAGGCGTAATGAGACAAAGCCTAGCGAGGCGGCGTGGTAGCCGGGAGTGAAAAGTCTCTAAGAGTGCCGAAAATTGGTCCACCTGGACGAGAGTGGTATCCGGGCAAAGCACAGAGCTTGGCGATCACGATAAAACCGGTTGTGAGGGGGATGATGGTGATAGTGCGCAAAAATACGGGAGCATCCGCGGAGCCAGTGCGAAGAACGTCCGACGCCGCCGAGCGATCGCAGCGCCCCCTGGCGTCGGCGCCTCTGGGGCACTTTCTTTTCCTGGTTGATCTGTGGCTTGCATCTGTGCTGCCTCTTCAGATGTATTCTCTTCCATTCGTGGCTGGGCGGGCGTCAGTGGTGTCACTGCAGCAGCATACGAACGTGGCAACACACAGTCAACAGCGGCGTGCTCGCCATTACAACGTCTGCATGGCGCGTTGCACGTTGCAGTCGCACGGCCGAAAATAGCACATCGGGCGCATCGAGCTGATGTGCAGGCGGCCCAAAAATGACCTTCTGCTCCGCATTTGGAGCACACTCTCTTCATTCCTTTGTATTCTAGCATTACCCGAAAGCCAGTCACCATGATGAAATTCGGTGGAGGTTTTACCATATCGAGCTTGACCAGTCGGCTGCCATTGCTGATGTCCGTCCTTTCCTTGAAAACAACGTCGGAAATGCCTCGGCACTTCCCATACGGTGCAAGTGCAGCAATCAGCGCGTCGTCACTGACACAGGGTGGAAGACGATAGACCGTCACATTAACCACTAGAGTGTCCATGCGTTCCAGCGGTACGACCTTGTTGGCGAGCAGCAGGGAGCCTTTTGCCGCTATCTTGGCTGCCTGAGCCGCGGAGCGGACAGCTGCCAAGAACTTGTTGCGGCCGTGATGTTGCAGATACTACAACCCTCCGGCACCTACGACTTCTTCGATGGAGTTGATGATGGCATCAACAGGCGTCGAAACCGGTACACTGAAGAGGAAGCACTGGGCTTTCGTTGGGCGTTGAGCAGGCGCTGGTCTGTCCATAGCTGATTCACCTAAGCAACCACGACGCAATGCGTGGTGATGATACGCACGAAACAGGTCCCGAGAACAAAACGAGATTATCTGAGCAACCAGTCAAAACTTAAGAAAATGCGGCCTTAGGCCCCCAACCCTTTGTATAGGATCGCATTACATACGCTTGTTACTGCCCAAAGAAGTTACAAAATATATTGCTCCCGAATTCTTCATAATATTTCTTCACAATATCCCCTCATGCTATAACTTCTAGTACGCAGAAGTTTTATTTGTCATTTACAATAGAGGGGCGACTTCCAAAAGGCAGATGCAGGGCACTATACACTTGATTGTCCTCTTTTGGCGCTGAGACAGGGTTGCCTGTGCTTTTTTCAACGCCAGCGGTCCGTGAGTTACGCGGCGCGTCCGGCGCACCAGCAGAGTCCGGCACCGTCTAAGCCAGCAGCATCCGGCGCACCGCGGATGGCTGTTTGGCTGAGACCAGGCTTGGAATGAGGTTGTGTCTGTGACAGCAAATTATTGCGTCCATATGGACCAGTGCACAGTATGGCGTAGTGCGGTGTGGTGCGGTGTGGTGTGGTAGGGTGTGCCGTTGCGAACATGCACCACGCCCTTTTTAGGATTGCGGCTAGTATAATCTCCAACCATCTGCTTTGCCGGTAACCATTTCATGCTTACATCTGCTCTCGATTACAGGAGAGCCAGCATTTTTCTATTCGCTTGGGTTGCCACGGGGCGTAACGTTCGATCAAAATGTTTAGTTGTTATTCTTTTACGGTTTCAATATTGATATCTCACCCCATGTAAACGAGATGTTTGATTTTACGACTGCCTTTCTTCGCTTGGTAGGTTTGCTAGTACTCGTGTTTTACAGATACGACTGCGGTATGTGTAGTTCACTTGCTTTATTGCGGACGCTCGAGCCGCAAGAAAGCCATCGGCGCGGTCGCCATCGGTGTCGTGCGGTCCCACTCGACGGCTCATGCGCGGCGTGCTGAAGGCATTTCAGAGTCAATGCGTGCTTTTGGCTGCAACGACGAAGCGCAGTCAACGCACCGTCAACGCTACACTCAATTGCTCAATCACCAGAGCACTTTCACTGCGGACATGAGCGTTCTGCGCACGCCACTATAAGCACACTAGCGTTCCTGCTGAGCTGGTGTGCGTGTGCACTGTTCTGAGTGGAACCGGCAGTGAACGTCAGGTTCAAGTTTTCTAAAATTTGGGAAGACCTTGGTGTCGCCATTGCTTCCGCCAGTTTTCAGCCATCGTGCTGGTACTTTTTGCCCTATCCGAATAGTTTCTTCACGAGTGGGTGAAGCAAGTCGTCAGGACCATTTGGATACTAATCCTATCCCGATACTCGCCTTGCGCCGGCATAGGCCTATCCGGCCTAGCTCGAGTGCCGGTGCCCGCACGCCGACCACGGCGCGACAGCCCGGCCGTACGTCGCTACCTCGTCGCCCATCTCCCGGCTGCCCACCGCCATGGAGTACGCTGTCAAAGGAAAGGAGACGTCCCCCGAAGAATTTTCGGACGTTTCCTGGCAGTCGCCAGGCCTCCACGCCCAAGCGCAACGCCACTCAGCGTTGCGTCCTGCCGCCGCCGCCGCAGCTAAGCATCCCGCCAGACCGGCTTCCCCGCCGTCCCCTTCACCGCCATCGTAGGACGCAAGTGCTTCGCCTCCCCAGACCCGCCGCCACGCTGCGCTCCCTAATCTCCCGGGTGACATGATTCGCGTCGTCCGCCGCCCAAAACCCCCGTCGACCTCACCAAGCTCTACCCTTGCCACTTATACACCGCTTTACTGCAAGCAGCGGGCCTGCAAGACCTCCCACCCGCATCGCGCAACACGGTGCGGACCGAACCGGTCCACAACACCTTTACGCTCAGTGTCGCGGAATCGGCTAGCACTCAAGCTTTCCTCCACATCACCTCCCTCACGGTGTCACCTTCACCATCCACCCCTACGCCCCACCGCCGGACGATGCCCTATGGGGCATCGTCCGGCGGTGGGGCGTGTACTACGTCTTCGACGATTTCACGGATGAAGCCATTCTTGACGATCTCCAGGAAAGTAAACCTACACTCTCTATTGTGGATCTTCTACCACGGGGTCCACCTTTGCTTCCTTCCTTTCCACAACAAGGTGGAGGCCTGTTTCAACTGCGGCTCGACTGGCCACCGCACCGACGTGTGCCCCAAGCTCCGGCAGGACCGCTGCCATTGTTGCGACGACACTCCCCCTCCCCCCCCGGCAACGCGAAGTCTCTCCACCCACTTGCACCCCCTGCTGCATCGCCTGCAACGGGCAGCACTTCACGCACAGCTCCAACTGTAAGCACTACTATAACCGCTACGTGCAGTGCCCTCAACGATCGAACCAATGACCACGTGGCCCGCCGCCTCCCCCCTCCGAGTCGACACGCTGCCTTCCCACCAATCGCCCCGGTGTCGCGCAAACCTGTCTCTCAGCCCATCTAGTCGACGTAGTCCCACGGCGCCCCGGCGCTTCCTTGGCACCCCCTTCGCCGCAGGTCGTCGCACTCACTGCACAAACCGCTCAACTTGCGACTCAGAAAACCCAAAAATGACTCCTTCCAAGCTCAACTGGGAACTCTTGAAGAGAAGATCGAGGCAGCCATCACCCTCCCATCCTTTCTCATCTCCTCAAATGCCTCCTCCACCGACGTGGACGTTCAGACTTCCGAAGGAAGCATTAGTAAGTGCCGCAGACCCAACGCCCCACTTGAATCTCTCCCCTTTTTCGAAGCCATCAAGACAGCCCTGGTGGACTTCAAGAACGGCTGGACAGGCATTTCAACTCCGTCTACCAGTTTCTCACAGTACAACAAGAAGCTCTCAATTCCCTGTGCACGGACCTCGCCGCCTATCCCCCTGCTGCGTCGTTCCAATCTATTCAAGCGTTGGTGGATACTCTTCAAACTTCTATGCTCGAAACTGTCCCGGCCAAACCACCCCTCCGCACCTGCACCACCTTCTCCTCCGTGTCCCGACCCTCGCTACCACCAGCTGAGGCAACACTTGTGTGCTTCCGCTGTTATTCATTGCTAACCTCTCCATTGTCACCGTTTGGCGATGGGCCTGTCGTGGTTTTCGCCCTAAGCGTAACCACGTCCTTCTTCACCTTCAATAACTGGATGCCTTGACTTCTCCTGACGTCATCGCACTACAGGAAACGCACGCCATCGTTTCTCTCTCGTGTTACGTCATCCATGACCAAGTGGCTCATCACTCTCTGCGCCATCCCGTCACGGCCCTACTCACAGGCGGGTTCTGACGGTTTATCGAGCCGAATTACCCTTTCCTACTGTCCACCACGTCTTTCTCGAAGCGACGTGAAGACCCCCTCTGTTTTTATTGTCGACATATACACACCCCCACGCGTCACCAAAGATTTGTTTCTCCTTGCCCTGCTCCATTTTGCTGCAGCGAGAGCAGCCAAATCCCCCTCCTCGTTCTCGAAGATTTCAATGTCAGGCATCCTGACCCCAAGGCTGATGGCCCCGGCACGAGGCTGTGGCAGCTCGCCCACGACATCCACCTCGCCCTGCTCACTGACAACACCCAACCCACACGCATCGGCAACAGCGTGTGCCGCGACACCACCTTGGACCTCAGCTTCTGCCGTTACGTGCACCACGTGCACTGGTCCAATACGTATCAGTCCCTGGGCAGCGACTACTACGTCCTCGCCATTCGAGTCCGCACCTCCCCATGCAAGCCGCGCCCGCAAACGACTGGCTATATGGATTGGGATGCGTTCCAAGCATGCCGGCTGCACTCTGATGCTTCCTACGCCAAGGACCTTTCGATGCGGGCCGACCAGCTACTGGTGGACCTCGACGGGGTTAACTCCCGTCTAGCCCACCTGTGAACTGCTCGCACGGGCCTCACCAACCGTTGGCATAAGCAATGTCTCAACCATCGCCTACGCCGCCGCATTGCATACCTCGATCACACGATCGAGAAACACACCACCGTGTTCACCCGCCGACAGTGCGGGCAGCTGTGCACGGGGCTCTCCTGTCAGATGGGCTGGAAGCAATTCTGGCATCTCCTCCACCCCCTGCTCGACTCCGATTCCGCCAAGTCAGTCGCTCGGCAACAACTACAACGCGTTGCCCAGGTCTACCCCGGCGACACTCCGTCGCTGATGGCAGACTTGGCCGCCAAATACTTTCAGCTCCTGCCCCCAGGCACCTCTTCTCTTCTTCTCGCGTCCTACCCCTAACACCCAACTGCACGCCAATATAATGGAAGCGGAAATCTACACGGCGCTACACAAGCTCCGCACCACCACCGCCCCCGGTCCAGATCGCATCCCCAACAAACTCCTCATGAATCTCGACGCCCCTTTGGTGGTTGCCCTCACTTCGTTCCTCAACGAGTGCTGGTGCTCCGGCAGCATGCCCCAGTCGAGGAAATACACTCACGTGGATTCATCCCGTAGCCGGGCAAGAAACTCACGATCAAGAATCTCTGGCCCATTTCTCTCAGTTTGTGCGTCTGAAAGCTCATGGACACTTCGTCCTAGCTCGCTTGAAAATGTGCGCAGACGCTCACCACTTCATTCGGCTATTCTTACAGAACTCATACTCCTCAACCCAGGCGCTCGCACCTAGCACTACATTCGCTCCTTCCTCAGCACCCGCGCGTCGGAAATCATCGGAGGAGATCTCCCGTCTCCCACGTACGCGCGTCGATCTCGCGGCACCCTCTGGGTGCCGTCATGTCGCCTTTCGTCTTTAATCTCGATCTTCGTCCGCTTCCCGGCAAGCTCGCCTCTGTCCTTGATCTCAAACACACGCTGTACGCAGACGACATCATTCTTTGGGTTGACGTGCATGCGGCTGGTGCCAGTTGTTCGGCGGCTAAATCGGCCTTCCTCCTTATGCGGCCCCCAACGGGCGTCGCCACAAGACCCCTCACGCCATTATGATGGTTCATGCTAACTCCACTTCCATTCCCGTCGTCTGACACCTCCGAGTGCTCGGGCTGATACTGTAGTCCAACCGTCATAATGTTCACACCATCGACCGGTTCTTGCTTAGGGTTCAGCAGACCACGCGCCTGTTCGCCCGTGTCCGAGCGCGGCGCGCGGTCATGCGCAAACACGATCCCCTCCGCCTAGTAGGTGCTTTCGCCGTTTTCCGTCTCACGTACGGCCTTGCTTACACTGGTGTTCTCAATTGGTATCGCGACAAGGTCGACTTCCTCATCCGTCGGGCATACAAGACTGCCCTCGGCCTCGCCCCCAAAGCCTCCACGGCGCGCCTCCTGCGCCTGGGAGTGCACAGCACCCTCGACGAACTGATCGAAGCTCCCCGCCCCACTCAGGTGCGACGCCTTCATCCTTCGCCGACTGGTTACTACACCCTCTCTTCCATCGGTCATGACACCTCCTCCACCCGCCGGACTTGGTCTTACTACCGTATGCTCTTCGGGTGGCGTTCTCTATCAAGCCGCTACCCAAGAATACGCTCGCGGGCCACCACGACGCCCCCGCCAAGCTTGTGTGGCCCAGCTTCATGCTAAGTACGCCGACCACCGGGCAGTCGCCTACGTGGATGCTGCCCGATACACCTCGACCGGGGATGCCTTCACAGTCGTCTCCCTCTCGCCCTCCTCAGCGTCTTCGGGGTGGACAATCACGGCCTCCACCCTTTGAATGCCCTACGCCATCGAGGCGGAGGAGGCAGCCATCGCTTTGGACGCCACCTCGGTCGACGCCAACGTAATACTCTCCGACTCCAGGCACGCTATCTCCAATTTCGCTCGAGGTCTCGTCTGAGCTACCAGCTTATGGTTACTTCGCCCGCTCCTACTGCAGGACGAACAAGGTCACATTGAACTGGCCTTGGTCCCCACCCTCTCGGGCCACCTTGGCAATGAGTTGGCTCACCAACGCGCTCGAGGATTCGTCGACCGAGCAGTAGGCCCCTCAGTGTCGGACGCACCGGTGGCGGAGTCCCTGGTCACCTGCCACGATATTGCCCAGCACTATCGCCTCGAACAATACGCCTACCCACCCCCTCACGACAGTCTTCCCAAGCGGTCCGAGATCGCCTGGCAACGCCTCCAGACCCGTACCTTTCCGTGCTCCCTCACGTATTCGCATAATAACCCAGGTGTGATCGATCCACGCTGCTGCCTGTGCGCCTACGTTGCCTCGCTGAACCACATCCTCTGGGGCTGCCCGGAGGATCCCCCACCCACCGATCTCGTCTAACCACCCCCCGCCGAGGAACGATGGAAGGACCTTTTCCCCAGCACCGACCTAGACATTCAGACATGGGTTGTGGCTCGGGCGGAAGACGTCATCGTCAGGCATAGCCTGACAGCTTATGTAGCTTAGCCTCCCTTACTCCTCATCGCTTCAATTAATAAAGTTGTCACTCACTCACTCACTCACTCACTCACTCACTCACTCACTCACTCACTCACTCACTCACTCACTCACTCACTCACTCACTCACTCACTCACTCACTCACTCACTCACTCACTCACTCACTCACTCCTAAAATTTCAGCGGGTGCTCTCGAAGGTCGACGGTTTGCCATCGGTCTTATCTTGTGCACCAGTGAGTTGTGACGCCTGCAACGCCACTGGTGACGCTCCTCATTGTACCAGCGTTGTGAGACACCTGCGGCACTGTTCTGCACTGCAGCCGTTGCCTGATGTGCTGCGTGGGACATGTCGCCTCCGCATATCTTTCCAACACCGTTTCAGGAGTTCAAGCAAAACGCCAAACCTTGCTATCATTGTCACTGCGTCACCCTTCGGGAGAAACTGAGAATTTTTTTTCTTATTTTGCGCAATTGGATTTCCTTGATTTCTTCCATTTTTACATTACTGTCTATAAGCTCTTGTCGGTGTTTTGAGTGCCTTGTGTCCCGTCAATGAAATAACGAAACATGTCGTTTTGTTGCTGTGCTTCTTTATACAGTTAAGTACCCACGAACATTTGTGAAAGCTGCTTTATTGCACCGATCGGCTCATTTCGATTCATGTTATCCATTTTTAATGCTAAAGCATCAAATCGCCAATTGAGCGGGAAAGCCGGCGTCTGTAGCAGGGAAACGGCACCTAAATTTCGATTGGCTGTCACGCCATGTCCCGTGCGTGCCTCCGCGGTGCAAAGCAGGCGAAAGGGAACCCCAACTGGCGCACAGGCGCGCCAGCTGTAGCGCCAGGGAATCGCTGCGACGCCACGTCACTATCGCTCTAGGAAGTCTGTATTATCCGCGCAAGCTCTTACCTGCTTTCTAACTTCCCCTCGGTAATCTGTATAAAGAAATTACTGTATAAAAAATAAAAAAAAAACTTCAGAGACGCCTACGCTTAGCCTTTAGGAGTAGAACGCCGATAGCATTCAAGCCTCCCTGACTGCTGCTCAAGCTTCCCGGCAACTGCCGCTTATGCAACCGTAATTTTTACCAGGGAACACTTGTGGCGAACGCCATGCACGAAGGCGAGGTTTGTGCTTCTTTTTTACAGCGAAGCTGTTAAGGGCCAGTTCCCCCAGGATCGCGTCCATGTGTAGACACAAAGCTCCCTAGACGTGGACCGATACCGAAGGTAGTGCAATGCCGGGTCAACCCGCGGCGGAGCGGAAGCAGGCGTTAAGCATTCTCCATGCGTGGGCCGATCCCGAAGATAGTGCAATGCCTGCCCGACACGCAGCGTAGGTGAAGCAGGCGTTAAGCATTCTCCATGCGTGGACCGATCCCAAAGATAGTGCAATGCCGGGTCGACCCACAGCGGAGGTGAAGCATGCGTTAAGCACTCTCCATACGTGCTCCGATCCCGAACACAGTGCAATGCTGGGCCAACCCGTGACGGAGGTGCAGGTCGTCATCAAGGGGCCCACATGCATAGCTTCGCTGGTCATCCTTCTTCACAGAGTGAAAGGGCACTGGGTTTTTTCTATTCCCCGCACGGACAGCGCTGGTGCTGCAGTGTATGCGTAGAGGTGAACGCCATCTGGTGGTGCTGCGAGGAACCGAGCGGTGCAGGCCGCTCTGACATTGTTAGAAACGCGGAGCGATCGGTGCTGTGATTGGAAGAAACTTTTAGCTCACGTTAACGAACGCCCAATGCCTGATTTCCTGCGCAACGTGGTCATTAAAGCTATCACTTTAATACATTCGAAAGCAAAACCGTTGCGGAAGTGAGTTTCATACCTACGACTCCACGCTCAGAAGCCGAGTGTCTTACCCACTGGGCTAAACGAGCCAAGCATCTCAACGCGCTCGCTTGCCCGCGAGGAGTTCATAATTCAAAGGACCGCTCAGTGGCGTTCAATTGGACTTTAATGCTTTCACAATGACAACTCATCCGAAGAGCTTAGGTATCCTCAATTATTTTTATTAATTAACAGCTCGTAGACAAACTGTAGACAAAATTGTCGCTAGCGTTTCCAGCTGTATCACATCAATTATTGATGTGAAACGTCAATTCGGCCATTGAACCAAAAAGCTGGGGGTGTCTGTAGCAGCAAAAAAAGGAATAAAGAATTCTGGCTCTCGCGTAATCGAGAGTAGATATAAGCATTAAATAGTTACCGTTAATGCAGATTGGTTTGAGATGATACAAGCCACAACCTTAAAACAGGTGTAGTGCCGGTTGGCAGCGGAACACCACACCACGCTATACTGTGAAATGGTCCACGTGGACACAATAGTTTCCAGTCACAGACAGACCCTCATTGCAAGTCTAGTCTCGGCCAAACCGCCATTTGTGGCGCGCCGGACGCGCCGTGGAACTCGCGGACCGCTGGCGTTGAAAAAAGCACAGGCAACCCTGTCTCAGTACCAAAAGAGGACTATAAAGTGTGTAGTACCCTGTATCTGCCTTTGAACGTCGCCCCCCCCCCCCCCCCCATTCGTAATGACAAATAAAACTTCAGCGTACTAGAAGTTACAGATTGAGTGATATTGTGAACAAACGTTAGGAAGAACTCGGAAGCAATATTTTTTGTAACTTGTCTGGGCAGTAACTAGCGTATGTAATGCGGTCGTATGCAGGGATGGGGGCTGAAGTTCTCGTTTCGTTCTCGCACGATGCCCGGATGTTCTCGTTCCATTCTCGTCTTGGGAGCCCGGGAACCGTTGTCAGATGGGAAGGACTTGGCACCTTTGAAGGCGCCGCGTCCATGAGCTTTCGTTTACTCATCAACCCAGTATCATTCGATACATTGACGCCGGTTCCCCCCCTCAACCCGGGTTGACTGGGCGGGGGGCTTTGGTTCGGGCCAACGGTCCTTCCCGGACAAGGGGGCTGTTGTGGTGCAGCCACACAGAGTTACTGCACTCAACACACAAACAGCCATGTCGGTCTTACAGGACTTAAGCCTGACTGAGCCTCGGACTGCCTCGGCGCAAAACAGGCCAAGGCATACAACCATGGAGAGCCCGGATAACGGCTCAGGATTCTGGCTCAAGGTCTCTCGAAGTTCGCCCAGAAAGGGAGCTAAAAGTATTTCATGCTTAAAACGGAACCCAAACTTCCCGTTTGCTACGACGCCATGTCACGGGTGCGCCTCGCGCGCTCGTGACGCTGGCTCGCGCTTGTTGACTCAGGCAGCATGTACCGCTATGGAGTCTGAAGCATCTACATCGTCGGCAGCTGCCACCTCGGCAGTAGCGAAACGTCAGTGGCATGCGGCGTTGGCACCGCGGGTTGCTGTAGCTTGCTGGCTCGGGCAGCAAGTACCGCTATGAAGCCCGAAGCGTCTACATCGTCGGCAGCCGCAACCACGGCAGTAGCGAAACGTGGGCGTACACGCCAGCACACCTCACACAAATTAAAGGAGCGGAAGAATGCAGAAAAACGGGCTGGCCGCAAAATACACCGTCGTCGTCAGCCCTCCCAATAGACAGCGGTTGGAACGAGCGTGCAAACGCAATCATTAATCACAGCACCAAACTCGAAGGGCCGCTCAGCGGCCCTAAACCGGACATTAATTCAGTGTATTCAGTGCATTCACAACTGATAAGTTCTTGGGTGTCCTCAGATTATGTATTTTTACCTTAGAGAAGTAATAGCGCATGAACCTGTGGCGGGGTTGCATTCTCGATTGGTTCATTCAGTATACGTTCAGTTTTGGGTGGCCTGAGACGTCTGGCGTCAATCAAACGGCAAGCATTTTGCGCGCTATCTTAGCTACTGAATGTCTACTGAAATTGATCGTTTGTAGGTTACTTCGTGCTTAACTTTAACATAATATAGAACATGGCAATGATTCTTTCACATAGTATAGAACATAGTAATAATTAAAGAGTTACCTATCTCAGACGCTGCTTATTTTTCACTCTTGGTGGAAAGTACATTGGAAGGTTTCCAGCAGGCTTTATAAACAGTTAGTCAACTTGCCCTAATTATTTCCGTATACCTAACGAAAAACGTCAATCTTAGGAGATAGTAAACCTGACGATTTAAATTTTTCTCTATTGCGTGGCTAGAGGATCATTTAGAGTGTACACCTCATTTTCTCTTTGCTTTTCTTTGTTTAGGAGAACCACAGCGGTCATGACTTCTGGTTAAACACTGAGCCGTTGTTCACGGACAAGGGGACGTACTCTAGTTCCCTTTACACAAGGAGGGCGGAGTACATCATCAAGAATAGGAGTGATTGTCAGGTATAAATTGCGCCTTATTTATACATGTTTGCCCGATTTTTTTAAAGACATGTTTTCCTTGGCGAGTTACGGTCTGTTTCTAACGTGTGTTCCTAGCCTCTTTCGTGGGTTGGTCCCGAAGGTAGTGCAGTCGAAAAATATGACAATGCCGATGATCATTGATGACAATGACGATTATGTTGATGAGGATACTTGTGATGATGATGAAGCCGACAATGGTCATAATGATTATGATTATGACCATTATTAAAACAATGGCGATGACGATGACGCCGTTGATGGTGATAAGCGATAACAAAAAGTTGGAAGGCGATTCAACCTCTAGTTGACGTCGATCAAACATTGTCGCTCCAGCGTGGCTCTCTCAATAAATTATACGGTTCATACACTGCATTGTCACCCACATTTCGGCCAGGAAGACATTGTCTTTCATCGAGCAACTAGAGGTTGAATCGCCTTACTTTTTGTTTTTCTTTGTCTCTTTTTTTCAGGTGGTTTGCAGACACCGCAGTATTTACATAAAATGCGAGCACTTCAATTACAAAGTGAAACTTCAAAGTGGTTCTATACATCTTTCACAAGAATATGCTAGACGCTTAAAATAGCAGCTCTAGGAATTTTTGTTGAACGCGTTGTCATAACCTGTCGTCAAAAGTGCTGCTATTCCAGTTAACCACTATGAACCTCGGTAATATGGAGTTTGTAACGCACTAACGGTCCACGCAAAGAGTAAGGTGAGTTCACGCTCTTTGCGGCCGACAATGACGACGACGACGGAAACAACTGCAACAACGACAGCTACAACAAAAACCACAACAACCAATAAATTCAAAATAAATCCTGAGGTACTACGTGCCAAAACGACGACTTCATTATGAGGCACGCCATAGTGGGGAGCTCCGAATCAATTTTGACCACCTTGGTTTCTTTGACGAGCCCCAATGCAGGGTACACGGGTGTTTTTGTATTTTGCTCTAATCGCAGTGAAGCTTGTTGGGCTAGTCGAAATGTGGCCTTCACGACCGGGATTTATTTCCGCAACCTCGCGCTTAGCGACGCAACAACAACAACAACAACAACAACAACAACAACAACAACAACAACAACAACAACAAAGTATGGGATGTTCAATATGGTTACGCGATGATTGACTGAGTACCACTGGAATATCCTCTAGACACAAGAGAGCCGGGCTGCCGCTTGTCTAAAATGATCACTGCGCCTTAACAACACTCTTTCGTGATCTCTTAGCTATAATTACCCAGAAATTTCGGACATCGCCCCTGCGGCCATCTGTCTAAATTTTCACCATAATGCACCAGGGTAACTGAGTGTCGAGCATTTTTAAAAATGAAAGGCTGCCTGAATTTCAACATCTCCAAGATTCCTGGACGTGTTACTCAGCAAGGCACTTCTCGCACCTACTTGAAGGTTACAGATTGCATGTGTGCTTTTGAAGCAATTCCTCATTACAGGAATTGCCGCGTAGAGTTACTGGAACACACTGACTGTTTCAGTCGACAGGCAGCGCTTCCCTCCACTTAGCATACAGGCTGGGGGAGCAGCGCCGAATTGAGACCGATTTGCCAATAGTCAGAGATTATGAAGCTGCAATGGCGAGAATGGTGCACTCCAGGACCTTTTGGCACGCATAACGTTTGTGAGAAGTTTCGAAGCCATTATGAGTGCGACCACGCCCGGCGTTCTGTAGCTCAGTGAAGTGATGACCACGTTGCTTTCCGGCTTTTCATACTCTGTAGCTTCGGAATAATGAAGGCTTTACGGCTGGTATAACTTGTGCACTTAATTTGCAACTTTCGACAGAATGTCGGCATCGAACAGAGCGTTGAGAAAGTTGTTGATGCTATAGCTCCACAAGGACATTTTCCCTCTTCCGCAGCCCATTCTTCTTGTGATGAGCTACCAGTCGGCCCACTCGTCAGAGGAAGCAGAGGCCTTCCAGGCGCCGCAGCAAAACATTGAAAAGTTTCCGTACATAGGAGAAGAGAACAGAACAATTTATGCTGGTAAGAGCATGTTTATGTACAAATATGTTCCAGAGTGCTTCATAGTGCATTTAGAGACCTTACTTCAAATTGTTCAGCCGCTGCGTTGGGGCGCACACATTACGCTTTGAGCATAACTATTCCTTAATGGGCATTCTTTGAGTAATTCAGGCAGTCTTGCAACAACCAATATTTACCAATGTTTCTTCGATCCTAACGAATGGAACTACAAGGCTGTCACCTGATTGTCAGTGCCCACAACCATTTATGACCGCTATATCTAAACAATCCGGACACTGCTGTGTTGTGTGTTTGCGGCATTTCGGTCGAACTTTGTTCAACAATAGATTCGTGGGGAGCTAAAAGTACTGTCTGGATCGGTGCAACAGTGCATTTGCTCTGAAGGCTTACAAAACTGAAGGCTTACTTACAAAATTATCAAATACAGTGGACGTGTTTTGCTAAGGCGTTGTGGTAATGATAACAGTGAATACAGCGTTTGCTTTGCAGTAGACTGAGAACTGCTGGTCCCTACGAACTGTAACTGGCTCAGACGTTGCGCTTTTGAGGCTGTAACCATTTCCTCCAGCACTATGCCTCATTTAAATACTTTTCCCTATGTTTCAGCGATGGTGGACACCTTGGACCAGTCAGTCGGCCAGGTGGTCAAGGCGTTAAATGACGCACACATGCTGGAAAACACCATCATCGTCTTTAGCAGCGATAATGGCGGCGGACCTTATGGCGATTTCAATTCCCGTGGATTTAACTGGCCGCTTCGTGGAGCGAAAGCCACGCTCTGGGAAGGAGGAACGAGGGCGGCCGCTTTCGTCTGGAGCCCCTTACTTTCTCGGAGGCGAAGGGTGTCCAGCGAACTGATGCACATCACGGACTGGTTGCCTACGTTCTACACGATAGCAGGTTGGTAGGCTGTCTACCGGGACATAAAAGCAGAGCATGCCAGTGATACGATGTAGATACTGCGTGATATCCGTATGGCATAGTTATAAACAAGAACAGGTACAAAGCGCCCTTCTTTAGGGATTACGAGTGATAAGAGCGGCGAGTGTTTGTCGTTGCGTTGCGGTGTTATAGGGCGCTCTCGTTGCGCGCTCAGGAGAAACCCAACAAGACATGGGACCTTGTCGGCGTTAACCTGTTTCATTGTTTTGAAAGTTAGCAACCCGTACAAGCATTGGCAAATGTTGCCGCTTCAGTTTATCAAAAAAGAAATGGTCATGTCCTGGTAAGCTGCACGTAAACCCGTCACACAGCGATCAAAGTACCATTTTCACCCTGGAACAAGTGCTGCGTACGAAAATTTTCTCAAAGAAAACCTAGCTAAGTTCCCTATAGGAAGTGACGTGTGAATATGGTGATGAAAGTGTGTTGGAGCATGCCACCAAGAGGCATGAATGGATTTACTGCATGCATTGTGTGAAGTGTGTTCCGCTATGAGTTTGCCATTTTTAAACTGCAAGCCTTGTTAAACTTGAAGCATTATATCCTCCAGTGCTGCCGGATATGCAATGCGCACAATGTTCCCTTTCAGGAGGCGACGCTGATAAGCTTGAATTGGACGGATACGATATGTGGCGGCAGCTGTCCTTCGGTGCGAAATCCCGTCGCGTCGAACTGCTCTACAACTACGACTACAGGTTTTCGAATGCCGCCGCCCTCCAGAACTCGCGGTACAAGCTGGTTCTAGACAGTACTGGTTACATGAACGAACGCTACACGATACCGGGCGGTCGCAATCCATGCCGGGACCTCGACAGCCTGCTCCACCAGTCAACAGTAGCCGGTGTACTGAGGAACTTGTACAGGAAGAACCAGCTGACACTGCCCAAGAACTGGAGGGAGAAGGCAACTCTCGGATGCGGTAGAGTAAAATCAAACTTCTCACCCGACGACTGTGTATACCTTTTTGATATCGTCAACGACCCCTGCGAGTTGAACAATTTGGCCAGCGCACTTCCAAATGTGAGTGGCCACTCTATAGTTAGTCTCTATAGTTTAATACGTATTAATGTAACGCACTGAATCTACTGCACAAAATGCTTCTGTACTGTTGCGGCGTACTTTAGGAACTGAACAATCAGTCGTCTTGCTGATTTCTTTGTTTAGCGTCATGTTCAGAGTTCTTGTGGGCTAGGAACGGCTTTTCAATGCGTTGCGTAACGAAAAGTCAAACAACCTTCGCATCAGGCCGCCTTGCTCATGCGAGCTGCACAATAAATTATAAGAACCAGTATGGCTGTTAAAGGTGTATATTAAATGGGGTGTTCGAAATCTTAAGTGGATGTTTGCAGGCATATGCTGTTACCATCGGTAACTATTCGCTTAGATGTCCGTTCTGCAGGCTATATACACGAGCTGTAATGGTGCCTAGCGAACAGAAGCAGGAAGGATACCGGAGATGTGCACGCTTGCCGTCTTTTTAACCAAGTTTTAGTGATCCCTGCTAATAGCATGAAGCGCCACTGCATGCGTAAGGATGGGTGATGTCGTGTTTCTCTGGTCCTGCCAGGTTGGGAGTAAGATTTCAGATGTGACGTCTGAAAAAAAGAATAATGACGCTTTAGCTGCGTACAGTTCTTGGAATAGCTTGTACGTAACAGCGGGCTCGTGTATACTCTCTGGTACTTCAGATTTCCCGTCGTTTGGTACCTAAAGATAATCTGAGAATGCGGACATCTATGATAAGAAAGCGCGAGGTTGCTCGTGAAAGGCAGAACGTAGTACTGGTACAATACTCTTTAATACAACGCCAATATTTCTTTATATTTACCGAGTTTAGCATCTCTAAAGGAGGCAAACGACGGGCTCCATTATCCACAGAACTACCTCACTTGGGCTGAATATATTACGACGGTGTGCGATTTCTTTCTGTGTTCTGTGCGTTGCCAAATATTGCCGGTAGCGTCGGCGGTCTCACCGATACAAATTGGAAAACGAATTAGTATGCTTCCAGGCTTCACCAGGACTGCTGTCATGAAAGGACGCAACTTTGTGGCTTGATACACGCGGCAAATTTGACCTAAATTTTCAAAAACTCATACTGATAACTTTAAACAAACACTTTAAATGAAGCCTCCATACCCGATATTCTGCCATCTGCGAAATGAAAGTCGTAACGGTAGTGTAGCTAAATAAAAAAAAATTACATATGTTTTTTTATAATTACACTTCGCCACTAAAAAAGATTAGGATGTAATGAATTATTGCGACCCTGAATTTTTTTTCCTTTGGTGGAGAACGGTAGGAAAAAAGAAGAACCTTAATATCAACCGCTAATTTGAAGAGCAGAGATCACTGACTTGAGATAAATGACCGTGTGCGTTCGAATTGCGGGTAGATCTTGGTTTCTGATGTCTTTTAACCCGTCACTCCAACAGGTGGTGGCATCCCTAATGAAGCGGATCGACGTATACAGAGCAAGTGCCGTACCTACGCTGAACAATCTGACCATTGATCCTTACAGTTTTCCCGAGAATCACAACGGCGTTTGGGCGCCCTGGGTGATTTCATAGTGACCAACATCAGCCGTTGATTGGGGCATGTGTACCGGTCCTACCACGTTTCGGCGAGCAGTGATATCATCATTGTTTGGCTGTCCACACTTTGATGATCCGTGGATATGGCAAATATTAAAGCCTTCTATTAGAGTTATTTCGGAATATTGATGAGAAGCCATGTTTTTCTCCGCTTACATAATAAAATGTAACCAAAAGGAACTCATTGAGCTTCCTTGAATTTGTTCGCAATGTGACTATTACAGACAAATTGCACGCTTACGCACAAAGAGGGCCGGCCAAGCATAGTGTTGGCAACAGTCTCTAGGACTCCTGGTAAATCGGCAGCAAAGTGACAGTGATAACTAAGGAAGCTGCCAATAAAACGAATGAAACCTAAATTACCTAAACTACCTAAACTATTGTGTAGATCACTCATTCAATATCAGTGATGCTCATTCTGTGGTCAGTGAAACTCGTTGAAAACAATGCTCATTGTGGCATCATGGTCATTTTGCTGTTGTATTGTGTATTAACTTCAAGTGTACTCGACTCCAATAGACACTGCTTTGAACGGAACTACGTGCCGTTTCTTCTAAAAGAAAATTACATTTTCCCCATGGAAATGCGGCCGCCGTGGCAATATTGTTAATTTTCATAAGTATAGTGGGGGAACCATATCTTGAATATTTGTTGAATATAAATCCGGCCGCTTTTCCCTCATTTCTCTCAAGACTATTGATATTAGTTTTTGTGTATGGATCCCAAACTATGCATGCAGATTCCAGCTTAGGTCTAATTAAGGAGAGGTAGCATAACATTCTAACGTTAGAAGGGGCTTTCTTAAGTTTGTGTCTCAAAAAGCATAGTTTCCTGAAGGTTGAAGCGCAAGTGTTAGTTATGTGATCGTTACACGATAAGGGGGGGGGAGGCGTATTGTTAAGGGTCACTCCTAGGCACCTATAACTAGTGACTTCATGAAGAGGTGATGAATCCAACTTATATGTATAAAGCAGGGGTGATTTCTAACGTATCATTCGCAGTAATACATTTACATCTTTATTCAGTGTCTTTCCCCAGCATCTGCACCATGCAAGAATATTATTTAAACTACAACATAAACCAGATTGGTCCCGGATAGAAACAATATATTTAAAGAGTACACAATCATAGGTGAATAATCGAATTGGTACACCACATTCAACCATGTTGAGAATATCATTAATATATAGAACAAAAAGAAGAGGACCGAGGACACTGGCCTGGGGAACTGCCGATGTGACCAGAAGGCTGCCCGCTTTTGCGCCATTTATCTCACTGAATTGTTTCCGGTTAGATAAATAAGCAGAAACCCATGCAAAGGAATGAACTACAGTGACCAGCTGTGTGACAGTCGAACACCCTCTTCTTAACCCGTGCTGAAAGTTAGTTAATATGGAATGCTTTACTAGTTATTTGCTTATGCTTTTTGCTATAATATGTTCGACGAGTTTTCAGCATGATGAGGTTGAAAAATAGGACGGTAATTTCCATCAAGTAGATGGTCTCCTTTTTTATGAATTGGTGGAATTGGCTGAGACAAACATCTCGGGGATCCATAGATTTTCAAGTTTTAGAATTAATTTATCATGTGGGACCTTATCCACTGCCTTGCGGAAGTCAAGGAGAATTATGTCTATCTCTCCAATCTTGTCAAGGGTTCATGCAAAGGAATGAACTACAGTGACCAGCTGTGTGACAGTCGAATACCCTCTTCTTAACCCGTGCTGAAAGTTAGTTAATATGGAACGCTTTACTAGTTATTTGCTTATGCTTTTTGCTATAATATGTTCGATGAGTTTGCAGCATGGTGAGGTTAAAAAATAGGACGGTAATTTTCATCAAGTAGATGGTCTCCTTTTTAATGAATTGGTGGAATTCGGCTGTCCTCCAATTACTCGGTAATTCAGACGACAATAGTGAAGCTTCGAATATTATAACACGGAACTTTGATAAGATTACAGCATATCTACGGAGAAACAAGTTAGCAATATTGTCAGGCCCATTCGAACATTTGGGTTTTAGGTTATACACCATAGAGAGTACGCCAGTATATGATATGAAATTTACATCAAACGGTTGGTACACTGTGCAGTTACTTGAGGAACCACTGAGATTCGAGAAGGCACTGCGAAAAAACATTAAAGTGATGAGCAAGTTCTACCTTCTCCGTAACTACCTGTCCATTTATTGCCATTTGGGATATTGGTTTCTTCTTCTCGGCGATGTAACTACAAAATTTACTGGGATTGTTGGTATTAAAATTAGGTAGTGATAAGTTAAAATAATAATCTTTCGAACTACGCAGGGCAAGTGCTAGTTTGTCCTGCAGATCAGATATCAAATTTGGCTGCGCACAATCCTTTTTTAACCTCTTAGTCTTGCGTTTCATATGGATGACATTGCGATTGATCCTGGGTGCTTCCTTGTCAACTTGTTTTTTCTTATTTGGTATGAATTTATCAAGACAAAAATGACACATGTCCTTAAAGCGGGTCCAAAGTAAGTTATTATTATTTTCGTCAAAATCAGTTAGACAATTTTCCAAGTAATCAATCACGCATGCGTCGTTAGCGCGAGAATAATCTTTGACAAAATGGACAGATGATGTTTAAGTTTAGCACAGGAATCAAGTAGTACGGAAACACAAACAAGATAGTAGTCAGACAGCTCCTGCTCGATGAAAACCATAAATTCAGTGAATTTTCGAGCAAGCAAAACAAGGTCCAAAACTGAAGATGAAGAACCTTGTACACGTGTCGGCTCAAGAACAACTTGTTCGAGACCATGTGTTAACATGATATCAAATAGTACATTATTATCCCGACTATGGTGTGGCCCAGGCTCAAGGCGCAGCCAGTCTATTCCGGGCAAATTAAAATCACCTACAAGAATGACCTTACTGTTTTAAATATTTATTCATACAAAACCGTAATTTATGCAAAAAATCAGGAGGGATGTCAGCGTGTCTGTAAGTTGCGAATAGAACGAGGGCATAGTCCCAAATACCTTAGTACACAAACATTCCAACGTAAGTATTATTTCTAAAATCACAGCTTTTACCTGGCTTTTATTTAGGACCACTACACCTCCTCCCCTAGAAGACCTATGCACGCGATAAACACTATAGGAGGGAGGAAAGATGTCTTGGTCGTTAATATCCCCGCGAAGCCAAGTTTCAGTAGTAACAGTAATGTGTGGGTCGTGTTGAAACAACAGTATTTGTAAGGAATCCGTTTTATTTAAATACTTCTAACATTAACATGAAATTAACATTATTCATTAACATTTAAATTAATCGTTGTTGCTTATTTCGTAAAGACTCATTGATTCATGATTTTGTTTGCCGAGGGTGGCCATCCGCAACCTGTACCAGCTTATTTTGCGATTCGTCCCAAAAGAAATCATGGTTGTCTATTTTGAGCTTGTCGTGCACAAGTGTGACCTTCCTTCCTTCAAGTTTATTGTTTTTTGCACTTTCCCATAAAAGCTTGCGTTTCCTTAAGGCAGATTGCGAGTAGTCATTGTGGATAAAAATATTAGTTCCCTTCATTTTTTTTCTTTTTTGTAGTATTCCTTTCTTTTTATTAAAATTCTGAAGATGCAGAATTTACAGGTAGATTGTCACTTTGCCTTCCTAATCTGTGAATACGACCGCCAGAATCACACTGCACATTCAATTTTTCATTAAATATATCCTTGACAACTTTATCTTTGTGTGTATTTTCGGTCTCGTCCGGAATTTGAGGTATCCCATGAATGATGAGATTAGAACGTCGGCTTCGATCCTCAAGGTCTGTTAACTTTTTAGCCTGGAAGGTAATCATATGTTCAATAGACTGTAAACTATGGGTATTTGTTACCGGGTATCTACGATTTGATTGATTTGTGTCTGCATCTTGTTATACATATTGTATATTTCCAAAGCCAGCTTTTCAGTTTTCAAGAAATGTGCTTGCAGTTCTTGGATTTCGTTACGATCAGCCTGCCCCTCTCATAATTGTTTAAGCATTTCAGCTTGTGTAGGGCCGGGATTCACTTCAACATCGCCGCAGAGTAGCAGTTTACACGCAATGAGACACTCATAAGCCATAGCCAGGCATCGCCATGGGCACGGCAGGACCATAAGACCAGGATAATTGCTACGCAAGGAGCTCGTATCGGAACCAACCTGCACAATGAAGAACACGGCTTGCGTCAGTGACATGACAGTTCTTGGTCCACCGTGCCCACAGAAGGAAAATTCCTGTGGCGCTTCTTTTATACGGGCGACCACCGATGATGTCACAGCGCCACGCTCAAAAGGGGTCGCTAGGACTAGGGTTGCGTCTGGAGATGACAATGAGATAGGAGGTGAACTGACGTTAGATAGACGTTAGTGAACTGTAGTTGATACCACGGTGAATGCAAGAAGGCCCTGCAGAATTAAGTACACGGCTTCCGTCAGTGCCTTGGCAGCTCCTGGTTTTCCGTGCTCATTATCCAAGTGAATGTGGCCTTTAGCAAGCTGCACTGTGCACGGTGTTCTAGAGGCCGACACGCCGAACTTTTTAAAGCTGCGAAGTACCGAACAATTCTTTCATGTTTAAGTTCAGCTTTTAAATATTGTACCCCCCTCGCGGCATCATTTCGCTCTTAGCCAGGCGGTGACATCGAAAAGTTGAGATTTAAGCTCCACCGCAGCTCTAGTCTGAATTACCATAATTAATGTATAATGCTGAGAAAGCTAGTTAGCATGTTTTCCTTTGTTTTTCTTCGCCACGTTCCAGTGGCGAAACGGAGTGATTTTCTATTATCACAGCGCCCCGTTGATCTCCTGACAGAAGAATCCTAAATAGTGAGTTAACTTTTCAGAATTGATGGCTATGTCTGAGTTCACGGAACTTTTATGACTTAATTGTAGCAGAAAGCTCTGCTGATTTTGGGCTGTTTAACAGATGAATTACAACATAAAGCTATTTTCGAGATATCTATACTAGATGATAACATCTCAAAGTTATACTGTGATACAAGATCATTGAAAGTTAAATAAATAATGCTCACTTTCCGAAAATTGCTTTTTGCACACGGTTGCATAACAATATCTTGAAGGAAGAACATCGTATCGAACATAACAGTCAGATGAGATTCTAATTGTTGCTGAACCTGAAGATATTTCTGGCGATTTCAAAAAAGTCAATGGCAAAAAATCTGCCTTCCGGACTCTCAGCCCTGCTTGTTAAGAGAGTACGCAGTTGAGCGCTTGCCTCGTATGCCGGGAGGCACTCAGATCAAATCTCATTTCCGCGGGAAACCCACTGGTTTCTTCCAATGGATAGAAATATCCCCCAGCCCGGCGCTTGACCTTTTCATAAGGAGTTCTCATCTCGAAAGGGGCACTAGAGAGATGTGACGTGAGATTTGTCAGTAGTCCTGAAGACTGTGGTGTACAAAGTTCCACTTTCGTGTGGTGTTTCTTACATCAGGGCAAGAGGACGTAGTGTCAAGGACCGTCTATTGGAACACGTGAATACGCTGCAAGCAAAGACGGGAAGCAATCGGGCCATCCACAGTGCCCCTTTGGGTGAGAGCCCAACTTTCAACGCGTGTGCATCTTGAGGACATGTAGGGCATATGCTGTTCATCGCATTGGGCCGTCGCTTGTCAGCGTTCTTTCTGTCAGGTTCAATGATAGAGAAGCCAAATTACATTTGCGGTTCTTTTAGTCTGCGTGACTCAAACTTCGAATGATTGACTGTTGCTGTGGTCGGCCATTTACCTCGCGAAACCAGTCTCTCACGGAGGACGCGACAACGGTAAGCGCGCCGACGACCTTGTCAGAGCTATTTCCAACTGCGATGATTCATGGCAAACAGGTGGGCTCCTCTAGGAAGGATCTGGGCAATTTTTAAGGGGTAATTCCTTTACATCACCTGACAATAGCCCAAACTGCCACGTCCCCGCCGGAGACGGGGTCATTGTGTTTTCCTCTTTTCCTTTTCCTGCACTGTGGTGGGCGGGTTTTGGGCCAAACGGTTATTGTTCACTGTTTTGTGGTTATGGATGATCTTAATTTTAAACTTACTAAACTTCAAAAGTCCCCCCCCACCCAACCCCACACGCACATAAACACATGAACAACAAAATATTCCCCTAAATAAACATATGCGAAATGTTGAGAATAAAGGCATCATCATCATCAACAGCCTGGTTACGCCCACTGCAGGGCAAAGGCCTCTCCCATACTTCTTCAACTACCCCGGTCATGTACTAATTGTGGCCATGTTGTCCCTGCAAACTTCTTAATCTCATCCGCCCACCTAACTTTCTGCCACCCCCTGCTACGCTTCCCTTCCCTTCGAATCCAGTCCGTAACCCTTAATGACCATTGGTTATCTTCCCTCCTCATTACATGTCCGGCCCATGCCCATTTCCTTTTCTGGATTTCAACTAAGATGTCATTAATTCGCGTTTGTTCTCTCACCCAATGTGCTCTTTTCGCATCCCTTAACGTTACACCCATCATTCTTCTTTCCATAGCTCGTTGCTTCATCCTCAATTTAAGTAGAACCCTTTTCGTATGCCTCCAGGTTTCTGCTTCGTAGGTGATTACTGGTAAGATACAGCTATTATACACTTTTCTCTTGAGCGAGAATGGCAACATGCTGTTCATGATCTCAGAATGCCTGCCAAACGCACCCCAGCCCATTCTTATCCTTCTGATTATTTCCGTCTCATGATCTGGATCCGCGGTCACTACCTGCCCTAAGTAGATGTATTCCCTTACCACTTCCAGTGCCTCGCTACCTATTGTAAATTGCTGGTCTCTTCTGAGACTGTTAAACATTACTTTAGTTTTCTGCAGATTCATTTTTAGACCCACTCTTCTGCTTTGCCTCTCCAGGTAAGTTAGCATGCACTGCAAATGGTCCCTTGAGTTACTAAGCAAGTCAACATCATCAGCGAATCGCAAGTTACTAAGGTATTTTCCATTAACTCTTATCCCCAATTCTTCCCAATCCAGGTCTCTCAATACCACCTGTAAACACGCTGTGAATAGCATTGGAGAGATCGTATCTCCCTGCCTGACGCTTTTCTTTATTGGGATTTTGTTGCCTTCTTTATGTAGGACTACGGTGGCTGTGGAGCTGCTATAAATATCTTTCAGTATTTTTACATACGGCTCGTCTACACCCTGATTCCCTAATATCTCCATGACTGCTGAGGTTTCGACTGAATCAAACGCTTTCTCGTAATCAATGAAAGCTATATATAAGGGTTGGTTATATTCCGCACATTTCTCTATCACCTGATTGATAGTGTGAATATGGTCTATTGTTGAGTAGCCTTTACGGAATCCTGCCTGGTCCTTTGGCTGACGGAAGTCTAAGTTGTTCCTGATTATATTTGCAATTACCTTGGTAAATATTTTGTAGGCAACGGACAGTAAGCTGATCGGTCTATAATTTTTCAACTCTTTGGCGTCCCCTTTCTTATGTATTAGGGCTATGTTAGCGTTCTTCCAAGATTCCGGTTCGCTTGAAGTCATGAGGCATTGCGTATATAGGCTGGCCAGTTTTTCTAGAACAATCTGCCCACCATCCTTCAACAAATCTGCTGTTATCTGATCCTCCCCAGCTGCCTTGCCCCTTTGCATGGTTCCCAAGGATTTTTTTACTTCTTCCGGCGTTACTTCTGGGATTTGAAATTCCTGTAGACAATTCTATCTTCCATTATCGTCGTGGGTGCCACTGGTACTGTACAAATCTCTATAGAACTCCTCAGCCACTTGAACTATTTCCTCCATACTACAGTAATGATATTGCCGGCTTTGTTTCTTAACGCACACATCTGATTCTTGCCTATTCCTAGTTTTTTTCTTCACTGCTTTTAGGCTTCCTCCGTTCCTGAGAGCATGTTGAATTCTATCCATGTTATACTTCCTTATGTAAGCTGTCTTACGCTTGTTTATTAACTTGGAAAGTTCTGCCACTTCTATTCTAGCCGTAGGGTTAGAGGCTTTCATACATTAGCGTTTCTTGATCAGATAGCTTACTGGCGTCCTGTTTAGCGGAGTTAACAGCGACTTCTATTGCACACTCTTTAATGATGCCCACGAAATGGTAGTTCATATCTTCAACAGTAAGGTCCTCTTCCTGAGATAAAGACGAATACCTGTTCTGTAGCTTGATCCGCAATTCCTCTATTTTTCCTCTTACCGCTAACTCATTGATCGGCTTCTTATGTACCAGTTTCTTCCGTTCCGTCCTCAAGTCTAGGCTAATTCGAGTGCTTACCATCCTATGGTCACTGCAGCGCAACTTGCCGAGCACGTCCACATCTTGTATGATGCCAGGGTAGCGCAGAGTATGAAGTCTATTTCATCTCTAGTCTCGCCGTTGGGGCTCCTCCACGTCCACTTTCGGCTATCCCGCTTGCGGAAGAAGGTATTCATTATCCGCATATTATTCTGTTCCGCAAAGTCTACTAATAGCTCTCCCCTGCTTTTCCTAGTGCCTATGCCATATTCCCCCACTGACTTGTCTCCAGCCTGCTTCTTGCCTACCTTGGCATTGAAGTCGCCCATCAGTATAGTGTATGTTGTTTTCACTTTACCCATCGCCGATTCCACGTCTTCATAGAAGCTTTCGACATCCTGGTCATCCTGACTGGATGTAGGGGCGTAGACCTGTACGACCTTCATTTTGTACCTCTTATTAAGTTTCACAACAAGACCTGCCACCCTCTCGTTAATGCTATAGAATTACTGTATGTTACCAGCTATATTTTTATGAATAAGGAATCCGACTCCTAGTTCTCGTCTCTCCGTTAAGCCCCGGTAGTACAGGACGTGCCCGCTTTTTAGCACTGTATATGCTTCTTTTGGCCTGCTGACTTCACTGAGCCCTATTATATCCCATTTCATCATCATCATCATCATCAGCCTAGTTACGCCCACTGCAGGGCAAAGGCCTCTCCCATACTTCTCCAACTGCCCCGGTCATGTACTAATTGTGGCCATGTTGTCCCTGCAAACGTCTTAATGTCATCTGCCCACCTAACTTTCTGCCGCCCCCTGCTACGCTTCCCTTCTCTTGGAATCCAGTCCGTAGCTCTTAGTGACCATCGGTTATCTTCCCTCCTCATTACATGTCCGGCCCATGCCCATTTTACGATCCCATTTACTGCCCTCTAATTCCTCCAATAGCACTGCTAGACTGGCCTCACTAGATAACGTTCTTGCGTTAAACGTTGCCAGGTTCAGATTCTAATGGCGACCTGTCCGGCTTAGTCCATGACAAACGCAATTCACGCTTTGAAGGGAGATTCTAGCTTTCGATTTTAATAGATTAGACTTCAATAAAAAGCATAACAATATGTCGGCATAGTGTCACTATAATGTTTGTATAAGACTTGGTTTTTTCAGGGCAGGTACGACCATAAATGAGTGCTGCAAGAATACTACGAGGAGGTTTAAGCCGCGAAAATGTTTGCCCCTGGACAGCTCAATGGTCTTACTTTGGACTTATAGTGCTTCTACCAATGGTTTGCTGTGCGAAAACTCCACCTGACATAATATTCTTGCTGGCCGACGACCTGGTAAGTCAGCATATGACAATTGATATCGTGTAATAGTCATAGAGACTTTATGTGAATTTACTGCTCAAAATTATGTTGTCGCTACTCTGCCCCAAATGACCGACTTGCTCAGTTTTACATCAAATCTGGTAATGAGAAACGTTGCTTTCCGGATTCTCATTATGTTGGGTGATGGGTAGAGTGCTTGAAACTGCGCAAGACCATTGCAGAAAATGCCGAGAAAAAAAAAGAAGAAGAATGAAATGTAAGGCACTCAATGCGTGCTAATGGAAGGCTGCTATGTTTTGCAGGGATGGGACGATGTGAGCTTTCATGGCTCCTCTCAAATCCCGACGCCAAACTTGGATGCCCTCGCGGCCGATGGCGTCATACTCAACAGTTACTACGCCCAGCCAGCATGCACCCCTTCGAGGGCTGCCCTCATGACTGGCCTTTACCCATGTCGCACAGGTGACGTCTCATCTAGTTCGATGTGCCCTGATCTAAAAAAAATAAAGTAGAATTAAATTAAATTAAAACTGCACGTATCATCCGGGTTAGCTTCCTTATCAGAATGGATGGCAGCCCCTCGTGCGACACGTGCAACCATAAGGAGACATTCACACCTCTTCTCTGTATCTGCCCGCGCTGTATTTCCGACGGACAAGTGATGTGCGGTGCGTTTGGCGGAAGAACAAACTTCTACGCCAGTGCTCCCGCAGTAAGCCCACGCTGAAGGCTATGGCTGTGCTGCTCAAGTTCCTTAGGTTTACAGGCCTACTTGACAGACATCGAAAGCATTGCTGACTATCGCTGCATTGTGTACCAGGAGTTTACGTGGTTTTCACTCCTCTCCTCTCTTCCGAGAGGAGAGGAGTGAAGGAGGACCTGGAGAGGAGGACTCGGAGCACCTTCCCCCGTGCACAGTAGCCAATCAAAGCCACATATGGTTAACCTCCCTACCCATCTATACAATCTCTCTCTCTCTCAAAGCCTTTAGAAGGCCTTTTTTTCGAAGGCCTTTTTTACATGCGATGTGGTCACAGAAAGAGGCCCCACATTTTTACCGTCTCGCCATGCTGTTTACCTCTTATGTACAACACCTGTTAGAAACATGAGTACAGGCTTGGGTGAGCTGGGAATTCGTGGCAGTACGAGCAAAACGCGGAAGACAGGGACCTGGAAAGAAAAACAAACATGGCGCTGTTTCTTTCTTTTAGTGTACGTATGGATTGTGAGAAAATGTCTTGAAGATAATAACATGGCCATAGTCGTATATGAGATTCGAGGGTCACTTGGCTGCAAAGTGCTTGTGTATCTGATTTGTCCCACTTAGGCATGCAAGGCCTCGCGATCGATGTAGCCGAGCCGTGGGCACTGCCAAGACATTTGCGGATTCTGCCACAGTACCTGAAGGACCTCGGCTACCAGACACATCTTGTTGGGAAGGTACAGCATCGTTATTTTTTTCAATATTTACAAGCGTCATTGCAAAAAATCACGACTTGTTCTTTATTATTATGCAGGGACAGAAATCAGACGGAAAGAAAGAAAATGAATGCAATAAAAATAAACATTGAATATAATTTTTGTATACTGGTTGACCACGAATCGAGCAAAATAAAGAGTAAATAGTCATGCTAATTGGAGTTGGTGTTGCTTATCGTATCAAATATTCAAAGGGAAGAGATACATTTGCATGATCAGGCTACCGAAAACCTATAACGAAGTTAGAGTTTCTTGCGTGTGTCCTAGGATCCTGGACCGAAAAAAGAAAGATGCCGTAAAACCCTCAACTGTATCACAATAGGCGCTAACTTTAATGTTATTACAGGTGCTCCAAAAAAGTAACACATGATGTCAAAAGTAGGATCGAGATTTTCATTAACCCTTTCAGGGTCGATTTGTTTTTGCCATATGCGACCGTCCAGGGTCGATTTTTTATTGCAGATTCCAATTCTTCTTAGGGACCTATTTCGAAAAAAAATTTACCGTAACTTTTCTAGGGTTACCGTAAAGTGAGAAAAAGATATCTTGCGTTGGCATATATGTACTCCTCATTCATGAACGACAACAATAAAAAAGGAAATAATCTTATAAGAATTAAAAGGTTGATACGTTATTATACACACAGTTCAAGGCTTTGAAAATGCGCACAGAAGAATATTTCGCAAGTCTCAAATGTTCTTGCTGTTACACTAACATTTACGTCCATAGCGTAATCTAACTACGTAGGTGCGCGTACTCAAGAAAACTGTGTGGTTGTGTGCCCTTCAGAAAAGCAAAACGTGTGACAAACTCCCGCCAATCATCATCTTATCGCCAACCAGAGGCAATTAGTTTTCGCGAGCCTGCAAAAAAAAAAAAAAAAAAAAACGGAAACGCATGCACGGTAGCATCCTTCCTATGCGCACTCCTGTGAGCACTAAACGAGAGAGAAACAAGCGGTCTCCCTTTGAGCGATCAGTAATGAGATAGCCATCAGTTTTGCTCGCCCAACTACCCGTCTCGTGCCCTTCTGCCGATTGCTCAATGAGACAGCCTCCTACACGCACCGGAGCAAACTAGCTCTAAAACAAACCATGCAGCGAAAACCGAGAGAGGGAGGCACGCGAAAAACCTTCCCTGTATTCCCACATAGTGGAAGCACATGGCAGAAAAGAAAAAGTTAGGAAATTGACGCACCTTTTAAACATACAGACGCCACCGTAAATATACAGCATCGACCGTTTTGGGCTTGTTTGCGGCGCCATATATTTACGTCATTGAGCCTGAAAATGTTAAGGTGATCGCTACTTACCACGTCGACCCAGGAATGCTAACAAAACACCCGTGCTTTATTGCTGCTGGCAGCTGTGGGCCCTGTACATTTCTTTATTCCGTCGAGAACCATATTCTTGTGAACTAGACAAGGATTCAGTGAAAAAGACAAACTAAAAGCTTTTAACTCTCAAATAATTTATTCTCATATGATCACATGACCTCAGGCCTCATACAAAACTGAATATGAGGTTTCTGAGGCATACGAACGTATTTGACACTACTTTTCATTGGCATCGGCAGACGAAGTTTTAGCAAGCGACCATTACTGTTATCACCCTCGAATGTTGTTTCGCTTGTGCACGCTCTGCGCGATAGTAATTGTGCAATGGAAGTACGCCTTTATGAAGTGAAACGTTTTTATTTTGAGAACCTTGTAATTCTCTTAGACGCTATGCAGCGGCTAAGAGACATTTTATTGCTTGTAATGTGCAAAGTTTCATGTTTCTCATCTTACGTGCAGTGGAACCTTGGATATTACACAGAAAGCCTCACTCCTACTTTCCGCGGTTTCGACAGCTTTTATGGGTATTACAACGGAGATGAAGACTTTTACACCCACAGCATCACATACCTAAGTAGTGTAAAGATGTTCGCTACGGGCATTTTATGGCCATGACCGAATTCTTTCAAGAAAATTATTCTGTAGCATGAAAAGCTTTACAGCGTAGCCTCGCTTGCCTTTACCTTTAGAGGGAAAGGAGTACAAGTAGTATTGTTCTATCATCCTCATCATCACCATCACCACCACCACCATCATCATCATCATGATTTATGTCCAGTGCCAGAATGAAGGCCTCTCCCTGCGATCTCCAATCGCCCCTGTCCTGCACCAACCGATTCCAACTAGCTAAATTTCCCAATCTCATCACCCCACCTAGTCTTCTGCCGTCCTCGACTGCGCTTCCCTTCTGTTGGTGCCCATTCTGTAACCCTAATTGTCCAACCGTTATATAACCTGCGCCTTACATGGCCTGCCCAGCTCCATTTTTTTCTCTTAATGACAATTAGAATATCGGCTATACCTATTTGCTCTCTGATCCAAGGCACTCTCTTTCTGTATCTTAAGGTTAGGCCTAGCATTCTTCGTTCTATCGCTCTTGGCGCGGTCCTTAACTTGTTCTCAAGCTTCTTTGTGAGTCTCCAGGTCTCTGCCCCTTAAGTCAGCACCGGTGAAATGCACTGATTGTAAACCTTCCTTTTCAATGATAATGGTAAGCGTCCAGTCAGGAGCTGACAATGTCTGCCGTATGTGCCGTATGCTACTGTATCATGGGAACGGTATTGGGCATTTGTCGCGGAGAATGAGGACAACATAAAGACGCGTCTGGCGACAGGTCTGCCCCATTTTGCAATAGCCTAATCTGTTCTATAACAATGAACAAGATAGTGTGTTATTGCGAAGCAGTGAGTGCGACTAGAAACGCTCAAAAAGTAATATATATGTTTCCACGGTTCTGTGAGAAAAAAGAAGAGCATGACGTTTCGTATGAAGAAAATGCGCGAGATTTTATGGACGCTATGCAGACAAACTTTTGAA